>NW_027262480.1:467347-818570 GCF_902827115.2 Pseudochaenichthys georgianus
GAACATATATGTATACATACATATATATATGTATGTATATATACATATATATGTATATACATATATATGTATACATACATATATATATGTATGTATATATACATATATATATATACATATACATACATATATATATGTATGTATATATATATATACACATATATATATATTTATATAAATATATACAATTTCAGAATCAAACAGAGCACTCTCATAATAACGTAACACTATCAGAGACTGGATATATCCCCCCCCCCCCTCTCTGGTCGCTACAATGAGGAAAATAAATTACGGGCCAACAGTTTTATTTACAAGTTTTAAAAGTTGCTGGTTCCTTCCACGCACGCTGTAGTACGCCCTGACACAGACGCAGAGCCTCACACTGAGACCACAGCCCCTTGGTTGCTTTGGAGAACACTGCCACCTCCTCCCACGGTGGCCGCTGCTGCGCCTCGACCCACTGCAGTACAGGCTGTAGGTCTGCGTCCAGTTCTTGCTGTTGCTTCCACTCTGCCACGTCCACTGTCTGGAGCTCCCGGCAAATAACCTCTTCAACTTGTCGAGCTGCCGCACAGACGATGTCCTCCTCCAGCAGCTCCTTTTCCCGGGTCTCTCTCCTCTCACAGTATTGGCATCCGCCGGCGGCATCCATGCACTTCAACTCCCCCCACCGACACAGTCAGCATGACTTTTCCTTTCATAGGTGCCAGCTCTCCTGTGACTGTGCGTAGACGTACCGTTGTCGGTTCTAAATGAGTCCCACTGGGCAACACATCTGCTCTCACCAGGGTTACTGTCGAGCCTGTGTCCAGCAGTGGGGCAGTCTCTGGCCAAATGTCCTGGCTGACCACACCCCCAGCAGACCCTGGTACTTGGCCTGCATGTTGGCTGCAGAGACACAGCCCTTATCAGTTCAGTCATTTCATCAACCCATGCAGGCTTCTCCTCCTCTCTGCAGGCAGCTCCTCACAGCCGATGGTACAGGCCCTTCGCAGCTCCTAGCAGCTACACTCCACACATTCTCTCTCTCCACAGCCATCTCCAAGGCCGCCTGCAAGGACTGTGGACGCTGCAGCTGCACCTCGACCCTCAAGTCTGCAGGGAGGAGGGCCCTGATGAGCTCACTCTACACTCCAGGTGGCATGCGTTAGCCAACGCCCGCAGCGTCTCCCCAGACTTCCTATAGCGGTTACTTAATTCATTCTGTAGCAGCTCTGGCGGGAAACACTGTCCAAACCGCCTCCTCAAAGCCCCCGCTTAACGCTTCATAGCTGTGTTGGTCCTCAGAGCTAAGTAGTAGCAGCAGGGTCGGCTCTAGAACAAATCAAATGGGGGGGCAATCATTTACCAAGGGGGGGAAAACACTGCCGTCAACAACCAACACACAAACACCAACGCAACTTCAATTTAAATTTAAAAAACATGCTGTAAAGTCTATTGTCTTTCACACACATTGCAGGGGTGTAGTGCTATTTTATAGCGCACCTATGACTTGTGCATACATGCACGGTTGTGGCACGACCACCACAACAGAAACATATGGACATAGGCCACCATATAAAAAGTGTGCAAATGTATTTAGTATCCTATCCATGTGAACATGTTTTAGGTGGGGGTGGACCTAACCTCCTCTTGGAGGGTCTGGGGGCATGCTCCCCGGGGAAGATTATTTTTAAAATATTGAAGTTAAATGCATCAATCTGGTGCACTTTGAGAGCAGCATGAAGAGATCTATGGATAGCCTACATCTCTCAATATCCATATGAAACAGAACTGTAAACAGATTTACTTTTTCTTTATGGATATTTTACTAATCACTCCCCTTTTAAACTGTATTCTTGTGTTACTGTCCTATATTATTTCATACCCGTTTTTCATTTATTCTCTTAATAACTATATGATCATATAAAGGTAGCCTATTCCTCGCAATACTTGTTTACATAAATGGTGACCAAACCGTTTGAGACCCACTGAGATAAGTTAACCTACACTAAAGTTAACTATCTAAATACTGAGAGAGTCATTACCTCACTGAGCTGACGTTATAAGATCCTCTCAGTCTGACAGGAGAAAACTCTCCTCCGCCTTTGTGTAGAAACAGCCCTTTATACACGTTAGCATAGCTAGCTAACCAGATGCTAACAACAACATTCCACGTTACCATTCGCGCACTCACAAAATGCGCTCGTGCCACACACACACAGAGAGCCGAGCTTGAATGAAACACAGAGACCCAGAAGTCGGCTATTGTACTGTATATCATATTATTTTCGATGGCTTTACTGTATAATCAGTGTAACAGATGAACAGATCGCCACCGGGCTTTCATCTAAACACACATCCACGTAATGATAACAAAACAAAAGTCGGGGGTCATTGGTCAAGCAACACACCAATCAGAGAGCAGCAGTGAGCACAGCTCAGGCTGTGTTTTATATTTGTATTATTTATTTCTGATGTATTTCACACAAAGAACCTTTAGTGGAAACGTTTTCACTTATATGATTAAAAAAAAAGGCAAAGTGGTAAGCCTTGCCCACCCTGCGTTGGGGGGGCACAGTGACTCATTTGGGGGGGCATGGCCCGCGAATGACCCCCCATGACGCAGACCCTGAGTATCAGGCATGAAAGAGCCTCGTCTGTGAGGCACAAAGCTAACTGTAGCGCTTTAGTCTCTATTGACCACCCCCCGGCATGTGCTAGCAGTTCAAATTGGGCATGGAAAGCCTCCCAGTCTAACCTACCTTAGTATTTGGGTGTGTTCACGGACGCGGCGACTGCTACTGGTTGCCGGGCGCGGCCATTGTTGTTGACAACCAGCTTGTCAATGGCAAGAAACGCCGCTGAGGAAGGCGTCATCCCCGCGTCTCTAGCCATCCTCACTGCCGACTCTCTCAGGCGCTCTATCCTTAGTATCTGCTATGCTGTGATTTCCCACATTTCCTTTCACTTCCCTCCCATTTTCTGTCTTTTGACTTGCCTTGATGTTGTTGAGGTTTCCATTTGTTATTTTTTTCTTTGAATCTCACCTCCTATACTGATCCCACTGTGTCTTCCTGCAGACTCACTTGTGCTGCGACCTCCTCTGACTGCCTGACGGTCCGTATCGTCATTGCTGTTAGGTCCGCCGTTAGCTGCAGCCTGCGCGAGAGCTCTCTGTCTCGTATCCCGACGACAATTCGGTCGAGGATATTCTCATCTCGGCTTGCGCCAAACTCACAGTGTTCTGATAGATCATACAGGGCTGGACCCGCTGGTCTTTTTTATTTCCTGTGACTCACCGGTCACTTCTGACACCATGTAGTATGATCGAGGGTTGAGTATCTTTTATGATTCAGGTTTATTCAACAGTAAGTCAAGACATTACAGAAGGCAGAAACATCACAACTCGCGGGCTCACTCTGTAGTAAAGCAGTCCTTCCCATGCCGTAAAGCATGTTGCAACACTGTCGTAACAGCCTTAACTCTCTGTATGCATTGATTGCATATGTGACACCTCTGTGCGGGGAAAGGACAGAATTAATTGGGTGTCGTCAGCGTAGCAGTGGTATGAAAAACCATGCAGGCTAATGACTATTAGCCCTATCATTAATACTCTGAATACACGGGCCGTGTAAAAAGATATCCACATTTCTTTTTTCTCAAAACAGAGATTCAAACGACCGTAAACACGAAACGTTTGGAAATGTATTTATATCAAAACAGTAGCAGGGTCACATGATCTGTCCCAAGTCAGCTGACTGGATCAGACCAATAGGAACAGGTTAAAAAAAAAAGAATAAATTGTGTCATTTTTAATAAATACATCAACACGAATCCTCTTTTCTAATTGTCTAATAATGAGACAATTGTTGTCTTTCTTTAACTCGTAAGCAGACTGCAATGCAATATTAAATAACGTTCCTGTCATAAAGTCAAGTGCAACAAATACTTCAGACATCTCCCAAAACTTCCCCTGGTGGTTTCACTACATTCAGGGCCAGCCCTTGGCATAGGCAGTATAGGTGAATGCTAGGGGCGCATCAACCCATCAGGGGCGCCAAAATTAGGGGGAAAAAAAAAAAAAAGTTAGAAATTAAAAATATGTTTTTTTTTTAATTTCATAACACAAGTTCCCAATTTTGGATCAACAAAGTACATCTTATTATCTTATACTCACAGAACTATGCCTATATTGCTACAGCGCCCATACACTAGTGCACCCCCCCACAAATCAAGTTGAACTGCCCCAGCCCCAGTAAAAACCAGAAGTTTATGTGAAATAGTTCTTTTTTTGAAATAATGGATTTAGTGTGCAATTATAGGTTTTAATTTTGTATTAGTGTTCATTTAAAATAAATCAAACTCCCAAAAAACATATAAAGCTTCTGTGTGCGTTTATTAACATTGGAATTTACTGTGTAAAGGCCCTGACACACCAACCCGATTTTGGGAGTCAGAGGCCGTCAGAGGCTGTCGGGCATTCGCGGCGCCGTAGTCAGGTTGGTGTGTCCCGCACCGTCGACCGTGACACGCCTTATTTGGACTGCCAGACCCGATGCATGGCCGATTCAACATGTTGTATCGGCCATGCATCGGGTCTGGCAGTCGGACCAAATAATCACTCTGATTGGCTGTTCAGCTAGCAAATCAGTGCATGAGAAGCGAAGCGGAAGTGAGGGACGTAAACAAACGATTTAAGAAGGCACACACAGACTGCTATTCATTTTCATCTCATCATGGCGATCTGGAATGATGCAAACGAAGACCTGCTCATCACCTTGATCCAGGAGAGGCCAGCTCTGTATGATATTACGGAGAAAAGATACTCTTCTTCTTCTCTGTCTTCCGGTTGTTGCCTCTTTTGAATGACGAATACACACTACTGCCGCCTGCTGGTAAGGAGAGTTATTGCCACTCACGCACTGAAGTCGGTGCGGTGTGTTCCCGTGCGACACATGGCCAAAACGCAGGAGAACACGGCCAGGCAACAGCCGACTTCAGCGTCGGCTAGTCCTCTGGTGACTGCTTGGTGTGTCAGGGCCTTAAGCGGCCGCGGGGGGGGAGAGCTTTAGAGAGCTATCTCCTGAAAGACTGATAACTGATAACTCTGATAACCTCAGCTCAGTGAGGTAACGGCACACCTTTATATGATCATTATACACTGCACAAAAATATAAACGCAACACTTTTGTTTTTGCTCCCATTTTTTATGAGATGAACTCAAAGATCTAAAACATTTTCTATATTCACAAAATAACCATTTCTCTCAAATATTGTTCCAAAAATCTGTGATAGTGAGCACTTCTCTGTTTGCCGAGATAATCCATCCCACCTCACAGGTGTGGCATATCAAGATGCTGCTTAGACAGTATGATTATTGCTCAGGTGTGCCTTAGAATGGCCACAATAAAAGGCCACTCTGAAATAAAGCAACGTGCCAAAGAAGAAGAAGTGACGTCAATGGCCCTTTCTCATTTCTCGAACTCCCCTCCTCGACTCCTATCCTCGAGACTTAGTCCCGCCCACAGGAGATGCGAGCGGAGGAGCCGAGGAGGGGAACCGAGGAGAGAGGAGGGGAAGCAGCAGGCGGTTAGAGAAAGGAGAACTCCTCTTCTCTGAGCGGTCATTTTAAAGAGACGTCCATTAATGATGACAGGAGGCACAGATGTGTTCATGACCACTTCTATATTTACTTTGATTCATTCACAGTGCGGTATAATGAGACAATAACAGGCTACAGATGCGGACACACACACACACACACACACACACACACACACACACACACACACACACACACACACACACACACACACACACACACACACACACATATATATATATATGTATATATCTATATAGATATATACCATTTCAGAATCAAACAGAGCACTCATAATAAGGTAACACTATCAGAGACTGGATATATATCCCCCCCCCCCCCCCTCTGGTCGCTACAATGAAGAAAATAAATTACGGGCCAAAAGTTTTATTTACAAGTATTACAAGTAAGCAGAGGACACCAAACCAACTGAGACCTGTCTGTCCGCTGCATCTACACACACACACTGTACCACACACACCGACACATAATCAGGCTACAGCCGTTGTGTATTTTATTATGTGAAGCACTGAATGGTTTTAGAAAAATATCGACTCTTTGTTTGTAGATATCTACTAAACTAAAGCAAATAAAGAGAGTAGGCCTGTTATACTGAGTGATATATATTATACACACTGCTCTGCTTTCTGCACGGACCTCACAGCTGTTCTCTCTGTAACCATCGCCGCGATGAAAGCAGTTTCTAAAATAATATCCAGGGGATGCATGCAGAGCTGTCATTGGCTGAGATAAGTCTGGCCGTGCGTCACGACTCTTTGAAACATCTCTGTTCCCGGAAATGCATCCAGGAAGGAGCCGTGGAGGAGCCATCAGTGTATCCTCGGTTATAGCTCTTCCAGAGAGGCTCCTCGATGCTCGATGCTCGGTCCTCGACGTGCATTTAGAGAAATGAGATGTCCTTCAACATGGAGCGCTAAAATTCATTTCCGGGTCACTACCGGAGGACAGAGGAGTCGAGGAGTCGAGGAGGGGGATTTGATGAAATGAGAAAGGGCCAATGTCACTGTAAAATGTAAACAAACCACACAACTGAAAGAGCCAGGCGGGTGCCCACCTATTATATTAAGTTATAATAAACACAAAAGAGAGTGTCAACAATATCTCAGCAGTCATGACACGTCTAGTAAACAGTAGGGGTGTTGAAAATAATCGTTTCTACGATGCATTGCGATGCGGACGTGGACGATTCGGTCTCGATGCAGTGACGGAAGATAATCGGTTATAGAGTAGTAACGTTGCTTCCTGATTTTCTGGCCGCGGCTTTACTATAACGTCACTTTAATATCAAATCGGTCGGTGACGCAGAGATCAGGGAACATACGTGACAGCGGCACAGCAACACCAAACACCGAGCAGTCTGCTTTATCCACCAACACAAGAACACCAGTCCAGAACCCACAGCAGAAAGACCCGCTCTGAATCACTCCGTGTCGCTGCGGCTCAGAGACACAGACAGGGATTTATGTTTTTCAAAAATAATCGCGTTACAATCATGTCAGGTTTTTGGTGGATTTAATTAAGTCTTGGATTGCAAAGTATGAATGTCCTCTAGCAATTTTCAGACGATAAATACGTGTTTGTGAAGGCAGGAGGAAAAAAGCTTCCGCGATCACCGTCTCCTCCGTTCCTCCAAGCCACGCCCCCTCCCTGAAAATAATGAGTGACAGGCTGATAGTGACCCGATAGAAACTTTATTATTCACTTAATCACTGAGATATAATGAAGCTAACTTAGTCTCATACATTCATGGGATGTATGCAACAGTAAGACAGAGAATGTGAGTGTGTACCCACATGCACTATTTTAGTTTGTTTATGCTGTTGTAAATACTCCTGTTGTCTGCTGTGTTCAGACTCAAGTCCTGTGTGTGATGCCTCATTCAGGACATTCAGTGTCCTTTTTTAACAGAAGGCCGTGGCTAGAAGCTGCAGCTAGACTGCAGAAGCATTATTTTTTCTGTTTTTGAGGATGGAACAACTTCACACACGGAGGCTAGACCTATACAATTCATTTATTTTGGTTTATAAATTAATGTCAAGACATTTATGTTATTGATTTCTGAAGCACTTTCTAAATAATAAAAAGAGAGTTCATATGTATTTACTGCATGTATACATTGATGAAAAATAAGCCATGTGCAGTAATATAGAAAATTGAGGATGCAACGCATTGGTATGAATCGTGATGCACCGTGATGCACCGGGATATCGAACCGAATCGAATCGTTGACAGGATAATCGTAATCGAATCGAATCGTGAGACCAGTGAAGATGCACAGCCCTAGTAAACAGGTCTCTGTTTTTAGAGAAGATGAGAAAAATAAAAAACAAGAGAAGAGAAGAGAGGAAACCGAGGAGAAAGTCACTTAGCTGCACCATCGAAGTGGATCAAGCTACATAACATAACTGTTTTGCGACTGCTTTTTCAAGAATCTTTGAGAGGAACGGAAGATTAAAAATAGGTCTATAATTGGCTAAAACCTCTGCATCGAGGTTGTGCTTTTTAAGAAGAGGTTTTATCACTGCTACTTTGAATGATTGTGGAACATAGCCTGATAATAAATACATATTCATAATATTTAATAAATAAGTGTTAATTAATGGAAAAACTTCCTTTAACAGCTTAGTTGGAATTGGGTCTAACATGCACGTTGATGGTTTAGAAGAAAGAATAATTTAATTTAATTGTTCAAGGTTTATGGCTGAAAAGCATTCTAGTTTACTATCTAGTGTAATATTAGAACTTACGTTTCCGGGAGCTGTTGATAACACTATACTGGTCAAAGGCAAGAGGTCATTAATTTTGTTTCTAAGAGTAACAATTGTATCATTAAAAAAGCACATAAAATCATTGCACTGAGTGCTATGGGAATAGAAGGCTCAATGGAGCTGTGGGTCTCTGTCAGCCTGGCTACAGTGCTGAAAAGAAATCTTGCATTATTCTTATTCTCATATATTAATGAAGAGTAGTAGGCTGCTCTCGCTTTACGCAGTGCTTTCTTATATTCATTGAGAGTAATATGCCAAATTAAATGAGATTCTTCAAGTTTAGTAGAACGCCATATCCTTTCAAGTTGTCTCGACTTTTGCTTTATTTTGCGGGTTTCGGCATTATGCCATGGAGCCAGTCTATGTTTTATTTTCTTCTTTTTCAAAGGAGCAACAGAGTCTAATTTTATTCGCAGGGCATCTGTAGCACTATCAACAACATGATCAATTTGGGGTGGTGTACATTTTGTATAAGTTTCCTCCCTTGCATGCAGACATGCTATCGAGTTAAGTATTGATGGAATCTCTTCCTTAAAGTGGACCTATCATGCTATATTTGAATATATTGTAGGGCCATACCTATATAAAACATGTCTGTGAAGTTTTTTTTCAAAATACCAAACAGATCATGCATTTTAGCCATGCCTCATTTCGCTCTATTTGCTCTTTTTCAGCCCTGTTTTTGCAAGGGCTGATTCTGTGAGAAGTCTTCTTCGCTGCTTTTGTGGCAGACTACAGCACCACTTACAGGCCTGGCATATGTACTACAGCGTCTCCAGCGCTTTCGAGCGGCAATGGCCGTGGCCCAACCCCCCATTCCCCTGATAGGTGGAGAGTTGCCCATATAGGCGGAGCACCCTGTTTCTGACGTCAGAACAATTTCAAATCTGTATCAGCTCCGTTGCAGCCCCGTTTTTAGAGATTTGGGTATGGAGGAAAAGAGAGGGTTGTGTTTTCTGACACTTGGTGAGTTCCCTGAAACACCGGGGATACATATTCATGTATAAACGATGTACAAAAGTGCATTTCGCATGATAGGTCCCCTTTAAATGTGGCTATAGCACTAACAGATAGGTTTCTGCTGCAGGAGCTTTTGACTAATGCGTTGTTGTCTCGTAATAGTACTTCAAAAGTTACCAAAAAATGGTCGAATAAAGCAGGATTATGCGGTTCGACTAATAGTTGCTCAATTTCAATACCATAAATCAGAACAAAGTCGAGAGTGTGACGGAAACCAATATAATCTAATATAGAGTTAAATGGAACAGTAAGGCTATTTTTATCGTCGTCAACATGAATATTAAAGTCACTTACGATAATTACTTAATTAACGATAATTGAGAACCAAAGTTGATAAAAACTCAGAGAATTCTGATAATAATTCTGAATAAGGACCTGGTGCACGGTACACTGTAACAAATAAGATTGGCTGCAAAGTTTTCCAGGTCAGATGCGTAACACTAAAAACGAGGCTTTAAAAAAAACAATTTGGTTTAGTATTGATAAGTAAACTTGAGTCAAAGATTGCTGCAACTCCACCTCCTCGGCCTGTGCCTCGAGCAATATTACATTACATGTCACTTGTTAGACGCTTTTATCCAAAGCGAGTTACTGTATATACTCAATACTGTGGGCAATCCCCACAGGAGCAATTGGGGGTGAAGTGTCTTGCCCAGGAACACAACGACATGCTGACTGCAGTGGGGTTTGAACCTGTGAACCCCTGAAGCGAACACCACGCACAACCCACTGCACCACACGCCTTCCCCAATATGAGTATTGATATGGCTGGGTGGAGTGGCTTCATTTATGCTGAAATATTCTTCATGTCTCAACCAAGTTTCAGTGAGACAGCATATATCAATATGATAATCTGATATTAAATCATTTACCAATATTGCTTTAGATGCTAGAGATCTTATGTTTAAGAGTCCACATTTATTCTTCCTGTTTTGTTGCACTGTAGTAGTTGTTACATGTACTTTATTATGTTATTATGTATGACACCTCTGTTATGTTTCACTTTAAATTGTCCTTGGGCCGACACACACACCGTTAATATTGGGTATTTTATTGGAGAGAGCGCAGAGAAGCGTGTAAGACTGCGACTCCGCCTCCTGGTCTCAACTCTAGTTTGTCATGGATTAAGTCCACAAAACTCTGAAATGTTTGCTGAAATTAGATCTGCACCTTCTAGAGTAGGATGAATGCCGTCTCTCTTAAGCCCTTGCCACAAAAGGACGATAACGATAACGGACCGCAATCGTTATCAAAAAAGTCTTCCGTCCACACGCAAGAGGCACCAGAAACGTGTCCGTTCACACGAGACCGCTCGAAACGCTGTAGTACATATGCCAGGCCTGTAAGTGCCGCTGTACTTCAGCACGAGACCGCTTGATAGCGCTGAAGACGCTGTAGTACATATGCCAAGCCTGTAAGTGGGGCTGTAGTCTTACCACAAAAGCAGCAAAGAAGACTTCCCGCGCATGGTTGCCCTTCTGTTTATTCTCCGCGGTGGACGCTCTGGCTCTTTTTCTCCCTCCCCGAGGCAATTTGCTCCTGACCTGCTGTATATCTCTCCGGTAGTCCACCAGCAGATGAAAAACACCCACCTCTCCGCCTCTTCCAAGGGACGAGTGGACCGTGCGGCAGAGTTTCCGTTAGATTTTTTTTCACTGGTCAACATGTCCGTTAAAGTTTAAATCTTCCGTACAAAATTAGAAAAGTGCCGGTCAAAGGTCTTCTTTGTTATTTATTGAGCTTTAAAACAAATGAATAATGACTCTATATAATAATATAAGAATACAAAACGGAGCCTATTTTCCTCCCCCTCTTCTGACAGCCCAGCAGCTGATCTCTGGGCAGGAGACTGGGGAGATGGAGGCGGGGCTATTTAATCGTTATTAGAAAATGATCGTATAGAGGCGTACAGACGGATCCGTTTGACCCCCCAGAGCGTTTCATTTGCAAATCTATCCACCTTGGGACCCGTTATCGTTTGTGGGGTCCGTTTCTATCATTTTGTTACGGCCTCGTGTAAATGAAAGGGCTATAAGCAAGAGAAACTATGCGGATCCAACCCGTTTTGTTCTAGTGTAAACGGGGTCTTAATCAGATCAGGTTTTCCCCAGAAGGCTGTCCAATTATTTACGAAGCCCACATCGTTTGCTGGGCACCACCAAGACAACCAGCTCTGAAATGATGACATGCGGCTATACATGTCGTCATTGATCAGATTGGGGAGGGGACCAGAGAAAATGACGGTGTCTGACATTGTTTTAGCATATCTACACATCGATGCCACATTAACTTTGGTGCATTCTGATTGACGTAAACGAACATTTTTACCACCGACGTGAATAACAATCCTACTGTATTTACGTTTATTCTCAGCCAGCAGTTTAAGATGTGCCTCAACGTCGCCCGCTCTGGCCCCCGGAATGCATGTGACTGTGGAGGCTTTGGTCTCTAAATTCACATATCTCAAGAAAGAGCTACCAATAACCAGAGTTGGCTTCTCAGCTGGTGTCTCACTGAGTTGGGAAAATCTGTTAGATAAGTGAGCGGGTTGGTGGGGACCTGCGGGTCTCGCATTATGCCCCTTCTGAACAGTCACCCAGTCTCCCGGCTGCTCGGGAGTTGCCGGGGGACGGCAAATAGGAGCTACCTCTTGCCGGTCTGCACCGACTAACATGGGTTTTACTGTAGCTGAGTTACTTTAGAAAATGCTGAGCCGGGCTTCTATTGCTATGATTCCCGCCTCCAACCGAGCATCTGTACTACATTTAACACAAGTAGGCCTATCGGTACCAGTAAAGGAGGTAGGGAAGCAACCACACATGAGACAGATAGAGCAGGAAATAGCACCTGTGGGTGGGGAAGGAGCCATGTCTAGCTATCAAGCTAAAGTAGCTACCGTTAGCAAACCCGAAAGAAGTGTAAGCAACCGTGGAGTTACAGTAGCTAAGAAAAGGAGAGTTGTGAGTGCTTAAGCTGTAGTAACGTGTGATTACAACGTCAGGTAGCTGCCGTGATCAAGAATTGTAAAACGATCGATTAAGTTAAGATAATATAAGCTATCAGCAGCAGAACAGGAACACAGGATAGCCCGGAGGTGACAACAACAACCGTAAGTGACAACACGCTTACCGCAATAGTGAGGGTCCATCCCTCGCAACAGTGAGGGTCCGTGTAGGAGACCGAGTCACTGGGTTATGGAATAGTTTTTTATTTCAATTCCAACCTTGTTCATGAAGAATATGTTTGTCCACGTTCATAGAGCATAAAACAACACCATAATAGCACGGTGCAGAGTCTCCAGATGAGTATACAGTAGTCCGTCGTTCTTATTATACATCCATGTAGTCCACTGTATAGAGATCTGTAGTTTACCCACAGCAGACGCACATGTATGACGTCCGCTAGCGCATCATAAATACGTCGGATAGTGAAAGTGCAGTCGGATTCTCAAAGCACCGCAGTCTTCCATGTCCTTTAGAATTCTCCTATCCACTATTCCTTAACCCAGTGACGTTTCACACAGAGGTAAAGGAATAGTGGATAGGAAAAGACAATAGGAGCTGATTTTAGGACAATTCGACTGCAACCCAGAACAGACTGCTAACTCAACAGGAACTATCAAAAACATCCCAATAGAAGTCACAACATTTTATTAACCAAACAGATTATTTGAGAAACTAGTCGGCAGATTAATGAACAGTTAAACTAAATTCCTTCAATGCAGCTTCACGAGGCTAGCAGTTTAATCCTGGAGATATAATATTTTGTATATTGAATAACAAGAAAAACTACGGTTGAAACACAGCATAGTACAACATTTCTTCATAGTTCAACAAACGACAAGAAAATACCCTCAGGTTGAATTGAATTGAATTGAAACTAAATACAAAATTAATATAAGATAAAACCCTTCCTATATCATAAATAAAACAATATAAAAGTAGGTAAATAATAAAGACTAAAAGACCATTTCAAGTGGGGGGTTGCTAATAAAAAGCTAATCTAAAGAGATATGTCTTTAGTTGGCATTTAAAAATGTCCATTGAGCCTCTCTGATATGTTCTGGTGTTCCACAGTTTGGGAGCCTCACCCATTTTATTTTGGGGGACTTTAAAGATATTTAAAAAGCTGAGGAGAACCTCAGGGCTTGTCCAGGGACATACAACAAGACTGACTCTATGAATTGAAGTCTGTTAGTCAGACTTCAATTCAGAAAGACTCAAGACCCTCTTGACACCACTATGGTTTCCCTCTTGTGTGAACACATTGGAGATTACCTGATTCAGAGAACATAGTCCCACACTCTTCACACCAATACGCTTTTTCTCCAGTGTGAATACAATGATGTGTTTTGAGATTACTTGATGTAGTGAATGTTTTCCCACACTCTTCATAGCTGTACGGTTTTTCTCCCGTGTGACTACGTTGATGTGTTTTGAGAGCACTTGATTGAGTGAATGTTTTACCACACTCTTCACACCAGTACGGTTTCTCTCCCGTGTGAACAAGGTGATGGTATTTGAGAGCAGTCGGTGTAGTGAACGTATTCCCACACTCTTCACAGCTGTACGGTTGTTCTCCCGTGTGAATCCGTTGATGTGTTTTGAGATGATGTGATCTAGTAAAAGATGTCCTACACTCTTCACACCAGTACGGTTTCTCTCCCGTGTGTATACGTAGATGTGATTTGAGAGCACCTGATTGAGTGAACGTTTTCCCACACTCTTCACAGTTGTACGGTTTTTCTCCTGTGTGAATACGTTGATGTGTTTTCAGTTGATGTGATCTAGTGAAAGTTGTCCCACACTCTTCACAGCTGTACGGTTTTTCTCCCGTGTGTGTATATTAGATGTGATTTGAGAGCACCTGATGTAGTGAACATTTCCCCACACTCTTCACAGCTGTACTGTTTCCCTCCTCTATGAATATGCAGGTGGCTCTTTAAAGTTCCAGATGTTGTAAAGGATTTGTCACATTGCTGACAGCTGTGACGTCTCTCTTCCTTTCAGTTTCTAGAACAGACGGACAGAGAAAGTGAGAAAGTAAGTCTAAAATGCATAAATACATATAAATGTAACACTAGGGCTGGGTACCAAAATCCGGTTCCCATTTGGGGGGGGGGGGCGGGACGTGTAGCACATTGGCAGGGTTGGGAAGCACAACTTATTTCCAAGTAAGAACAAATAGCAATTGTCCGGTACCGGGATTAATAAGAGTTGTGAGGACAGGAGGACCGCAGCTCTCTCAATTTAAATTCAATAGCTTTATTAGCATGACCATAGTTACATATAGTATTGCCAAAGCTCTGTATAGTTGCAACATCTATACACAAATACAAACAAATAAACAGTTATAAACAAACTGCTAAGAATTTGAACATTAAGCAAGAATTTTATTTTTGTCTTTCTTAAAAGTAATACAGATTCATTTAATTCATATCATACATTAATACAAAATAGAATATGATATAGATATACATAAGTTGTGAGAGCTGGTGTATCAGGTCAGTCCGATTCCCTCAAACTGTGGCAGGCAGAGACAAACTGTCCTGCAACAATGCAGCTCTCTTTATATTCCCCCAGTATTATTTTTAGTTTTTCATTTTTAAATATTTGAGGATGCTTATGATTGAGTTTTGGGAAGAATGTTTTCCGTATGGGTTCAAAAGTTTGGCCTTTTGAGTAAAGCAGCCTTGACTGTGTCCTCACGCTGTCCTCACACCCGGACTGTGAGACAGACTCAAAGGAGCACAGGGATGTCAGTATTGTTTATGAAGCAGGGTATAGAAAGTACATTATTGAAATGAAAATACTATTTATTTACTTTACAAACAGTGAAAATGAAATAGATGTCCATAGATGGCCTGCGGGTTCTCTTGGACATCAATTCCACTATTTCTTATCCCAAACTTCACAACATCCTTTGCTCTGCCCCTCAGGTGAATCACAATTTCTTCAGCTTGATGCTCTGGCTGGATATTGCTTTTCCTGATGTAATTTCTCATCAAATCCTCCCATTCATCAACAGGCAGTGTGTCTGAACTCTCTCCTCTGAACACAGGTGGGTCTTTAACTCCTCTCTGAGTGACTAGCTGGACTTGGGAGAGATCCAGTGTTTGGCTGGGGAGTATGTCTTTTTTAATGCATGTTTCTTCATGACTCGTGTGCGCAGAAGCTGTAGTGTTAATGCGAGACATAATGCTATCAGCAAGCTGCTGCCCTATCTGCTGCACAATAGTGCTCATTTGGTCAGCTAGTCTCACATCATCAGGAGGGTTGGAGACTGATGTGCTAAAGCAGGGGTTCCCAACCTTTATTGTGCCAAGGACCGGCAGATACATTAAAATAAATGTGCGGACCGGTTGTCAATTTTAACTGATTTTAATATTTACTCACCAGCAGGTGGCAACAGAGGCTAATTGTATTTAACAGCCTGAAGAAATACAAATATGCATCCAAAACATATTAACAACGTTTAAAACTAGGATACAATGAAAACTAAAAATTAGGACCGCTTTACAAATATTAATATAATATATAATAATATAGCCTAATATGGGTGGCAACAGTGGCTAATTGTATGTAACAGCCTGAACAAATAATAGAACAATATGCATCCAAAACATAGGCTATTAACAAAGTTTAAAACCAGGATACAATTAAAACAAATTAGGACCACTGTACACATATTAATATAACTGAAATGTCAGTGAGACCCCTGGGCTTGTTTGCCAGCCATAATAACGTCATACCGGGGCGTTCGTTCCGGTGCACTCCGACAGCATTTAGCACTACATCGAGATTAAGATTAAACTAACTTCTTTTGTGAACACCCACATACCTATGGAGTTGGCCAGATGTGTGTAAATTACTGTTCATGATCATTTGAAAACAAATGCCGTTGTTGGACACACACAAACACACCGAACATACACACACACAGCGGAGCTGAGCAGAGCACATATACACACACATCATGCGCCTTTGTGACCGGACATTTCCTTCATACAACGAGTAATAGGGAGAATAATCGGGCCGTTCAATGTGTGTGTGTGTGTGTGTGTGTGTGTGTGTGTGTGTGTGTGTGTGTGTGTGTGTGTGTGTGTGTGTGTGTGTGTGTGTGTGTGTGTGTGTGTTAGGGCTGAACGATTAATCGATTTTAAATCGAAATCGCGATTCGAGGTGATGCGATTATCAAATCGCAAAGCTTGCGATTTTTTTTAACTTTTTTTTTACATTTTTTTTTTTTACATTTTTTTTTTTTCTTCTTCTGTGTCAGTCATCCACACCAATCAGAAGTGCTGTGCTCCACATGTACCAGCCATTGTTAATCAATCAGAAGTGGCCCATGATAGAAGGTGATAGACAGATTGATCCAATCACCTGCCAAGTATTTTTGAAAGTGCCTGCCCTTTCCAAATGGCTTCCAATGGAGCTTTCCAAGATGGTTTGGTGAAACCAACCATCTGAGTCAGGTCAGTAATGCTCCATCACATGTTTCTATTACAGGGTGAATCTTTAACTGAAGCTTGACTTTAAAGCAACCCAACGGAAGTTTCATGTAAGTTTAGTTCTTTCACTCGTAGCTCGGGCTGCGGGGATGCTAGAGACAGGAGTATGTTGATACGACCTTCCTAGCCGGAGTTATGGCCGCATTTTACAATAAACTTCCATTGGGTCGCTTAAAAATAAATATCGCAATTCGAATCGCAATCGCAATATTTGTCAGATAAATCGCAATTAGATTTTTTCCCAAAATCGTGCAGCCCTAGTGTGTGTGTGTGTGTGTGTGTGTGTGTGTGTGTGTGTGTGTGTGTGTGTGTGTGTGTGTGTGTGTGTGTGTGTGTGTGTGTGTGTGTGTGTGTGTGTGTGTGTAGAGGTGTGTGTGGTTGAAACGTAGCAGCCTGCAGTGGGGAACACAGTGAAGGCGGTGTGTACGCGCTGGTGCTGCACTTCTCAGAGGCTGCCTCCTGATGCTGCAGCCAGTTCATGAAGTGAAGGAGGTTTTACAAATAAAAAAATAACTCTACACCCCTGGCCGCAATGTCCTTAAAATGAAGTCCGAGTTCAAACTATATCTCAAATAATGTATGCACTATGCACTGCCATTTCCCCACATAAACATAACGGTCTGCGATGAAACGGTTGTCTCCTGTGTGCTCCACTTCCTATTGGCGCACCAGTAACTTTCTCTGCGTACGAGAGACTTTATGCTAACCAATTTTGATTTATTTTGTATGTTTTGGATGAAATAATGATACGGTACGAAAATAAAAATAAAATTGAATTTTTCTTTGATAAAATATTTTTATATATGTGACCTGCTCCATCGAAATCAGTCGCATTGACCCGAAGACACATTTTGAGTTGTATACATGGTTGGAAAGAGGATATTCCTAGCTTTCTAATGATATTAGGATTGTTTTTGTACTCCAAATATTAAGCGAAATATGTCACATTATATAATGACTGTCACCGAGTCCTCATTTTGAGAAAAAGGCCTTTAAAGTTTCCTCTTCTCTGGAATCCATCGATCTGATTGATTATTAGTGGAGCAAATGATCAAAATACTACGGAGGGAAGATATTTTCGTTTGGAGGGGAAGCTCGCGAGTGTGTGTGTATACGTGTGTGCGTGTGTGTGTTTGTGTATTTTTGCGTTTGTGTGTATTGTGTTTGTTTCCCGGGGAAAACCCTCACGAGAAACACCGGCTGTTGTTGTGCCTGCTGTGGCGTTAAATTACTCCGTTCTCCGCTTGTAATTATGCCGTTACAAGCTTCAAAGTTATATTTATCATCTGAATTTGCCGAAAGCCAAGACTCTGTTTAATTTAAATCAGATGAAAACAAACTGTAACGGACCCTGCCGTGTTATCTATGATTACTATACTCTTACGTTCATAATGTCAGCCGGAGGGAGGGGGGTGGCGCTGCTGGAAGAGCAGAGTGCGAGTGAGAGGTGCCTGTCTTCGTCCCTTCACAAGCTTCAAAAATGTACTTATCGTGTGATTTTGGAAATAAAAGTTTCATATTCTGAAAGCCAAGACTTGGTTTGTTTAAAATCAAACAAAACACCCGAACCCTGAAAAAATAGTTTTTTACGTAAATCCACGTTTATTCTGAAATGAGCCGTTGCGACTTCCGACTGATTTCGATAGAGCGTGTCACATATTTATAATTCTGCAAATATTACGATAAAGTCACAGCTATTTCGCGGCCCGGAAACGTATGCTCGTCACCCTCTCCTCCGGTCCACATTAATACAAATGATCCCAATACGTATGATTGTATGAAAAGATCTTAAAATCAATACAAATGTATTTATTATAAACGTTAGTCCTTAACACCTATCACTGTGTATATCACCATTCAAACATCTTTTAAAAGTTGAACAAACCCCACACAGCTCAGTAAAGAGTGTGAAATGTTGACTTTTGACATTGACTTTTATGTTTGACTTTATTTGATAATTTCAGTAAAAACTAACATTCATATTTCTCTTTTTGATTATAATACTGATGAACGTTCAGAACAAAGCACTTTGGCAAGTTACCACATACGTTTTAAAAAGATTAATAAGCACCGTAACTTTCATGATATAATTGCTCGGTCATAATCAGTCGTTTCCGTGAACGGCCACACGCCTCCCATCTTTCACAATTATTTTATTTCGTTTTCTTGATTTTCAAATATTATAATTTTTTTTTAAATGATTTAATTCTTAATTAATTGTCTTTATTATATTATTTTTAAAAAATTGTAAAAAAAAATGTACGTCTCTCGGTATACAAAATCATTAAAACTAGCTGCAACATTACCAGCTTTGATACCACTTTAATGATCAATTATTATAATCAAAACATATATAATACAAAAAAAAACTATTATCACAAACAAAAACTTCTTTCCCAACGTTTAAGATCTTTTATACTTAATCTTTATATATCTATTATTAGCATTAATATTATTAATAATAATAATAATCTATTTTAATACCGAAAAAGGCTGTAAAAGTGCTCATGTCCTTCACCTCTGACTGGACTGGCCCTCTGTGTGTTCTTTAGAATCACAGAACGGCCGGTCATCACCGCCCTTTATTTTTTATGTTTTTAAACGGCATAATTTATGGGTAAATCATGAAGGACGGCCCCCCCGGGGGGCGCGCGCTGTTCTTATGTTCTCTGACAAGTCATGGTTGATGACCTTCCAGGTCTGTCCAGCAGAGGGCGCTTGTTGCTTGCCACTGGTGCATAATACATTGGACTTGAAGCAAGTAACAACGTCTCTGTTTCTTGTCTGATATTTTCCGCATATTAGGGGCATGACATTTTGAGGCACTGCTGAGATTTGTCTGCGTTGTGGATTGGCTGCTGCAAGAGGTAGATGTCCCCATCTGTCACGCCGTCCTTCATAATTTATCCAGACATTGAGAGCAGGTGGTGAACCGGCTACAGCGAGATCCTGACAATCTGAGGAGGGAGTACATGCAATCTGAGGTGTTGCTACACACCAGGAAAGCTGCTACCAACCCCACATATGGTTAAAAGGGACCACATCATACCGTTTAACCCATGCTCTAATGCAGAATTGGAGTCAGGGATGGAAAAATTACAGCTAGAAATAATCAGAAAATTGTGTGGGCTCCCCAGAGATACTTTGGTGGAGTTATGTGACTTTTTAATCATCGCAGGTCCAGAGTTTGTTACAGGCAGGAGTCGAACAGCTCTAATGACATTGATTTCAAATCAGCGTTCACACACTGAAGTTGTATAAACGTAGCCAGCCAATCAGGGCGAGCCTACCTGAATGTGTGCACAGGCACACAGTGATTTTTGACCACTTTGTTGTTCAGATACATCACATATTTGTAACTAAATGATACATTAATTTAAACAAAACACAGTATAGACTGAGGAGTGACTCGTGAGTTTCATGTATTTTCTTCACTCCGCTGGGAAACGGGTCTCATGTCAAGAAGCATCAGATCAGTGCATGTTGTTGTTGTTCCTTGCTTAAAATCTTTGAAATACAGATTTGGATATGGCCTTTTGAGGCTTCTGAGTCTTTGTATGGACAGTGGACGGTACACTTGACTGTTGTTTTAAGGAGGTTTTTTTTGCTTGTGAGACAGTGTGTGCTCATATTTATTTATTTATATATAGAGAGAGAGCTCTGTTTTCCAGCCTGAGTCTATTTAATTCAGGGGTGTGGAACCTCCGGCCCCCGGGCCGTATACGGCCCGCGAGACAATTTGATACGGCCCTCAAAGTAACTCACGCAAAATATGAAAAAAATTCAGAAATCTAGACCGCAAAATAATTAAACAAGCGAGTGCCTGTTTTTCCTGGTCAGGGTCCTTGAACACAACACTAGCCTAACGTGTCATCACGTGGTGTATGTCTCGTCCGACAGGGGTTTAGAGCTGCCGGAGAGCACCAGGACGTCGCTCCGGGCCGGGACATCACAGTCAGTACCCATAAGGAGCCGTACACATGCCACAGTTTTTTGCGTGGCTGTGTCTTTAGTTGAAAGCCCAGTGGCGATCTGTTCATCTGTCATACTGATCATACAGTCAATAACTGTGTTGTTATTAGCATCTGGTTAGCTAGCTATGCTAACGAATATAAGAAGCTTTTTCTCCAACCAGTGAGGTAAAGGCACATCTTTATATGATCATTATAGTTATACAAAAAATAAGAGAATAAAGTAAACAGGTATAAAAAAAAGTTGTTATTAGTAAACAAGAATACAGTTTGAAAGGTGAGTGATTTGTAAAATATCAATAAAGAAAAAGAAAATCTGCTTCCAGTTCTGTTTCATATGGGTGTTGAGAGATGTATCCAAAGATCTCTTAATGTTGCTCTCAAAGTGCACCAGATTGATGCTTTTTACTTCAACATTTAAAAAAATCTTCGGCCCTCGGTGGATGTTGAAAAAATGTAAATGGCCCTTGAGAGGAAAAAGGTTCCCCACCCCTGATTTAATTGATTGTTTTGGTTGTGTGTGATTTTAATTAATTTGTTATAATTAACTGTATTTGTTTTATTTATTATATATAATTTATATACTTGAATATTATTTCACATTTAATTTGCAATGTTGAATTTTCAATAAAAAAATTCTGTTTCAAAGGATTTACTTGAATTATTATTATATATTATCATTATGTCAGTGGTCTAAAATGGTCTTACAACGGAGCCGACAATATTATGGTTTATCTCAATAATATCCGGGAAAATGGACTGTCCAACAAAAATTAATTATTGTGACAGGCCTATGTGTAGCATGTTGTTGTTTGGCATAATACAAGTAACAACGTCTCCGTTTCTTGTCTGATATTTTCCCCATATTAGGGGCATAACACTAACAGACGTTGATGCAGATTTTATACTGAATGTAATGTGTTTAACCTGTTAAGCCTGAGAGCCTTTTATCGTATAGGCGCATGAGTTTCTTTCTTTTTTAAATTGAGCCCTGAGCGAAAAGATGCTAACGCACTTAGCACAGAACTCCAATACAAATACCCTTATTACTCATTGTAACTGCACATACAAGATATCAGATGAAAACTGAGATTCTATAGGTATTAGTACCATCACTGAGCGATCAGAACTCGCGACAGGGAAAGCAAATACGGACATCACAACACGTAGCATTACGGAGCATTCACGAAACATCGTCTTACCTTAGCTGTTGTTCTGATCAAAAGTCGTGTTCAATGGCATTAAAACGATAAAAACGCCGCTGAAGGTTAATCCATAGGTTAATCCAATGTGTCCGTGTCACTTTGAAATGATTACTGATAATCCATCATTCAATTTTTATGTCAAAAACTGAGATTTTGATATTAGCTGCTAATGATAGCTACCAAGAGTGTATGACAGCTTCCTGTTCCGGCGTATTGTTCGTAGCTTTTTATGTGGCTAATTGGTAAACATAAGTAAAGGGATTTACCCCTGTGACGTTTCACACAGAGGTCAAGGAATAGTGGATAGGAAAAGACGATAGGAACTGATTGTTGACAATTCGACTGCAACCCAGAACAGACTGCTAACTCAACATGAACTATCAAAAACATCCCAATAGAACACAACATTTTATTAACCAAACAGATTATTGGAGAAACTTGTCGGCAGATTAATGAATAGTGAAACTAAATTCCTTCAATGCAGCTTAACAAGGCTAACAGTTGAGATATAATTTTTTTTTTTTAAAGGAACAACAAGGCTATTAGAAATCCATGGTTGAAACACAGCATAGTAAAACATTTCTTCATAGTTCAGGAACCATTACAAACATGAATTAAATAGGAGAAACAGCATCTTGGTGGCCTTGTGTTGGCATAGTGTGAACGCTGGTTAGAACATAAAAAAACTGTCGTAATAATAAAGCTTTATTCATATAGCACTTTGCATAGATCACATGCATCTCAAAGTGCTTTACAAAATGGCGACACATCACAAGTTAAAATTAAACAAGAAAGTCCCCTCAGATGTTAAGATCTTTACAGATACATGCAGCAAAATATAACATTTTAACAGGGTAAGATACACAAAGAGGTAAAAGGTATGATAAAAAACAAATTAAATACAGTACAAAAATGATTATTTATCTCGGAAAGATAAGGTACAAGAAAAGTGAATAGATGCAACAATATAAAACCCTATCAAATAAAGTGAACATATAGGTACAACAGAAATAAAAGCAAAACAATGAATAGTAATAAAATCCTCATAATTCTAATAAAGGTTAAACGAATAAAATATAAAGAAAACAACGTAAAAATAAATGTTATTGAAACTGTTAAATAACTAACATGAGATAAATTTAGAATCTAGAATTTGAAAATACACAGCCGGAAAAAATCTGCCACTTCCTTACAGAGCCCCTCCTCCAACACATACGAATGCGCACATGACCAATGAGGGCACGAGATAAGTTTGTGCACAGATGGAAGGCTGACAGGCAGGTAGGCCATCCAGTTATTTTAGCAAGGCCGGCTAAAATGATTGGTCGTGCTTTTTACATTACTACGGCTTCCACAGATGATTTTTTTGTATGTGTTTTTTGTCAAATCACTTCAGATATTCATTGCTATCGGGATGTTGAAGAGCAACTTGCAGGTTTTTTTTTTTGTACTACATTTATGCTTAACCTTGCCTGAAAATTAAAATTAAAGATGTTAATGCAGTATTTCATATGTTTTACAAGACATAAGGGCAGGAATTCAGAGGAAAAGGAGCCGTTTTGAGCTCTGCTACTAAAAACTGCTTTTTTTTTTAAACGTCATACGTCAAACGCGTCATATTACGTCACATGGGGGAGCAACTTTCTTGGACTCGTTCTCTGCCCAATCCGCGGTAGTAGTTTGTAGTTGGTTTGAGCAGTTGTGATTTAGTGAGCTGGTATTTTTTTGGTAATTTTACATTGCATTTCACCATTTGTAATCATGGTGAACTTGTGTTTGTGTAGGTTGCACAAACTCGAGCCTGTCAGGACATCGAGTCCCCAGTTTCCCTCACGGGAAAAAGGACCGGAGCTAGCATTCGTTCCTGGGTGCGTTGTGCATCCGCCTCCCTGCAGCACATACGCTCCTCCACAGCTTTATCAGGAAACCGTATTACATCTCTCTCCCCCCCTTCGCTGCTCTCTCTCTCTCTCTCTCTCCCCCCTCTGGGAGATGCTGAGCTTCAGTCTGCAATGATTTGGAAAAACTTGTCCATGCTTTTATCTTCAGTAGACTCGACTACTGCAATCGTGTCTTCACAGGTCTCGCTAAAAAATCTATTAGAAAGCTGCAGCTGATTCAGAACGCGGCTGCTCGAGTCCTCACTAACACTGAGAAAGTGGATCACATCACTCCTGTTCTGAAGTCTTTACACTGGCTTCCTGTGTGTCAAAGAATAGATTTCAAAATACAGCTGCTGGTTTATAAAGCACTGAATGGTTTAGGCCCAAAATACATTTCTGACCTCCTGCTAAATTATGAACCATCCAGATCTCTCAGGTCTTTTTTCTGTCCCCAGAGTCAGAACTAAACACGGTAAAGCAGTGTTCAGTTATTATGCTCCAAATATCTGGAACAAACTCCCAGAAACCTGCAGGTCCGCTGCAACTCTTACTACTTTTAAATCCAGGCTGAAGACTTTTCTTTTTGTTGCTGCTTTTAATTGAACTATTCATATCTTAGACTGCACTGTAACTTTTATCCATGTATTTTATTTTATTAGCTTTACTTTTTAATGACTGATTTTAAATGCCATTTTCTTAATGTCTTTCATTTTTTGTAAAGCACTTTGAATTGCCTTGTGTTGAAAGGTGCTATATAAATAAACTTGCCTTGCCCTCCGGTACACGGCACCGTAAGACGTAGTGTGGAGTTGCATTAGGTAACGCTGTGGTGGCTGTACTGCTCCAGCCGTCTCCTTTGTGTTTCTTTCCCCCTGTCTGTGTTGTTGGTGTGGGCGTGGTGGCTGTCACTCCTGGCTCCCGGCTCAACCTCCACTCATCAGCTGTGCACCCTCCCCGACTACACACCTGCTTTCCATCAAGCCATAATTTACAACGACATATCAACGGAGGCTCCACAACCTTTCTCCTCCAGATCGTCAAGTATCAGCCGTATCTCACGTCTTCCCTCCAGTACACAGCACCGTAAGATGGAGTTGCATTAGGTAACGTGAGATACAGCTGATACTTGCGCGTTAGTTTCTGTTATGGATCAGTATCAACAGTCCTGCCAGTAACATTACTATATTATCCATACTACTTTAGTTATAGCCTGATATATGATAGCTAACTTTACAATGTTGTGATGTGACTGATGTTAGCTAACATTAAATGTAGCTAACGCCGGTCACTCACTAAGACAGCTACTCTGTTCTCCACTGGTTCTCCACACACCAAAGCTCCATTTCTCTCCGATGGCCGTTATTTTTTCTAATCCTTAGCTGTTCCTCGTCTCTCGGACGCATAGCAGGCTCATAACTATAATCATATGCATTCGAATATATATTTTCAACCTCTTCTGTGTCAAAACTAGCATTGTGATCCATGTGTATTCATACGTTAGACCGGCCGCTCTCCCCCATGTTACGTAACACGCAGGAGGTCACGTGCGGAGGCATTTTTATGCAGAAGTGAAAATGTCTTACTAAAACGACGCTAGATGTCACTAGTGTATATTTCTGTATATTTTTGGGAAAATCTAGTGTATTCATCATTTTCCTACACATTTATTCACTGGTGTCTCTAACCTGCAAGTTGCTCTTTAAGAGCATTCCATGGATTATTACAAAAAGTGTATCTCGAGCCGGTTTTTCAAACTTACCTAACCCACCTTTAAATGACTAATATAAGATAAAACCCTTTCTATATCGTAAACAAAACAGTAGGTAAATAATAAAGACTAAAACACCATTTAAAGTGGGGCGTTGCTAATAAAAAGCTAATCTAAAGAGATATGTCTTTAGCTGGCGTTTTAAAATGTCCACTCTGATATGTCCTGGTGTTCCACAGTTTTGCAGTGTAGTGGATGAAAGTGACCTCACCCATTTTATTAAGGGAAATGTAGGGATATTTAAAAAGCTGAGGCGGACCTCAGGGCTTGTTCATGGACATAGGACATAGGACAGGGACTGTGAATTGAAGTCTTTTCAAAACGATGCAGTGTGGATTCGCTCATGGAGTTAAAGGTAAATACTTTGAGAAAACGTTTTCCCACACTATTAATACCACTATGGTTTCTCTCCATCGTGAACCCTATGATGTTTTTGGAGATTACCTAATTCCGTGAATGTTTTCCCACACTCTTCACAGCAGTACGGTTTTCTCCTGTGTGAATACGTTGATGTGATTTTAGTTTACTTGATTGAGTGAAAGTCTTACCACACTGGTCACAGCTGTACGGTTTCTCTCCTGTATGAATACGTTGATGTGTTTTGAGACCACTTGATGTAGTGAATGTTTTCCGACACTCTTCACACCAGTACGGTTTCTCACCCCGGTGAATGCGTTGATGCGTTGTGAGATAACCTGATGTATTGAACGTTTTCCCACACTCTTCACAGCTATACGGTTTCTCTCCCGTGTGAATACGTAGATGTTGTTTGAGATTACCTGATGTCGTGAACATTTTCGCACACTCTTTACAGCTGTACGGTTTCTCTCCCGTGTGAATACGTAGATGTTGTTTGAGATTACCTGAAGTAGTAAATGTTTTACCACACTCTTCACAGCTGTACGGTTTCTCTCCGGTGTGAATACATTGATGTGATTTTAGTTTACCCGACTGGGTGAAAGTTGTCCCACACTCTTCACAGCTGTACGGTTTCTCTCCTGTGTGAATACGTTGATGTGTTTTGAGACCGCTTGATGCAGTGAATGTTTTCCCACACTCTTCACACCAGTACGGTTTCTCACCCCGGTGAATACGTCGATGCGTTGTGAGATAACCTGAAGTAGTGAATTTTTTACCACACTCTTCACAGCTGTACGGTTTTTCTCCCGTGTGAATAACGTGATGTTTTTTGAGATTACCTGATGTAGTGAACTTTTTTCCACACTCTTCACAGCTGTACGGTTTTCCCGTGTGAATAAATCGATGAGTTGTGAGATAACTTGATGTAGTGAACATTTTCCCACACTCTTCACAACTGTACGGTTTCTCTCCTGTGTGAATACGTTGATGTGTTTTTAGATCACCTGATTGATTGAATGTTGTCCCACACTCTTCACAGCTGTATGGTTTTTCTCCTGTGTGAATACGTTGATGTGTTTTGAGATTACCTGATGTAGTGAAAGTTGTCCCACACTCTTCACAGCTGTATGGTTTTTCTCCTGTGTGAATACGTTGATGTGTTTTGAGATTCTTTGATGTAGTGAAAGTTGTCCCACACTCTTCACAACTGTACGGTTTCTCTCCTGTGTGAATACGTTGATGAGTTTTGAGATTACCTGATGTAGTGAAAGTTGTCCCACATTCTTCACAACTGTACGGTTTCTCTCCTGTGTGAATACGTTGATGAGTTTTGAGTTCACCTGATTTAGTGAAAGTTGTCCGACACTCTTCACAGCTGTACGGCTTTTCTCCAGTGTGAATAAGAAGGTGGTGCTTTAAATCTCCAGCTATTGTAAAGGATTTGTCACATTGCTGACAGCTGTGAAGTTTCTTCCTTCCTTTCGGTTTCTAGAACAGACGTAGAGAGAAAGAGAGAAAGTAAATCTAAAAAGCATAAATACCTATACAGTTAACACAATAAAAACATCCTTAATACAAACTTTCAGTTAACAAAGTACTTATTTTACTAATATAACTGTTTGCGTTTAATATATGTGTATTATATTTGATGCAGTAATACAGCAACGTGCTAACCAAAGTAAATACAGCAATATTCTACATTGGGAATGAGATGTCAGTAGTTTATTTAGTTACAAATATTTACAGAGTAATACAATTTGTATAACTCCCCATATTTGAATCATTAGGTTATAAAAGTTGTAAAATGCACTAAAAGCTGAATCCTGATTTATTTTCTCTCTCCATTCATTCTACTGAGCCGAGTGAGGGAGATTGGAGTCGGGCTTAAGGGAAAACTAAAATGTGCATGCTCTACGCTCTCGACAGCAAGGCATGATGGGTAATTTGTGAAGTTTTGCTCTCGAGAATGTCAGGCCATTTTGTCTTCATGTGCCAATGAGCAGCTCTCATAACAATGAACGAGGCCTCCAGTCTCTGTTAATAAATTAAAGTATAAAGTTTGCATATTTGAAATTAAATGTTTAAAGAAAAAAACGTGATTCTAAACATGACATTGACAATGTGTTCTCCTTTCATGAAACATTTTCATATTCCCTCTTGTTAAAATTGCATATTATTACTATAAGTCTATTTTAACTTTACATTTTTAATTGTTCATTAAGTAAAAGTTGAACATATGTGACCTCCTTCTCCCTCAAAGATAGAAAAAGGGAAACCACCTGATGCAGAGAGGGAGGAGAGAAGAGACTATAAAAGATGATGTGTGAAGAGAATGGGGGGCTTTTTAGGCTTGGAGGCTTGAGAGCTTGGGGGAAGCTTTTGGAAGCTGGATTCCGGGTCTTGGGCCCTGGACCTGGGAACCTTTAGACTGCTTTTTTAGGACATTTGACTTCTGAACCTGTTGCTTTTGTATTTTCACTTTGTGTCTTGTTATTTTAGGGATTCTTGTAAATCCGTCATTTTTGTTAAAACCTTAATAAAACCGGTTTGTACTTAGTACATTTCTACCCACGTCCTGGTCTCTCTCTCGTGGTCTCTGAAGGTATCTGCTTGGTCTTAGAGTGAGATAAGAACACCCTTCCTTGGAAAAGGCTGACATTCGTTGATCATTTGGATTTGAAATTGTTTAACCTGTTATGCCCCATTCCCCCACGGGCGGGGTAAAAAAAATCGCAACATCTGCAAGAAACAGCGTCTGAGGACTTCTTAACATTTAAAAACCTATTAATGTGTCATACCCACATAACGGGAAGAAACTCGGCTATCAGACAATATTAACCACTTTTAGCAAAACAAAACATAAGGGTAATAACAAAGGCTCTGAATTAGCCCTGAGCAAAAAAATGCTAACACACTTAGCACAGAACTCACGTTAAAATACCTTTATTACTTATCGTATCTGCACAAATAAGATATCGATTAGCAAACTGAGATTGCACAGATTTGACAGGTATCATTACTGACTGATCCGGACTCGCCGCTCGAGAAGCTAACAAAGACATCACACCACGTAGCTTTAGGTAGCCAACACGGCAATATGTCTTACCTTTGTTGTTTTCTGATCAAAAGTTGTCTTCAATGGCATTACAACGATAAAAACGCTGCTGAAGGTTAATCCAATGTGCCTGTCACTTTGAAATTATTTCTCATAATCCATCAGCTATAAACCTAGCTTTAAGTTTTCAGAGCGTAAGATCGGTTTCGCTTAGGGCAAACTGTGTGCGCATAGCTCTCAATGGTAACGTGTGTGTGTGTGTGTGTGTGTGTGTGTGTGTGTGTGTGTGTGTGTGTGTGTGTGTGTGTGTGTGTGTGTGTATGTGGAAATTCCCCTTGGATTCTATTGGCGCCAACTGTTCAAAAGAGATGTCAATCAAAATCGACCAATGGGTTCCAGAGAAACGGCAAATATACCCATTTCCACCCAAATGACCCTAGATGTTTTGTTTGTTGTTTTTTTTTAAATGGGAGACGGCCTACATATTAACATTGGTTGAATCGAAGTTAGATTCCTTTTCACAACAATGGAATTATGATCAGTAGAAATGGCCATGACATGGGACCTTTAAACTATGCCAATTTATTTGTACATTTTATTTTTTTGCAAGTTTGCAGAAAATAGGTCGGGTAGAGACACTGAAAGTGTAACTGCTGTATTTATGGGTGAGTGAGAAAGTGTAACTGCTGTATTTATGTGTCTGAGAAAGTGTAACTGCAGAGACAATCTACCATTGCAAAAATCAGACATATCTTGCCTCAAAACGATGCAGCGAAACTAGTCGATGCATTTGTTACTTCTAGGCTGGATTATTGTAACTCTTTATTATCAGGGAGTACCAAGAAGTGCGTCAAGTCGCTTCAGCCGATTGAAAATGCTGCAGCTCGTGTACTAACCAGAGTTAGGAAAAGGGACCGCATTACTCCTGTTCTGGCTGCCTTACACTGGCTCCCTATAGAACACAGGATATAATTTAAAAGTCTTCTTCTTGCCTACAAAGCCATTATGGGCAGGCGCAATCTTACCTTAAAGAATGCATTATACCCTACTGTCCTACTAGGGCATTGTGTTCCAAGAATGCAGGGTTGTTGGTTGTTCCTAGAGTCTCTAAAAGTACAATGGGAGCCAGAGCCTTTTCTTATCAAGCTCCACATTTGTGGAATCAGCTTCCAGTTTGTGTTCGGGCAGCAGACACCCTATCCGTTTTTAAGAGTGCGCTTAAGACCTTCCTTTTTGATAAAGCTTATAGTTAGGGCTGATTAGATTCAGCCCCTAGTTTTGCTGATATAGGCTTAGTTTGTCGGGGGACATCTTACTTCTTCCTTCTCTCTGTCTATACCTGTGTACTCATGTTCCGATTAACCCAGCTTCCCCAAATGTCTTTCTTTTTGGTGTCTATATACACTGGGATCCGGAGTCATGGATGATCCTGCGGTCCTGTGTCCTGCATCGCGAGCCCTGGATCTTGAGTCGTGGCTGTGGTCCTGGATCATAGGTCCTGGATGGATATCCTCGTGGAATCATCTTATTATTATAGACACATGCATTTCCAAACATTTGGTCTACCTATGTTGTAAATGTATTATCTTTTCAATTTACACACGGCATCTATTGCACGTCTGTCCATCCTGGGAGAGGGATCCCTCCTCCGTTGCTCTCCCTGAGGTTTCTCCCATGTTTCCCTTTAAACTGTGGGGTTTTCTCGGGAAGTTTTTCCTTGAACGATGTGAGGGTCAAAGGACAGACGGTGTCGTATTGTCATACTGATATTCTATACAAACTGTGAAGACCACAGAGACAAATGTAACATTTGTGATATTGGGCTATATAAATAAACATTGATTGATTGATCCACTGTAGTGGTAAGGAGAATGGAGGATAGGTGGGCTGCTATCGTGCTGGTCAGCGCTGGTGCACTCAGTGTTTTGGTGTTCCTGAATGTGATGGTGCGTTTTGCACGCTGAGTGGGCAGGAGGACAGGAACAGTGAAGAGTATGGCAAGGTAGTCCACAACAGCTAGGTCCAGGCACTAGAGATGGGAGGCAGGGGTGCCTATAGAGAACACTAGGTCCAGCGTGTGACCTTTGGTGTGGGTGGGACCTTGGACGTGCTGTGTGATGTTGAAGCAGTCGAGTAGCGAGAGAAATTCAGAGGCAAAGGTGCATCTACTGGAGTCGACATGGATGTTAAAGTCACAAAGCAGTAATGTGGATGGAGATCTGGAGCAGACAAAGGTGAGCAGCTCAGCGAACTCAGACATGAAGATGGCGGAGGCTTTGGGGGGGCGGTATATGAGGACAACCTGTAGCTGTGATGATCCGGCCAAAGAAAAGGCAATACACTCAAAAGAGGTTGTATTTACAACAGGGAGTTGTTTTATCCGGATTTGTGCTTTGTGGATAACAGCCAGCCCACCACCCCGAACCAGGGAGCGGGGCTTCTGCAGGTAAACATAGCCTGGGGGTGTGGCTTGGTTTAAGGTGAAAAAGTCTTGTTGATTTTGCCAGGTCTCCGTTAGGCAAACAAAGTTCATTTTCCTGTCAGTGATGATGTCATGAATGAGTGGTGCTTTATTATTGAGGGAACGGGTATTCAGCAGCATGAATGTGGGGGCGTTGCTACTAGGGGTGCAACAACTAATCGACGTAATCGATTACCAAATTAGTTTCCAACTAATTCAGTCGTCGATTCGTTGGTGACGCCATCACGTGTGTTTTACGCGCCGTTAAGCTCCAACGTTATTGGTCTTTTTATCGGTACCGGAGACATTTAAAAAATGTATTATTGCTACATAAGCATTATATCGCAGTCTTAGTGTCTCCAACTCGTTTCTAATATGCAAAAAGACAACAAAAAATGTCTATGATGTATTTTCGATCTTTCCAATCCAGAAGAGAGATCTTTCTCTCCCCCGTCTGTGTGCGAGGGGGCGGGGCAGTTTACACACACGCAGCTGCTACATGCATGCAACACACTGTGGAGATGGCGGAGAGAACGCGCTCCGAGGTGTGGTTCAACTTTACCCGTCTTGATGTGGACAATGCTTGTTGCCAAAAGTGCAATAAGAGTTGCGCATGTACGGGGGGTAACACAAGCAATTTCTCTAAACATTTAGCAAAAGTGCATCACATTCAGACGGAGAAATGCACCGGATTCGACTGTCTTTCTAGTAGCTCTGTAGCCCCATCAACGAGTAACTTTTTCACGTCAGGTGTTATGTATGCTAGCAGCAACACACGGAATTAACTCAATTATACAAACATGGGTTAATGATTAGAGGTAACCGAGTTATTTATTTTGTTAAAGTTTCTGCTATTCTGTTCACAGTTCTGTCATCAGATTATTTAATACGATTTGTTAAAACACTGTTGTTTCTTTTGATGTGAAATATTATTTATTTAATTTAAATAAAAAGCAATGTTAATTTTGTTCAAAATGTGTTTAGTTAATTTAATAATATATGTATTTTTGAATCAAGTATTCATCTTTATTGTCTTCATTGTTAGTTTCCACATGCTTAAAACAACCTCAAGCTAAATCTAAAAGTGTATGGCTAAATAAGAGCGTTTGAGAAATTGTGCAAGGCGTAATAGTCCGAATAGTCGATTAATCGATTATCAAATTAGTCGTTTGTTGCAGCCCTAGTTGCTACTGGAAGCTGGCGGTGTGAGCAGAATGACACTGTCAACACAGACCAGGGCCTTCAGATTGCCAATGCACGTGCAAGGTTTGTTGTGATGACGTAGCGAGCCAGGGACGGTGCGCGCGCAGGACCAGCTGGAGAGAGGCTCCGACCCAGCAACAACAAACCTACGCCGAGAGCCTCTATGGATGTACTGGGGTCTGCTACGTAACAGCCCAAGCTTGTTGATGACTGCTAAGCATAGAGGTTGCATGATACAACTATTGAGAGTAACCAGTTGCGCGATGGAGTATTTCAGCATCATAGAGCCGGTGGTATGCTAGCATGATGCTACGTTAGCTGAGAGCCAGCTGGGAGAAGGCTAGAGGCTAGCCACTCCGGGATGGATTAGAATGTGTCGTGGAACAGAACTCAGCATGGACAGCACTGGGGGAATCCAGATATGTTCTGTGGAGGGTAGCCGAGGCCCCAGCCGAAGAGATGCAGCGGAGCTAGCCAGCGAGGCTATACGGACCGGCGGGCAGCCGTGGGTTTGTCGAGCACTCAGTGGTGATGATGGCACAGGGTAGAGTTGGCAATGAGTGATCGAAAGTCGGCGACGGGTAGTCCAGAGTCAGGTCACGCAGGGAAGGCAGGACAGAGCAATCCGTCGGGAGACGACAGGAAAGCAGAGATCACCTAGCCTGGAGCCAGAGTAGCTGCTACAGCTAACTCCTACAGCTAGCTACAGGAGCTGGTGTAACAGCTACTACATACAGGTAAGAGATCAGAGGAATTGGGTGTAAAGATGTGTTCACATAAAACGTGAAGATATGAGATACACGGCTCAGTAAAAGGCCGACAGTTAGAGCCGGCAAAAGAACGACAAACAAACAAAACAAACAAAAACAATACTAGGTGCAGCCGGAGAAGCGGCGAACAGTCTACGCCAGCATCCTCTCTCAACCTACTGCGTCGTATTCAATTACAGAGTGGAACTTCCCCTCGATTATATTGGCTCTAGCGGTTAAAAAGAGATGTCAATCATTGAAATCGACTAAGGGGGGACAGAGATAGGTCCACCCAAATGACCCCAGAAGTGTTGTTTTTTTGCTAAAAAATGCTGGAAAACAGGTCCAGGGTTTAACAGGTCAAGCCCCAAGCCTGTTTTTCAGGTCTCAGGCTCGAAAATGACATTCCCAGAACAAATGACTATAACTTCCCTTCTAAAAGGGGTACATTTTCTCAAAGCAATGATAAATCTGTGAGTTGGATGTAGAAAAGTCAGAATCAATATAGATTTTATTTTAAAGTAAATTCAGATTGAACATAGTAAAAAGAAAAAGGGTCTGAATATCTCTAAGGTTGTGGTGACTGATGTTGCACTCTCTGATCATTCCTGTGTTTTCTTTGAGAGCTCTATTTCTAACACAAATGTTAAAAAAGAGGTAACCACAAAGCGATATTTCACTGAAAATATTAAGGAAATGTTTTACTAACATTTTTTCTTTCACACTTGCCCCTGCTAACATCTCAGTAGATGAGCTAGTAGATCATTTTAATTTAAAAATCAAAAATGTTATAGATTCCATTGCTCCAACTAAGATAAAGGAAGTGAATGGCAAGAAAATATCTCCATGGAATAAGGCCATGACCGTGAGAACAGAAAAAAGAGTGTCGAAAAGCTGAACGTAGGTGGCGAAAAACTAATTCGCTTAAAAGCTTACGTTTTTGGGCTGTTTTGTGCCAGTGCCTCGCTGTGACTGGATTGTTTGCGCTCTGCCTGAGCTGTCGCTCTTTCGTACTCTGGATTGCTGTCTGTCCTGCCGTGCTGTCGGGGGCTGATTGACCTGAGCTGCTGATCGACCTGAGTTGCGGATCCTGAATTGGGTGTGTTATGGCACAATGTTGCTTAAAGCTACCCTTGTGCTCGCTTTTGTTCTGAGATTAATTGTCAGCCCGCATGTCGGCAAAACTGACGGATTGCCTCCCAGCAATATCTCTGTTCACTTCAGAAATTCGGATGGTGGAACCTCTGGAGCGCTGACTCCATCGGATAGTTTTTACCAAAAGCTGACGTTTCATGGCACGAAATGCGCTCTCCCGTATGCCCTTTTGACTCGCTAATATCGAAGGATCGGAGCAGCCCCGCCCCGTGAGGAGCGACGTGTCCAGAGCCCATGTGAAAGAATCATCTTCCAGACTGTTAATATTGTTACTGCTATTACTCTCTGGTAACGTCAACATTAACCCTGGTCCTGAGTGTTTCTCTGCTTCCTTGCATCATTTGCCAACTCCTAATGAGTTTAGCTGTAGGAAAGAATTGGGGTTTCTGCATGTTAATGCTAGAAGCCTAGTGCCCAAATTAGATGTTTTCAAGACCTGGTTTTTAGTTGCTAAGCCTGATATTGTTGTAGTTTCTGAAACCTGGTTAAAACCGTCTGTCACTGACACTGTTATTCACATTGATGGATATAATGTATTCAGAGCAGATCGTAAGGGCAGAGCTGGTGGTGTTGCAATATACACTGCTGAGAAACTACAGTGCTCAGTCATTCACTCAATTTCAAGGCAATTTGAGTTGCTAGCAGTCCAAATAACTATAGCAAATGCTCCTCTCACTGTTATCATGGATGCAACTACTAGCCTTACTGAATTGTTGAGCCGCATGTGCTAATCTCTCTCTCTCGTGTCCGGTTATACTTCACTCGCGTTTATGTCCAAATCCATCAGATCTAGCTAGTTCTAGCCAATGATATGGCTGCTGCCCCTCCCTACACGCAGATCACGCAGACTCAAACCTCATTTTAGGCCCAAATGTGGCGCAAATGAGCTCCGCAGCCGTTGCGAGGTTCCGGCACTAACAGTTCATGAGCGTGATCCCCCGCCCCCTGTCAACACTCGCGACACATGAGTGGCCAGCCTAAACAACAATAAGCGCTGCTTGGCAACAGTGTGCGGCGGCAAAGTACATAGACATTTTGACAGGAGAGATTTAGTTTTGCCGGTATTCAACATATTTTACCAGTCATAGTCCGGTAATTATTTAAACTCTAAGACGAGTCCTACACAACAGACATGGAGGAAAAGGAGTAATGTGTGGAAATATTTCGAACAGGTTAGTGAGTGCGGTGTAGAGGTCAAACTATGCCAAATTAAACTTATATATACACATGCTATACCCGCAACCTCCGTTCCAGCTGAGAGGGTCTTCTCTACAGCTGGGCTGATTGTGAATCGCCTCCACACATGAAAGCTGTAGGCCTATAGCTGTCAAACTGTGATCACCAGTTCAATACATTTTACAAATTCGACTTGGTTTCTACACTTATTTGAACATGTATTTCTAAAAAATTATTGAAAAAAAATTGGGTTAAAAAAAACAAATTCTGACATTTTTTTTAAACAATTTTTTTTACCCAATTATTTTTTTTATAGGATATATACATTTCGGTTAACCGGTTAACCGTTTTTTGGGGGTTGAATATTCGAATATACAATTGCTTTCAAATTCCCATCCCTAATGAGCAGCCCTACCAGCATTTGCCATGGTGGCCAAAACATTTTTCTTTGGTCTTAAAATTGTAGTTCAACATTTATTTCCTGTTACTTCTGGACCATGACGGTTGGCCAGCCTTCAACGTTTAACTGAGTGGAATATGTTGAACCAAAATGTTGGCTATATGTTTTCAGTAGGTTGTGACAGTGCACTGCAACATATTTGATTTCATTTATTTTGGTCTAATTTATTATTATTTATCATATTAATATATGTTTAGTATGGTTTTGGAAGTGCGCTCCAACATATTTGTTGATCTTGTTTATTGGTAAAATATTATTTGTTTTAAAGTTCAATAAATGGTCAATGAATAATTGTCAAAATAATCGTGATATCAATTATTGACCCAAATAATCGTGATTATGATTTTTGCCATAATCGCACAGCCCTAGTCAGTAGCCTCTGAACTTCTATCCACCAGGGATTGCAATGACTTTGCCTTCTTCACTGACAAAATTCAGAAAATTAGACAAGCAGTCAGTGCCTCTGCATCAGGTACAGCAGATGTGTTGTCCCTGTGTCCACTTGAAATCAATTGACTTGAAACACCATGACACAATTCCATCAGATTAATGATAAAAACCTAGAGAACATTATTCAACTTCTGAAATCCTCCTCCTGCTGCCTTGATATTATCCAACAGGATTTTTCAAAGATGTTTTGCCTCAGATCTACTTCATATAGTAAACAAGTCTCTTAATTCAGGTGTTTTTCCACAGGCCCTGAAAACTGCAATCATTAATCCGCTCTTAAAAAATAATAATCTAGATGCTTCAGTAATGAACAATTACAGGCCCATATCAAGCCTGCCATCTCTAGGTAAAATCATTGAAAAAGTAGTTTTTCAACAGCTGAGTAATTTCTTGAACTCAAATAACTGTTTCGATGTATTCCAGTCAGGCTTTTGTCCAAACCACAGCACTGAGACGGCTTTTGTTAAGGTCTTCAATGACATCCACTTAAACACAGACAGTGGCAGTTAGTATTATTAGATCTCAGTGCTGCGTTTGACACTGACCACAACATATTACTAGACTGACTAGAAAACTGGGTGGGACTTTCGGCAACAGTTCTTAATTGGTTTGAATCCTACTTAAGCTGTTAAGCCCCGAGCCTATTTTTCAGGTCTCAGGCTCGAAAATGACATTCCCAGAACAAATGACAATAACTTCCCTTCTAAAAAAGGAGTAAATTCATAATCTTTTTTTATCAAAACAATGATAAACCTGTGAGTTGGATGTAGAAAAGTCAGAATCAATATAGATTTTTTTTATTTTAAAGTAAATTCAGATGGAACATAGTAAAAAAAAAAAATGTAAATTATTGTGTCCGTCCAAAAATGAACCATTACTTAGTGAAAACCACCCTAGAATGATGGGATCGTAGACTAAAAGCTTTAGGAATCCAAACTATAACATATAATAAGTACCCTGTATCAAGATTGATTAAAAACAAGTGACATTTGAGCCTGAGAGCTGAAAAACAGGCTTGGGTTTTAACAGGTTAAAGGACAGAAAAAGGGTTTAAATGTCATTTTCTGTCTTTCACTTTTGTAAAGCACTTTGAAAGGGGCTATATAAATAAACTTGCCTTGTCTTACTCTCTACACTGATGATTGTCGTACCAACACACCACATCAATTCATAATCAAGTACTCTGATGATACTGCAATACTATCTCTGCTAAGTAACACAGACGACCCTGATCTGCACCAACAGGAAATCAGGTGGTTGAGTGGACTGATAACAATGCTCTTGAGATCAACACCAAGAAAACTGAGGAAATCGTTTTTGGTGTCCCCATTGTCATCCATACAGATCAAATCAAGCAGGGAGTTTCGGGTGTAATGATTGACCGTCTGCTGTCATGGAAAGAGCATATTGAATATCTGTGCAAAAGGACAAAACAAAGAATGTATTTTCTCTGCTGCCTTAGGTCTTTTTGGACGAGCAGAGAAATTCTTCTGTTGTTCTTTACATCTGTGATTTTGTCTGTTCTACAGCAGGGGTTCCAAAGTGGGGGTCGCGAGATGATTCAAAATAAAAAATAAAGCTTAAAAAAATTATTATTTATCATTAACCATTAACCAGTGTTTCCCACATTTGATTCTACTTGTAGGGGCACCGCACCCCCCACCCCCATGCAAATGAGCCATTATCTCATTAAATATGCACATTTTAACACATTTCAGGAACACAATTCTGAACATTGGATAAAGTCAGGTTCGAAATTCTCGTTTCATTATGTAGTCATATTAGAATCGAAAGTTTTTACAGAAGGGATTTAGGATATCTCTTTTTATCCCTCCATACATCAGAAAATACTGTCAACAACCCTAAAATATCAATTTTTGGCATCTTTTTAGGTATACAATGTTATATAATTCAGGCTATGAATGATATATAAACAAACCCTTCTTTGAAAACCTTCATAATATTGATAGGAATATAACTGGAAGGTTTAGTCTATGTAAGTGCTACTGAAGTGGATGTTTCTCATTCAGAAGAGAAAAAAACTCATTTTGAGAAAATAACTTTTAAAGATTGCAGTGAGGCGCTAGCTAAACCCTCCCGTTCTCTGGATGACAGCTTGCGCATCGACACACACTCCGTGAAGGTATTTCATGTTCGGGGTCATTTGTTTTTTGTATAACCTTGCTTCGTGCAAGTGACAATTGTTGTCGTCTTCTCTGTGATCGTTTTTATCGCTGTTCTTTTGCCATTTTGAGATTTAAATTTCCAGCAGAAAGCTAACCAGGAAGTGTTTTAGCACACCACGTGACGCATCTGAACGAATCACGTTGTCAGAAATTGACAGCCGCCAATGAGATTGAGTTTTTTGGTTTAAGACCCCTTTGTACTTTCACGACAAAGGAAGTGACCATATTTGGATCCGATGAGATTGTGCAGGAGAGACGGAGCTTTCCAACGATACCTCTGATTACATGGGGCAAACAGCGGTCGCGGCACTTTATGTTACCTTAGAATGCTAACTTTTGGTGAATTTAGGAGAAATCTACAGTAGTGCTGCACGATTCTTGCTCAAATGTGAATCACGATTTTCCTCCATAAGAATTGAGATCACGATTCTCATCATTTCAATGAAAATATTTATTGCACTCTTAGACGTCACGTGAGTACAATGAATTTAAACAGACAACATTTGTCTCTCTTGTAACAAAAACATAACTTTGTCTTTAGTCTGTAGTTGCTGAATACTGAACAAACATTACTACATTCAAAATGTGGCACCTGGAGCCAACTATTGTGGCTTTAAACAGACACCATCAAAGTGCTGGACTTAAATCCAAGTCTCAGTTTCTTGTAGCAAAAACATGGAGTAACTCAAATGAATTTGACAGCCAACTACTGTGGCTTTAAACAAAGTGCTTGACTTAAACTCAAGTCTCTCTGGTAACAAAATATACAGTAACTAAAATAAAGATATTGCTGCTGCCTGAGTGCTGAACATAACAAATTGAATTGTTGCAGCTTTATACAAAATGTAAACTTTGCAGTAGCACCTGTCCACAGTGACAGGACACCCAACTACTGTACAACAACACCAACCTGTTTGTTACAGGGAGGAATGCACTTAAGTTACTCAAATACCTCACCACAGTGCTGAATATAAAAACAAAACAAGTCACAGCTTTAGAATAATAATATATAAAAAAAGCCTCGCCGGCTAGCACCCAGTTCAACTACTGCACTTAAAGGTTCTTGTACTGAAAAAAACATAAACTTAAACAAAGTGCTAGACTCCACTGAGTAGTAATGTCACTGAATCAAAAGGATTAACTTAAATACTGCAGTCAGTACTGAATATAAAAACGGAACAGAACATAAAGTTACAGCTTCAGAATAAATGTAAATAAAGCCTAGCTGCCTAGCTACTAGCACAGTCCATCTACTTTTTTCGGCACAAGCACAACTTCCCTCTCACTCTCGCCAGAGTCGCCACCGGGATTTTCATCAGTGTTGTTGTCATTGTCCTCGACCTCCTCGTCACTCATTTCTGTTTTTCCTGTAGCCTACTACTAGTCGCTCTCGTCACTCTTTGCTAATCAGTGCTAATGCTAACGCTTCTGTAAACATACTGCCGGCTCCTGCCCTCACGTGCTGCAGTCAGTGAGTGTTGCCAGGTATACTTATTATAAGCCACATTGGGCTTATCTTTCTGTAAAGTTGCTTGGTAGTAAGTCATAATGGTTGTTGCGGTTGTGAGCTTGTAGACCCGACATATATAGGTTTAAAGTGCTCATGTTCTTTTGCGCTTGTTTTCATAGACCTGGTTGCTTATTCCTTCCGCAAAAACTGGCAACCCCAGTGGCTGCAGCGTGAACACTGCATGAGAGGAGAGACAGAACACTACCATTTGGATGCGATCATGGTACTTTAATGTTAAATGTATAGAGTATATTTGCTTTACATCGTTTAAGTATGATTGAGATTGCAAGTTGGTATTATTCAGAAGCAAAATAATTAAAAAATGCAAAAACAAAAAAAATCGGCTTGACGTCATAGGATCGCCGTAATTTAGAAATGAGATCGCATAGGTGTCTGAATCGAGATCACGATCATGCAGCACTAACCTACAGACGCAAATAGACACACTATAGTAAAAATAAACACCTAAATGTGTATTTTGTACATTTTCCTTCCAAAAGCCTGAAAGAAAACATGTTATGGAATCAAAATAGCACAACATATCAAAATTGACCAGTGCATGAAAAACGATGTTTTTGCCTGCCGTGTCTCGCCTTAATGAGTGAGACACACCGGAGTGGAGGATCTGTGGGTTTTGTATGTCGATGTAAGGGACACACTGTTATTTGTTTTACTGTTATTAATATTAACGTGTGCAGAGACATTGTTCAGGGGCGGACTGGCCAGCTGTAGAATGTCCCCCCCCCCCCATTGACAATTCACATGGCGGGGGGGTTGCCAGTCTCTGGCAAAGTGATTTTGGGGGTCTTGGGCTGAAAAGTTTGGGAGCCCCTGTTCTACAGTACTGCAAGGCCACCTGGTACAAGTGTTCGTCAACAGCTTTCAAATCAAAACTGCTCCACCTGTTACAAATCTGCTCAAAGAGTGTTGGTCCACCCTGTCAGAGACTTCCTGACTCAGCAGACCATAATAACCTGAGAGGCTGTCCAACAACATCATCTGGGACCCAAAGCATGCTCTGAACAGAGAATACGAACTGCTGCCATCTGATGGAGATTCAATGAAGTCAGACTGAAGCATCCTTTGTGCTCCAGTCAGTCCTCTCAGTAAACACAGAGCTGAATCCAGACCAAAAGCACGCTGAAGGCTCTTGAGCAGGTTGTCTCTCACTGATCCTGCTGTTATGTTACATGTTTGTTTTTCATGTATTGTGTCTTGATATTTGTTTATGTTGATGTTACACATGGAGCTGCTGTGATGCAAGTCACATTTCAGTCTTGACCTGACCAATAAAGTGTTATCGTATACAACAACGTTCTAAGCTATATCTAACCATACAGTGCATTCATATTGTATTTTCTAAACAGGTTGTGATCTTTCATTTGGGGATAACAGAGATAGGAATATATTGTGATGAAGTGCACACTGACCTGAGCTCCAGGGGTCTCTTTGTTCTCCTCCATGCTGCTCTGTGCTCCTTCTCCGGCTGGGTCTCTGAAATAATCAACACAACTACAGCTGACACAAAACAAGACAACTCAATACAACCCACAGACACAACAAGACAAATCTACAGCTACTTCGTAGGTTCATAGCAGAGGCGAGAAGTACTTGAGTATTTCTATGTAATGCTACTTTGTACTTTTAGACCAGTTCAGAGGTAAATGGTGTACTTTTACTCCACTACATATATGTAATACCTTTAGTTACTTCTCAGATGTGGATTAATGATGTGAAATCTAATCAAGTGTTAAATCAGACTTTAGTTCCACCTGGAGTAAATCCACCAGCTACCCTGCAGTCTACAAAGTCCTTCAGACTAGCTGCACCTCCACCAGCTTTGAGAACACTTTCATGATCAATCATTATAAAACATATATGTATTATTCTGAAATGGACCAAACTGCACAGCGACTACTATTACTGTCTTTCACTATATTTTGATGATAATACTTTTACTTGAGGAACAATGCAGGACCTTTACTGTAACAGAGTATTCCTACACTCTGGTACTTCAACTTTTACTTAAGTGCAAGATCTGAGTACTTCTAAGTACTCAAGTCCAAGATCTGAGTACTTCTACTTTTACTCAAGTACAATATCTGAGTACTTCTACTTGTACTCAAGTAGAAGATCCTAGTACTTCTAAGTACAAGATCTGTGTACTTTATACACACACACACACACACACACACACACACACACACACCCTCTCCTCTTCGTCCTGGTTCTTCAGTCGTTCTTCTCCTTGATAAAACACTGCCGTTAAACACACTAATCTCCCTTTAATGCCTTTACTTATGTTTACCGATCAGCAACGTAGTATAAAAAGCTACGAACAAAAAACGGCAACAAAAACCCGGTTTAACGGATAAAAGCACGGATAAATCACCCTCCAGGGATAACCTAACTATTTGTATGTGTTTTAAAAGTCCCTTAAAACACATTACATTCGGTTATAAGATCTGCATCAACGTATGTTAGCAACCGTGGAGCTTCTGAGGACCGGGAAGCTAGAAACTGACCGCCGCAACTGCATTATGGGATTTTAGTTTTTCTTTTAACAATAATTTCACTTGCCCCCCTGTGGTGAAAAAAGTAAACGGTATCAAAATAAATAATTACATTATTATTATTAATAATAATAATAATAACTAATAATAATAATAAGAATATATAATAATAATAATAATATATAACATGGGGACAGATTTTTAAACATTGGGGGAAATGTTTTTTTTTATAATAAAAGGCATAATTAAAACACATCCAGTAAAAGATAGGATAAAACACCAATGAAAAACAGCTACAATCTCACCTCCTCCGACACCCCAAAAGCCCCTGTCGGAAAAGGTTGAGTCTTTAGCTGCCCCTTAAAAAACCTCTACTGAGACAGAGGCTCTTAGTTTCTGGGGGAGTTCATTCCAAAGCCTCGGAGCCACCGCCTCGGAGCCACCGCCTCAAAGGCACGGTCCCCCTTAGTTTTTAGCCTGGTTCGGGGCAGCCTTAAGAGGCCTTGCTCGGATGACCTCAGGGCCCGGGTTGTCCTGTGATAGTGGATAAGGTCGTTAATGTAGGCGGGGGCTTGGCCATGGACAGCTCTATATGTGTAAACCAATACTTTACATTGGGTTCTGAGATGGACAGGGAGCCAGTGCAGGGCAGAAAGGACCGGAGTGATGTGGCATGTTTTTTTAGACCGAGTGAGTAATCTGGCTGCAGCATTTTGGACCTGTTGTAGCCGGTTTATTGATGTTTTGTTGAGGCAGGAGAACAGAGCATTACAGTAATCAAGCCTCGATGAAATAAAGGCAAGGATATCCATCTCCAGTTCTGCTTTGGATAGAAAGCGAGTAATCTGGCTGCAGCATTGTGGACCTGTTGTAGCCATGGATGTATAATAAGAACTGGATACAGCGTGGGAGGCGGGGCCTCATTCATTCCTATGAGAGTTGCTCAATGGCGCATGATGACAAAATGGCCCAACTTTTGAGAGCAGTACCCGTATGTGCACTCATAGAGCATGCGCAACTTTAACCACGCCGCCCAAAGGCTCGTTCACATTAAGAACGTGAATTTGCGTACACGTAACAGCACCGCGCGTTCATGACAGCATGGTACTGGATTTATATTAACGATGCGGCAGTTAGCAGCTAGCAGCTAGCTAGTAAATTATGCTAAATTACACATCAATCGTTATGTACTTTTATATTACGCTGACATCAGGATCTAGTGATATCCAAGCAACAGAGCTTCATTTAGCATGATACTTGTGTGGGTTGTACATTAATCCACTTGGTAATATATAAAAAGGTATATGTTGAAGCCTGTTATGATCAATTGTGAGTTAAAACTTTATCTAAAAAGTAAAGCTGATGATGGATTACTGTGGTGGAGTTACAATAACAATAGCCTATTTCTTTTTGAAATGTGATGGAGTAAAAGGATAGTAACTGTGATTATTCATGTTAAGTAGCCCACAAGTAACTAAAACAATTGCAAGTGCAATAAGAAGCTACAGGAACGTTAATATACGTCGGTAATATTAACTTTATTTAATACAACATTTACGGTACAAGATTTACATCATACAGCCCATGTAGTATAACATTTTACAAATGATGAATTACAGCAAACATGTGCAATATATCCATTATTACAGCTCCGTGGGCTGGCAGTAAGGCGATATGGTCCGTTGTTATTGTAGATCCATGGGTAAAGAGAAACTCATGTAGTACTGAACACGTAACTTGAACGTGCCGGGCGGCGCGGTCCCGTGGGTTAGATGCGCGTTCATAATGCCGAGGGAAATAACTCTCAGAATAACGTTATTAGCACATTTTTACAACTTGAGGAACGAATGTTTTTAATAAGGGCTATACAAACGTTCATACTGGGCAGTTTATTTAGTTTAAAAAAAATTATCCAACGAGTTACAGACCACTCTTTCCCAATGTAAGTCAATGGGAAAAAGTGTTTCCGGGCCCAGCAACCTAAAGGAAGTGTAGTACCGCCGTTTGACCAGCACGAATATTCTCATCAGACTCCGGCGCACTTCCTGGGGGCTTGGTTGTAGCCGGTTTATTGATGTTTTGTTGAGGCAGGAGAACAGAGCATTACATTAATCAAGCCGGGATGAAATAAAGGCAAGAATATCCATCCAGTTCTGCTTTGGATAGAAAGCCCATGAGCTTGGTAATTTTCCTGAGGTGGAAAAAACAGGTACGGGTCAGGAGTTTGATGTGTTTGTAGTAGCATAGACTGATCGAAGGTTACACCAAGGTTTTTTATGTTTGCCTAACGTTACCACTAAATGAACCCAGGTGTCTTGCTACCTTAGAGGCGATGTTATCAGCCGCTGAGATCAAGACTTCCGTTTTTGATGCATTGAGCTGAGCTGTAGGAAGTTTCTTGACATCCACTCCTCAATGGCAGACAGACATGTGATGAGGGTGTTTAAATTCTCCGTTTTGACGGGTTTGAAAGAGAAATATATCTGGATATCATCTGTGTAACAGTGATACCAGACACCCTTGAATTGGCTAATTAAGGGGCCTAATGGGAGCATGTAAAGGGCAAAAATAAGGAGGGCTAAAACAGAACCCTGGGGCAGGCAGCAGGATAGGGGAGTGCTGTGTGATGAGAACGGGCCCACGGCCACGGAGAAACTTCTCCCACTGAGGTATGAGGCAAACCACTGGAGGGCAGACCCTGAGTCTATCTGGCATGATGGCGTGGTCCACTGTGTCAAACGCTGCACTCAGGTCCAACAACACCAGAACCACGCAATCACCTGCATCCGATGCCTTCATAATGTCATTGGAAACCCTGAGTGATACGAATAAGAATGAAATGCATTATTGTTTTCAAACATTTTTATATAAAACTTGAAAACAATATTGAATTAGAAATTTAGTCAACACATAACAAAATAAAACAGAAAAACAGAAAATAAAATAATGAAATAAATACAACAAAAGATATAAATAAATCACAAAAACATGAAAAAATATATTTAAAGAAATGTAATATGAAAATAAAATGTTTACTAAAACTAAAAACACAAAGTGGTAAAAATAAGAATTAAATACATTATTTGTTTCAAACGTTTATTTTCATAAAAAACGAGTTTCTTAAACCTGTTAAGCCCCAAAGCTCCCCTTTTTTCAGGGCATCTTAATATTTAAGAACCTATTAATGTGTTCTACCAGATTAACGGAAATAATCTCAGCTAATTGACGATACAAACCATGTTTACCAAAACAAAACACAAGTCTCATAAGAAGCATCTAAATGACCCTTGAGCGAAAATGCACTTTGGCACAGAACTCAAGATAAAAGTACCCTTATTACTTATCGTAGCTGCATTTACAAGATATCCGATTAAAGCTGAGGCTCCACAGATTATGTAGGTATATAGTATCATCACTGAGTGATTAGAACTCTTGACAGGGGAAGCAAACACAGACATCACAACACGTACCTTTACGGAGCTTTTACGGGAGATCGTCTCACCGTAGCTGTCAATCTGATCAAAAGACGTGTTCAATGGCATTAAAACGAGAAAAAACGCGGCTGAATCGGTTAATCCATAGGTTGATAATGTTTCTGGGTTTATTGATTTTTAAATTTATAATCCATAATTAAATTTGTATGTAAAAATCGGAGAGTAAAGGCTCGGGGGTTTAAAGAATATTCACTCAAATTAAGCAAATGCAATTAAAAAAGAAAACCCTTGATGCAAAAGCCTTTATACATTTAACAGATGTTATTAATGTAGTGAAACCACCAGGAGAAGTGTTAGGAGATGTCTGAAGTATTTGTTGCACTTGACTTTATGGGACGTTATTTAATATTGCATTGCAGTCTGCTTACTAGTTAAAGAAAGACAACAATTGTCTCATTATTGGACAATTACAAAAGAGGCTTCGTGTTGATGGATGTATTTATTAAAAATGACACAATTTAATATAATTTGTTTTAACCTGTTCCTATTGGTCTGATCCAGTCAGCTGACCTGGGACAGATCATGTGACCCAGCTGCTGTTCTGAATAAATAAGGCTTGTTTGAGACAAGCGAGACCGACGCAGACCTGCGCAATTGCGATCAATAGGCTTGTTTGAGACACATTGCGGCTCGCCTCGAAAGTAGACGAGAGTAGCCGATCGCAGCCGGGGGAGGTGTCAAAAAGCTCGTCTTAAGTCGGACAGCTCGGACTCGGAGTCGGCTTGACTGGCTGGGTTTGGAATGGCGGAAATTGCGTTGGCGTTTTTCATTGCAGATGAAGTGGATGCAATAGAAATCCCACATGTATTGTATGGAGAATGTAATTTTATTTAATCTTGCCATTTTAAATGATGTATTCAATAAATAAGGTTAAACCAAATCATTACATTACAATAGATTTTATTTTAATGATTTGGTTTAACTTAAAGAGAAACTTTATTGTTATTGCACAGATTACAGGTACTGAGACAACGAAATGCAGTTTAGCTTCTAACCAGGTGCAACAAGCAGTGAAGTGGAAAGTAATGTACACAATCTACAGAACAACATATAGAATGATGAATAAACAGTGGGGTATGAATACACTAGATATCAGCCTGTGAGCAGTATGAACAGTGTGTATTAATACACTAGATATCAGCCTGAGAGCAGTATGAACAGTGTGTATGAATACACTAGATATCAGCCTGAGAGCAGTATGAACAGTGTGTATGAATACACTAGATATCAGCCTGTGAGCAGTGTGTATTAATATGCTAAGATATATAAAGTATGAAAACGGTAAGCAGTGCAAGTATAGTATAAAATATATAGATATTAATTTCATGATGATAAACATTGTGGAACAATGATGAGAAATGTTAATGGAAGGGGCGACGTAAAACTGACACAAAACAACAACAAACTTTTGCCACCCCACGGAGCTGTAATAATGGATATATTGCACATGTTTGCTGTAATTCATTATCATACTACATGGGCTGTATGATTAAATCTTGTACCGTAAATGTTGTATTAAATAAAGTTAATTATTACTTATTATTATAAGTATATATTATTATATACAGTGAAATCATTCTTTCATGCTAAATGATTGCTTGGATATCACTAGATCCTGTTACAGCGTAATATAAGTATAACGATTGATGTGCACATTAGCATAATTACTAGCTAGCCGCTAGCTGCCGCCTCTTCAAATCCATCATAATAAATCATTACCATGCTGTCATGAACCTGCGGTGATGTTACGTGTACGCAAATTGACGTGCTTGATGTGAATGAGCATTTTGGTTAAAGTTGCGCATGCACTATGAGCGCATATACGGGTACTTCTCAGGCATGCCGGGTAATCTGTGACGTTTCGCTCTCTCAAAAGTTGGGCCATTTGACGCCCACCTGACACGACACTGCGGTGGCTGAGAGGCACCACCGTTAAAAGCGAATTGACGAGATTTACATCGTACAGCCCATGTAGTATAAACATTGATTTTAATCTCTTACAGTAGGAGAGGTTTTGGGGTTTAGGAGGAAGGAAGATTAGGTAAAAAGGTAGGGAGTGGTTATACAGCGGTACACGATGGTACACGACACGCCCACCTGACACGACACTGCGGTGGCTGAGAGGCACCACTGTTAAAAGCGAATTGACGAGATTTACATCATACAGCCCATGTAGTATAAACATTGATTTTAATTTCTTACAGTAGGAGAGGTTTTGGGGTTTAGGAGGGAGGAAGGAAGATTAGGATTAGGTAAAAAGGTAGGGAGTGGTTAGGGTTAGGATGGGGGGAAGGGAAGGGTTAGATTGAAGGGAGGGAAGAGAACTGCTACCCGGGAACGTTCATACTGGGTAGTTTATTTAGTTTAAAAAAAATTATCCAACGAGTTAGAGACCACAAAGGAAGTGTAGTACCGCCGTTTGACCACAAGACTCCGGCGCACTCCTGGGGGCTTGGTTCAACCTCCACTGTCTGCGGCCGCAGCTAGACCCTTCTTAGCCACCGTAGTGTCGTGTCAGGTGGGCGTGTCGTGTACCATCGTGTACCGCCGTGTACTGGCCGCGGCCGCAGCTAGACCCTTCTCCATGGTTGGGCTATAAAGGAACTACAGCACGGTCACATGACTTCACGTCACCACCGCTAAGCTAAAGGTGGCTAATGTTGGGCTATAAAGGAACTACAGCACGGTCACATGACTTCACGTCACCACCGCTAAGCTAAAGGTGGCTAATGTTGGGCTATAAAGGAACTACAGCACGGTCACATGACTTCACGTCACCACCGCTAAGCTAAAGGTGGCTAATGTTGGGCTATAAAGGAACTACAGCACGGTCACATGACTTCACGTCACCACCGCTAAGCTAAAAGTGGCTAATGTTGGGCTATAAAGGAACTACAGCACGGTCACATGACTTCACGTCACCTCCGCTAAGCTAAAGGCAGCTAGTGTTGGGCGCGAGGACATTGATTGGGTGACTTTTAACCTCCTCGCTGTTGTTTCTTGTGTCACTAGAGTTGGAAACTTCATGGATGAGATTATAAATGCTTTAAATGCAAAGTGTTCCTCTGATCTGCAGCAGGTGGAAATGAGAAACGTGTGATCGCTCCGAGGCGTTTCACTGCAGGCCAACCAGCAGCTCTGAATAAACACAGTCAGCTCTTTTATTTCATCTGAACTAATTCAAGTGATGAAATCTGGAGCAATATCCTCCTTTTTTTTTATAAATGTTCCCGGCACTGTGAAGCTTCTGGCAAAAGGAAATTAGAAGTTGAAAAAGCTGCTGCTCAAAAAGGTATAGAGGCAGGCAAATACAAATATAAAACAGACAGCTAACTCTGAGGTAGATTATTGAGTCTAATGGTCTTGATTACTTGAAAGACCAAGTTTATGTATATTTATAATCCTGAACGTCACCAAACGCTCCGGTCCCAGCTGTGTGCGTCACTCTTTAGTGTCCCCTGGTCTCCCAGCTGTGTGCGTCACTCTTTTGTGTCCCCTGGCCTTCCAGCTGTGTGCGTCACTCTTTAGTGTCCCCTGGTCTACCAGCTGTGTGCGTCACTCTTTAGTGTCTCCTGGTTTCCCAGCTGTGTGCGTCACTCTATAGTGTCCCCTGGTCTCCCAGCTGTGTGCGTCACTCTTTTATGTCCCCTGGTCTTCCAGCTGTGTGCGTCACTCTTTAGTGTCCCCTGGTCTGCCAGCTGTGTGCGTCACTCTTTAGTGTCCCCTGGTCTTCCAGCTGTGTGCGTCACTCTTTAGTGTCCCCTGGTCTACCAGCTGTGTGCGTCACTCTTTAGTGTCCCCTGGTTTCCCAGCTGTGTGCGTCACTCTATAGTGTCCCCTGGTCTCCGTTGTGTTTTGAGCTTCTTGCAGCGTTTTGTATTTGCAGCGTTTGGTTTCTGCAGCTTTTAGTAAACGCTGCGCATGTTTCCTCAAGTTGCTGAATGTTTTCTAAATGCTGCTTCTGTTGTCCAGTTGCTGAAGATGTTTCGTCATGTGGAACATTTGTGTTCTTATATTTGCATCGTACATTTGTCTTGAATTGTCGTTTTCAATAAATAAAAAAAAACATATCAAATGTCTGCCACTTAACATGCATTGCAACCTTCAATCATATCTTACACCCTTATAAAAATATATTAAATATACCACAGATGTTTTTTATTTCAATGATATAACTGGTCATTGATCAAACAGAGCATATAAAATAATTCGGAAAAACTGATTTAATGTGTACAATTCTGTGTAGATGACAGTACTGCATCATATCATATAATCATGTTTATTTAAGAACTGTAGTGGAGTAAAAAGTGCAAGGTGCAACTGAAATCTAGTTGAGAATAATTGGAAAATACTAGGCTACTATACAATTAAAAATACTCAAAGTACAAATATGTCAGAATAGTATTTAGGCCTAAGTGTGGTACTTGAGTACTGGTTCCTTTCCATCCCTGCTGATTTGTGTCTGAAAGATGGTAAAGTGTCAGTGCCTGGAACTCTGCCTCCAGGGAGAAAGCTCTCCTCAGCTCCCCGCCCTCCCCCTCTCTCCTCCCGGCTTCCTCACCTCTAAACGCCACCCATCAGTCGCTTCTCTCCCGCTTCTCACACACGCTTCTCCGCCGGTTCTTCACTGGGTGTTTTTTCATTCATTTCACAACCACTGACTTCTGACGGGATTTTATTCATTTTGGAGCTTTTCTGTTTTTACCCATCGGTGCATGGATGGAGTCTTCCCCGCAGGATTCAGCGAGCGACCCGGGGAGGAGCGGCTCTGAACCGGCTACACCATGCACTCACGGAGACCCCGGTGATCCTGGAGCTTCTCCCAGGCGAAGAGCGCCTTTCTCCGGCTATGAAACCCAGCACAAGACATAAGACATCCGCTGCTTTTTTGGAAAAATACGTTCGTGCTTTTCAATCCCATCGTGTCGTCGGGCTGCAGCAGCCAGCAACACACACACACACACACACACACACACACACGCACGCACGCACGCACGCACGCACACACACACACGCACGCACGCACGCACGCACGCACGCACACACACACACACACACACACACACACACACACACACACACACACACACACACACACACACACACACACACACACACACACACACACACACACACACGTTCTCACTCCCATCCCGTCACATATATCCCGAAAATATTTTTGGTGGGATATAGTGAGTAAAAAGAAATGTTGGGGGAGAAATTACCCCTTAAATTAGGACTTCTGGTGATGCAATAGCGCGTTTCCAGTGCAGCGTGGAGCTCGTCTTTTTCACGAGCTTGCTGCGATATATACAAATCGGGTTGGTCCGGTTCAAGGTCTTTAAGCAACAGTTTGTCTCCTTTCGAAAGGATTGGAGATTAGCTCTTGAACGGAATTGAGCGGGGACCGAGGTCCGGCGACTCCACCTGCACACGAAGCCATTCTCATCCAACTACTGCGTCACCTTGGTCACTCAAGAGTCTAAAAAACAACTCACGTCAACGCACGTAAGCAACGTGGGTGCCAACGTGGGCGCCAACGTGGGCGCCAACGTGAGCGCCCTCGTGACCAAAATATTTGACGCCGCTGATTGGCTGAAATTATGTTTCCGCTAAAGTCTATTGAGACTTTTGCAACGTGCTGGTTGCTGCTGTTTGGCTCGGGGGCTCCTTGCACGGCGCCCGGTAATGATAAACTAATGCCATGGGCAAGGCAAGGCAGGAAACATGTGACTTATCAGTAACTTTAGACATCGTAACACAATTTTAAACGAGATTTTATTGTAGATTATACATTTTACTGATACCAATTGTATGATATTTACCTTGTTCATTAAAAATAAAAATATAAAATATATATATATTTTTTATATATTTTTTTATTTAAAAATGTTTGTATGTGGGAAGAGGTGGGGCGGCCGCCACTGACGGACGGTCAGGGCCCCTCCTCGTCGCTATATTACGTACAGGGTACCCCTTGCCCGTCAGGCTTCTACGGGCAGGGCGTCCCATAGACCTTCATTGCGGACAGCGGACCCCTTGACCGTCAGGCTTCTACGGGCAGGGCGTCCCATAGACCTTCATAATGCCTATTTTAAGGTTAATTTGGCCATTAAAATGCGTTTTGATGTCATTTTATGCGAGTAATGAGTTTTTATTTCTGATTATTTGTGCAGTACATGTACATGATGTTTAGTTTGCTAGTTATGATGAAGATTACTTCATGAATGTGTACACATTCATGGTTGCTAAGGTGGTGGTTGCTATGGACGCTGCAACAGCTCCCAGACCACGTGATCAACAACAATGGCCGACCTTCGTGTTATTCTCGGTGGAAAATGCCTATTTTAAGGTTCATTTGGCCATTAAAATGCGTTTTGATGTCATTTTATGCGATGAATGAGTTTTTATTTCTGATTATTTGTGCAGTACATGTACATGATGTTTAGTTTGCTAGTTATGACGAAGATTACTTCATGAATGCTAACGTTTTTTTGGTGGAAATGTGTTTTTTCACAGCAAAGTCACCCTCTGTACTTGGACTTATTGGAAGAATCTAAAAGCAAGAACATCCCAAATATTAATTTAGGTCTTTATTGTAGACCTTTAGTGTTGCCGTCTGTGAGGAAAATACATGGGGCTCAGAGCCTCGTATTTTTAAAATCTTTTTTCCTTCTAATTTGTTATTCTTTTCAAAATAACACACTGTTATTTACTCACCAATAACACACAATTATCCTTGCTTTTATTTATTGGTTTAATTACATAATCTCGGTCTTTTTTGGTGTTCGTCAGGAACTGAATTTCAAAATTAAAATAACCGGAAACAGACGTAGGCCTATAAGGGATATTTCGAGCATCATTGCGATTGTCAACATTTTTGAGTTTAGGATGGCCGAAGACACTACACTACCCATAATCCCCAGCTATCGTTTAGGACTACAGTCCCCGTGATTACTCTTCAAGGTCTGGGATTGGATGTTGGAGTGGCAGTGCGCCAAGGTTACGCAGCGTCAAACAGCTGTTTGAAATGGAACGAAACCACGCCAGACTATCCAAAACTGGAATCGAACGCCCCCCAGAACTACACACTACACTATTGTGTTTCGCAAAATGTTCTATGGGACGTCTCTACTGAACGTTTTCGTTTTTCCCACAATTAGAAGTTGCCAGTATTAAACACATTGGTGTTATCAAATGTAAAACATATAATTAATAAATGGGTGAAAATCGCTGTCCATAATGCGCAGCATTAATATATAGCATTAATATATACCCACATGACAGCTCATTGATACTTTGTAATTCGACTCCACTACAATTCAGAGGTTAACCTGGTACCTCCACTACACTTATTTGAGTTACTTTGCAGATTCTGATTAATGATGTGAAATATAAACAACCCTTAAATCAGACTTTAGTTACACCTGAGTAAAATTAGATATTTGATACTTGTGCTTGAGAAGACTAAACATGTATCTGTAATTGACATTAATGGAAACGAGCAATAAAGTATATTAATTACTCGTTATTCTCTACTAATAGTTAATTAAAGACTATATAATATGGCTATTTTGCACATCCCTTTCAAGATTTCAAGATTTTAAAGGTTTATTGACATATCATATACACAACTACGGTGTAGTTATGCAATGAATGAAACACTTGGGTCACAGGTCCCTCGACAGTGCATTACAAGACATCTATCATATGTGTGTACCTCCACCATTAAACTGTCATATTCTGCACATTTCTTATTCTATCTACATACATAAGAGTATAATCCATATGTATAATATCAGTTAAAATAAGTGCTTCAACATAGTTAACATTGCAGGAAAGCAAGACCTTAATCTGTTATTTAATGTTTAAATAAAGGTTCATTCGTTTTTCTGTTTTGCACCTCCTCCTATTAATATCTTTGTACATCATGCACTAAACTGTTTTATTGAAGAGATCACTTATAGTATCTTCTTGATTTTTTATATTCTATATTTCTATCACAGACCTTCTACTTTCCCCCTATGAAAGTAAATGTACTCTTAATATTTTTTTAATCAAATATAACACATAAAAACAATAATTCAATAACGTGCTTTAACCACTAGGCACATCTGAAGATGTGTAGTTTTATTCATGCTTTCACATAATTTTACAGCATATTGCTATACTATTTCAGACTCAGTATTTACATTCTTACATTCAAAATTCAATCCAATTCAAATCAGTAATATCTTTAAAAACTACAAGTCCTTTTATATCAGCTGTGCACCGTTATGGTGTAAATATAACCTATCTATGAATTATATCAAATGTAAAAGTCAGCCGAATTAGTGTTGATACTGCAAGGAGACGTATTGTGTGAAAAGAAATTGAAGATGTTTTTTAATTGTTGATATATTTATGATCCACGTCAAGTATTCAGTTTCGGCGGCATTTCTTCAGTTTTTCCAAAGGTCTTCTCATCAGGGCGCTATAAATAAAGAACTACGGCAGATCTGTAATATTTAATGCAGCCGAACCGTGTATTACAATTCCGTTATGTGATGACTTTCAAAGAGAAAAGCAAGAGCACTCGGAATTAAGTATTATTTTATTCTTTTAAAATGTTTTCCAGATTTCATATAATATAAACACCAAATCCCAGCATGCATTGCGGCTAAAACATCCAATCAGCGTAGCTGAGAATCTTGGGTAATCGCTCGAAATGCTACGTCTGTTTCCGGTTATTTTTATTTTTAAATTCAGTTCCTGACGAACACTAAAAAAGACCGAGATTATGGAATTAAACCAATAAATAAAAGCAAGGATAATTGTGTGTTATTGGTGAGTAAATAACAGTGTGTTATTTTGAAAAGAATAACAAATTAGAAGGAAAAAATATTTTAAAAATACGAGGCTCTGAGCCCCATGTATTTTCTTCACAGACGGCAACACTAAAGGTCTACAATAAAGACCTAAATTAATATTTGGGATGTTCTTGCCTTTAGATTCTCCCAATAAGTCCAAGTACAGAGGGTGACTTTGCTGTGAAAAAACACATTTCCACCAAAAAAACGTTAGCATTCATGAAGTAATCTTCGTCATAACTAGCAAACTAAACATCATGTACATGTACTGCACAAATAATCAGAAATAAAAACTCATTACTCACATAAAATGACATCAAAACGCATTTTAATGGCCAAATGAACCTTAAAATAGGCATTTTCCACCGAGAATAACAAGAAGGTCGGCCATTGTTGTTGATCACGTGGTCTATGAAGGTCTATGGGACGCCCTGCCCGTAGAAGCCTGACGGGCAAGGGGTACCCTGCACGTAATATAGCGACGGGGAGGGACCCTGACCGTCCGTCAATATGTGACGGGATGGGAGTGAGAACGTGTTGCGCGCACACACACACACACACACACACACACACACACACACGCACGCACGCACGCACGCACGCACGCACGCACGCACGCACACACACACACAGCAACATGTGAAGCCGAGGCAGGTCCCCTAAAGTCGGACATGGTAAGCCGCTGACTGCTGGATGAACTGAGTCACTCACACTTTAATTATAATGAAAAATATAGGCTATGTTTAACCCTTTGATACACAACAGGGGTCAAAAGTGACCCGAATGAGTTTTAATTGTAAATGTATCTTTGCAACAAATTACCAAATTATTACAATAATTCAGAATTCCAGGTATTCCTCAATTAACTTGTTTTGAATCATCACAAATTCTTACTTTCATTTTTCCTTTCTTACTTTTTGAATAAACATGGGTAAAAAATTACTAGTATTGACCTACAATGTTATTTGATGCATGGGTCAGTGTTTCTTAGCTATATTTTTGGAAATTAATTAATGTAATCATTTAATATCTTGTTTTTGATCACAACACATCATTATTTTCATTCTACCTTTCTTAATGTATGAACTAAAATGTTTTTTGTATTGCTACATCAGGTTTACATACATGGGTAAAAAATGACCCATGTAAGTGTGATAAAAAGGAAAAAAAGACATACTATAATAATTATTTAGTTATAAATAATTATTTTACAGTGATTTGGTCCAAGCATGTATTCACTAAGGAATTTGATAGGAAGCTTTTATTTGTAAACGATTGCCGTTAGGAACATGTTTACCGTTGACCACGTTTCACATGCCAAACTTGTCACAACTCAACAGGCTGCTTTTGCACTTCTGATTCATGTAAGTCTTATTTTACACTTCTTCTACCTAAGAAGATATTTGATATATTGTGTAAAAAGATAACAGTAATATTTGAACATTATGGAGCATAATGTGTAAAGCTCTGCTGACTCAATAACTTCAGAGTTCCAGCTCTGGCATTAATATCAGCACCAAAACTCTGCCGGGAGCTTCATGCCATTTTGGACAATTCTATACTTCCAACTTTGTGGAAACAGTTTGGGGAAGGCCCTTTTCTGTTCCAGCATGACAGAGCCCCAAAAAGCAAGGTCCATAAAGGCCTGGTTGGGTGAGTTTGGTGAGGAAGAACTTGACCTCAACCTCATTGAACACCTTTGGGATGAACTAGAATGGAGAGCCAGGCCCTCTCGTCCAACATCAATGTCTGACCTCACACATGCTCTTCTGGATGAATGGGCAAACATTCCCACAGACAGACTCCAAAATCTTATAGAAAGCCTTCCCAGAAGAGTGGAAGCTGTTTTAGCTGCAAAGGGGGTACCAACTTCATAGTAATGCCTATAAGAATTTGGAATGGGATGTCATAAAAGCTCCTATAGAAGGGGTTTGCATAGCTTATCAACGGGTTAAACTCAGTGTGTTTGTCCCAGTGAAGGACTCCAACTCAACACACTCTCACTCCCTAAGCGTCCAGGAGCGACGTTTGGTCAGTGTCCGTGGCGTCCAATTGTGACGCTCCTAGGCTCCTTCAGCATCATAAAGGGACGCAAATAGCTTTCAACTGATTGCAATGTATTCCCATCTGCGTCGGGATTTGACGCTCATGGAAGCACGGCATTCGTTTGTGTCGGCTGCCCTTAAAGGCAATGTGAGCGTCCATTCCCATTGGATAACGGAGAATTGTACACCCGGAAGTAAGTATTCCTCTTACTGTCGATTGATTTTACAGTGATATCTGCACTACTCATCGACTAAAAAACACCAGATTATCCTTGTTAATTACACAACATTGATTGGTTTAAATTGTGTGCAATGCTTTTGTATTTTTCCCCTTCGATTCGGAGAAACAAATATTTGTTCTGAGTAAAGGATGGCAGAAGACACTACACTACCCAGAATCCCCAGCTATCGTTTGGACTACACCATGTGCTCTGTTTGACAAACCCTGTGATAGTCCTCAAGCTCTGTGATTGGAGAGTGTGCTCCGAGGGTTAAGCCGATTCTCGAACAGCACTTGAAATGGGATGGAACCACGGCAGACTGTCCAAAACTGGATTTGAACGGGTCCACCGCGTCCGAAAATTGCTTGTGCCCATAATGGGCAGTATTAATATATATACACACATGCCAGCTAAGGTCAGAAGAGCTTTATTTAACAGCTGGTCTTATGTTTGTGACCCCTCCTGTTGTTCATTGATAACATTACAGTAATTGATAAGCCTGAAACATGCACTTGTCAAGGTTCAGAGGCACATTTTGCAAATATGGCAGTAGCCATCGATCAACTTAAGATAAGATATACTTTATTGATCCCAAGTTGGAACATTTGCGTTACATCAGCATGTGTAACAGTTAAATATGCAGTGGTGTTTATTTGAAAATCATTTAGTATAATCACACACATTCTGTGTTTTATATTCAACAATTCTGTGTTCTTTATTTATTGATTGTTCAATACCTGACAAGGCCGGAGATGAAATATCTACATACATCTTATAAGAGTATAATACATTATGTATAATATCAGTTAAAATAAGTGCTTCAACATAGTTAACATTGCTGGAGGTATGCACAAATATTGATAGATGTCTTGTAATGCACTATTGAGGAACCTGCGACCCAAGTTTTTCATTCAGTGCAGAACTACACCAGTTGTGTAGGCCTATATGATGTCAATAAACCTTAGAACATCTTGAAATCTTGAAAGGGATGTGCAAAATAGTCATTATATACAGTCTTTAATTAACTATTAGTAGAGAATAACGAGTAATGAATATACTTTATAGGGATCCTATTAATATCTAATAATAAAATAATGAAATTCAATAACATGCTTTAACCACTAGGTGTCCCTTTATATCAGCTGTGCACCTTTATGATGTAAATACAGCCTATCAATGATATCAAATATAAAAGTGAGCCGAATTAGTGTTGACACTGCAAGGAGACGTATTGTGTGAAAAGAAATGTAAGATGTTGTTTAATGGCTGATATATTTATGATCCACGTCACGTTTTCAGTTCCTCATGTTTGTCTAGAAGTCTTCTCATCAGGGCTCTATAAATACAGAACGGCAGATATGTAATATTTAATGCAGCCGAACCGTGTATTACAATGCCGTTATGTGATGACTTTCAAAGAGAAAAGCAAGCACCCTCGGAATAAAGTATTATTATTATTTTTTTAAATGTTTTCGGTCTGTTTCCGGTATTTGTTAATGACAATGTGTTGTGAGATGTGAGACTGGAATTGCACAGGGGAAAATAACGTAGGATATCTTTAGATGCGGATTTTGTTAAACTAATAGGTTTGCGCTGTGGACCAACACTATACATTGACGGGGAAGGGGGTAGCAATAAAGATAACACCATTAAACAGTTACACAACATAACAGAAATAATATCGATAGCAGCGTCCCTAGCAACCACCTTGGTAACAATGAAAACGTCGCCATTTCCTGAAGTAATCTTCGTAATAACTAGCTAACTAAAGATCATGTACATCCACTGCACACAATCTGAAATAACAAATCATATTTCTCGCATCAAATGACATCAAAACGCATTTTAATGGCCAAAGTAACTTTAAAATAGGCATTTTCCACCGAGAATAAAACGAAGTTCGGCCATGTTTTCTTTTTCTGCAGGGAGAAATTTGAAGATCACGTGACATAGACGCCAGCCGTGTAGTCCAAACGATAGCTGGGGATTCTGGGTAGTGTAGTGTCTTCTGCCATCCTTTACTCAGAAAAAATATTTGTTTCTCCGAATCGAAGGGGAAAAATACAAAAGCATTGCACACAATTTAAACCAATCAATGTTGTGTAATTAACAAGGATAATCTGGTGTTTTTTAGTCGATGAGTAGTGCAGATATCACTGTAAAATCAATCAACAGTAAGAAGAATACTTACTTCCGGGTGTACAATTCTCCGTTATCCAATGGGAATGGATGCTCACATTGCCTTTAAGGGCAGCCGACACAAACGAATGCCGTGCTTCCATGAGTATCAAATCCCGCCGCAGATGGGAATACATTGCAATCAGTTGAAAGCTATTTGCGTCCCTTTATGACGCTGAAGGAGCCTAGGAGCGTCACAATTGGACGCCACGGACACTGACCAAACGTCGCTCCTGGACGCTTAGGGAGTGAGAGTGTGTTGTTAAGTCATATTTTAAGCCTTGAGTTTTTTTATATAATAGATGTTGTGTTTTATGCTGCTTTGTTTTGTTTAGAAATGTGCACTTTTAGGAAGTCACATTCATCTCTAATTATAATTACTTTAAATCCCAGAAAAGTGAAGTACATTTCTTTTTTAATATTATCATTATTTAATTATTTTTAACATGAAGTTAGTTTGATGGTTTTGCATATTACATTTTACTATTTAAAACACAACTTAGTTTGATTATTAAACACTGAGCTATGTGCATTTTAAAAATAGATACATTATATCTCCCATATTATTTATTATTTATTAGACTTTGTATTTGTGATCTCTCATTATCTGCTAGCTCCTACGGATTTCAGTATCAGAGTTACTCCTTCCTCTCTGGAGTTTCTTTAATCTTCTTTGAACAGCTGTTATGTAACCTCCACTCTCTGCAGACTGCACACGGTTAGCGGCAATACAATCAAGTGTGTGTGTTTGCATTTGTGCAACTGTTTCCTATCAAATAGATCTAAATCAGATCGGCACCTATCCTCTATTAATACTCATATGAATGAGTATTAATTATGGATGTATGTGACACTCATTTATAGTAGGACTCTTTAAAGTAGAGACACTACATACTGATATACACCTGAACATCAGCAGGAGAGGACTCTTTAAAGTAGAGACACTACATACGGATATACACCTGAACATCAGCAGGAGAGGACTCTTTAAAGTAGAGACACTACATACTGATATACACCTGAACATCAGCAGGAGAGGACTCTTTAAAGTAGAGACACTACATACTGATATACACCTGAACATCAGCAGGAGAGGACTCTTTAAAGTAGAGTCACTACATACTGATATACACCTGAACATCAGCAGGAGAGGACTCTTTAAAGTAGAGACACTACATACTGATATACACCTGAATATCAGCAGGAGAGGACTCTTTCAAGTAGAGACACTACATACTGATATACACCTGACCATCAGCAGGAGAGGACTCTTTAAAGTAGAGACACTACATACTGATATACACCTGAACATCAGGTGACTAGGCCTGATAGTTTTCCATTGCCCAGAATGGAGGACTGTGTCGACAGGGTGGGGAGTGCGTCTTATCCAAGCTGGATTTGCTGAAAGGATACTGGCAGGTGCCACTTACGGATCGCGCTAAACTAATTTCTGCATTCGTGACACCTGACAGTTTCCTGCAATATACGGTAATGCCGTTTGGTATGCGCAATGCGCCTGCGACTTTCCAGAGGCTGGTGAATCGTGTGCTGTCAGGCGTAGCTAATTGTGAGGCCTACCTCGATGACCTCGTCATCTATTCTGACGATTGGGAGGGGCACATGGTTAGTTTGCGGGAAGTTTTTGACCGGCTTGGTCAGGCAAACTTGACCCTAAACCTGGCCAAGTGCGAGTTTGACAGGGCAACCGTCACCTATCTTGGCAAGGTAGTGGGGCGGGGGGAGGTCCGCCCTGTCCACTCCAAGGTGGAGGCGATACTTGGCTTTCCAGAGCCTGCTACACGTCGGGACCTCCGGTGTTTTCTGGGGATGACGGGGTATTATAGGGGTTTTTGCAGGAATTTCTCAGCGGTAGCTTCTCCCCTCACGGATCTCTTGAGCCCGAAGATCCCATTTCAGTGGACGCCTAGGTGCACTTTTGCGTTTCAGCAATTAAAGTCCATCCTGGTTAGTGCTCCTGTCCTCGCAGCGCCTGTGTTCACAAAGCCTTCCAAGTTGGCTGTGGATGCTAGTGAGCTGGGCACAGGCGCAGTGCTTCTGCAGGACGATGACGGAGGTATAGAACATCCAGTGTCGTATTTTTCTAAAAAGTTTAATATACACCAGCGGCGCTATTCGACAATTGAAAAGGAGGCATTGGCCTTGATTTTGGCTCCCTCCCATTTCGAGGTGTATGTCGGTTCATCCCAGGTACCAATTAAAATATACACCGACCACAACCCGTTGGTCTTTATAGGCAGGATGCGGAATTCGAACCGGCGGCTAATGCGCTGGAGCTTTTTCCTGCAGGCCTTTGATGTTGACGTGGTCCACGTCAAGGTCAAGGACAATGTGTTGGCTGACGCGCTATCACAGCTGTAGTCGGGGGGGGGGGGGCTATTTATCCATGAGGTGGTGTGGGGGTTTTGGCCGTCCATACCGGTGCTGTTAGTACAATTCGTATTTTTTTATTGTGCTGACAGTATTATTGTTTCTTGTTTCCTTCTTCTGTTTATGTTCATTCCCCCATTTCGCCTTGGGGTTATGGACATAAAGTTGGGTGTGGGGGGTGTTATGTGTATGCGCCCTGATCAGGCGCTCCTAGTATGATGTGTCATGTCTAGCTGTAGTTTCCTGTTATGGTTTTGTAGTCCTTATCGTTTCCCCTCCAGGTGTACCCATTTGTAATGAACCCAGGTGTCTTGTCTCGTCATTACCTCATGTATAAGTATTCTGCTTTCCCCTTTGTCTGGGGCTGATCCTGTCTGTGCAGTATGTGTTCTTGTCTGTCATTACTTTATATTTCCTTTGTTCAACCATGGTGGTAATTATTAATTAAATTCTTTTTTTGATTACTTCGGCTACCGTCTCCTTTATTATGTTGCCTTGACTCGACATTGAGTCTGCTAACAGTCAATGGTAACGTAATATGTAAGTGCACTGTCTTGCTGCCTGTAGCACCATCCTTGATGGAGCGTGGGCTGGAAAGGAAAGGAGAGAGCAGAGGGTCGAGTTGTCGATTCTTGTTCAGTTTTCTGTGACTATCTCCCTCACCCTCTCAGACTTTCAGTTGCGCGCTACTAAAGAGACGCGCTACCATGGAAACCAAACAATGGTGTAGCTGTATTAAAGTCAGAGTGGAAACAGTCGTGAGTAAATCTGATTTTGTCAGAAATCGGGAGAAATATGACCATGGGAGAGGCCTATGAAATCGGGAGTCTCCCGCGAAAATCGGGAGGGTTGGCAAGTATGACCTGAACATCAGCAGGGGAAGACTCTTTAAAGTAGAGACACTACATACTGATATACACCTGAACATCAGCAGGAGGGGACTCTTTAAAGTAGAGACACTACATACTGATATACACCTGAACATCAGCAGGAGGGGACTCTTTAAAGTAGAGACACTACATAACATAAACACATATTTCTCGATGATGATACCTCACACAGTAAATTGATATCATTGTGATTCCTATATGTTATGTATGTGTCCTTCCTTGAGATATTTAAACGTTACAACTAATGCTGTCAGAATTATCGTGTTAACAGCGGTAATTAATTTTTTGAATTAATTGCGTTAAAATATTTAACGCATGTGCAACCATACATCCCACCAGTGGCAGCGCCATGGCTGGGGTAGGCTACACCCATACTAAGAAATGGCTTAGCCCCACCATGAAAAATGATGTTAAAGTAAGCAAAATAAAGTCCGCCAACTCGCGCCGAGTAAATTGCACAGACAGCAGTTAGTAAGATTGATTTCAGTAGCCACTTGTCTGGAAATACCGAAGACCAGAAACGGTTTTGAAAACTTTTGTCACGTAGTGATCGTCTTCTCAATAGAACATCTTTGATAATGTCTTCTGGCCAAACAGAATCAAGATAACGGCGTGGTGTTGTCCCGACTGAGAATAATTTTGATGTAGTCTGCATGCGCGGCAACAATCTGAAATGCTTACCGTCACTTGTGTCACAAAGCGCATTTGGTACCGACGCACATGTGAAACTTTTCCAGAAGGCGGTTAGGTCACCCCCCCTTATTTCATTACGTGTTGATAGAAATCAACACGTAATGAAATAAGACCCCACGGTTTGATGATTGATAGGTGTGTGCGCCGACTTTCATGTTGACACACAGAACAATGTTATAATAAACATACATACATAGGCTACTGTATGTTAAATGGATATATCCGCCTTCTTTCATTTATCTTTCCATTCTCACAAGATAAATAAAGAAATGGCATATTTTGGACATAGTTCGAATGGTGATTAATCATGATTAATTCATTTTTAAACTGTGATTAATCTGATTAACAATTGTAATCGTTTGACAGCCCTAGTTACAACATCAACACATTACAACCTCTAAAATGTTCTTAGAGATTAAACTCTGCCTCTGATTATCACAAATCATTTCCTGACATCAGGTTATTTTTGGGGAATATTACAACATTTATTTTCAAAAAAATATGATTTTATAATAAAAAATGTTTTCTATAAAATACCTTTTTTTCCAAATATGTATATATTTTTTTCTTGGATTATATAATTATTAGGACTTTGTTCCTTTCTTTCCTTTTCTTTAACGTGCAGGAAAGGATTCTCGATGCAGTATTTTTTTTGTTTTTGGAGCCAAACAAAGATCACCTTTTACTCTTGACTATTTATAATAATAATCACCATTCTTATATATTTGACTCATAGCGTTGTGGTTTTCTTGAGTTATTTCAACTATTCACACAGACAACACACACAAAGGCAGTAGGTGTAGATTGTTTACACTTTATATTAAGTTACACAAATTAACCATCAACTACTTGTTAATTAATATGTATATTAGCAGTATATTGGCTCTTTATTCATTATACAACACTTATTAATGCCATATTCTAAGTGATAAGCCATTAGTTGAGTGTTTCCTCAATAACCCTCTAGTGCTTATTTATTGCAAGTAAGGAAGTTGCTGTACATGAGTTTTGGTCTTAGTATGCTCTGCTCAATATGGGCCAAATAAAGCAGTAGTAGCACAAGAATAGTAATTCTCCCATAATAACACCTAATAAATATGATCTATTCTTATGTCACAAGACATGAAACTATAGGTCTTAATAAAGTCTAAATAACTCAAAATTAGGTATTTATATTTAAGAACATGTTCCCTATTTTAAAGTGAAGTCTTGTTCATAACCAATAAGCTAGTAGTTTGGCTCCAGTTGACCCGTGTGTGCCATACATTATAGCACACACTGAAATTAACCTCAACAGTACATGAACAAAGTAGGCACACGTCAAAATATCGGTTTTATTAATAAACCACTAAAGAGAGGTCCAGACACATACCAAAACATGTCAAGTTTCTCCAAGGCTGAGAACACCTATGCAGTTTGTACTTTTTAATAAAAACGGACTAAACATGACTAAAGGCATTAACCCTGTGTCGTTTCACACCGATGTCAAGGAATAGTGGATAGGAAAAGACGATAGGAGCTGATTTTTGGACAATTTGACTGCAACCCAGAACAGACTGCCAACTCTATCAGGAACTATCAAAAACATCACAATAGATTTTTTTAACCAAACAGATTATTGGAGAAACTACTCGGCAGATGAATGAACAGTGAAACTCATTTCCTTCAATGCAGCTTAACGAGGCTAGCAGTTTAACCCTGGATATATGATATCTTATATACGGAATAACAAGGTTAAAAATAAACAAGAAAGTCCCTTCAGATGTTAACACCTTTACAGACACGTGCAGCAAAATATAAAATTGTAAAAGGTATGACAATAACAAATGTGATGCAGTAAAAAAATTATGATTTCTCTCGGAAAGATAAGACACAAGACAAGTGAATAGATGCAACAATATAAAACCCTATAAAATAAAGTGAACATATAGGTACAACAGAAATACAAACTAAAAATGTATAATAATAAAAACGTCATCATTCTAATAAAGGTTAAAGGATTAAAATATAAAGAAGCCAACGTAAAAATAAATGTTGCTATTGAAACTGTTAACTAACTAATATGAGATAAAACCCTTCCTATATCAAATCAAATAAGATAAAAGTAGGTAAATAATAAAGAATAAAAGACCATTTAAAGTGGGGGGTTGCTAATAAAAAGCAAATCTAAAGAGATGTGTCTTTAGCTGGCGTCTAAAAATGTCCATTGAGCCTCTCTGATATTTCCTGGTATCAGTTTGGGATAAAAGCCTCACCCATTTTATTTTGGGGGATTTTAGGGATATTTAAAAAGCTGAGCAGGACCTCAGGGCTTGTCCAGGGACATACAACAAGACTGACTCTGAATTGAAGTCTGTTAGTCAGACTTCAATTCAGGAAGACTTTTCAAATATAACAATACAGCTCTCAGAACATCATGAGGAGGAAACAGCTAGCTTGGCTCTCATAATTGTTCAAAACTATGCGGTGTGGATTCGCTCGTGGACTTTAAGGTGAATACGTTGAGAAAATGTTTTCTCACACTCTTAACACCACTATGGTTTTTCTCCGGTGTGAATACGTAGATGTTTTTTGAGACCATGTGATGAAGTGAACGTTTTCCCACACTCTTCACAGTTATACGGGTTTTCTCCAGTGTGAATACGTAGATGTTTTTGGAGTCTACCTGATCCAGTGAATGTTTCCCCACACTGTTCACACCAGTATGGTTTTTCTCCCGTGTGAAGACGTAGATGTTTTTTGAGACCAAGTGATGAAGTGAACGTTTTCCCACACTCTTCACAGTTATACGGGTTTTCTCCAGTGTGAATACGGTGATGTTTTTTGTGATGATATGATGTAGTGAACGTTTTCCCACACTCTGCACAGCTGTACGGTTTTTCACCAGTGTGAATATGTTGATGTATTTTGAGAGCACTTGATCTAGCGAAAGTTTGCCCACACCATTCACACCAATACGGTTCTTCTCCAGTGTGAATACGTTGATGTGGTTTGAGAGCACTTGATGTAGTGAAAGTTTTTCCACACTCTTCACAGCTGTAAGGTTTTTCTCCAGTGTGAATAACTTGATGTATTTTGAGATGACCTGATTGAGTGAACGCTTTCCCACACTCTTCACAGCTGTATGGTTTCTCTCCAGTGTGGATACGTTGATGTTTTTTTAGGTTACTTGATGTAGTGAAAGTTGTTCCACACTCTTCACAGCTGTACGGTTTTTCTCCAGTATGAATACGCAGGTGCACCTTTAAACCTTCAGATTTTGTAAAGGAATTGCCACATTGCTGACATTTGTGACGTCTCTCTCTTCCTTTCGGTTTCTAAAACAGACGGACAGAGAAAAAGAGAAAGTTAATGCAGAAAGCATAAATACATACAGTTAAGGCAAGGCAAGTTTATTTATGTAGCACTTTTCAACACAAGGCAATTCAAAGTGCTTTACAAAAAATGAAAGACATTAAGCATTAAAAAAGAAAAGCTAATAAAATAAGCATTAAAAGCAGCGACAAAAAGAAAAGTCTTCAGCCTGGCTTTAAAAGTAGTAAGAGTTGCAGCGGAGCTGCAGGTTTCTGGGAGTTTGTTCCAGATATTTGGAGCATAATAACTGAACGCTGCTTTACTATGTTTAGTTCTGACTCTGGGGACAGAAAGCTGACCAGTCCCTGAAGACCTGAGAGATCTGGATGGTTCATAATTTAGCAGGAGGTCAGTAATGTATTTTGGGCCTAAACCATTCAGTGCTTTATAAACCAGCAGCAATATTTTGAAATCTATTCTTTTGACACACAGGAAGCCAGTGTAAAGACTTCAGAACTGGAGTGATGTGATCCACTTTCTTAGTGTTAGTGAGGACTCGAGCAGCAGCGTTCTGAATCAGCTGCAGCTTTCTAATAGATTTTTTAGTGAGACCTGTGAAGACACCATTGCAGTAGTCGAGTCTAGATATATTCTTTAGGTGATAGTAGGCTGATTTAGTAACTGTTTTCATGATGAAACTCAGGTCAGAGTCCATGACTACACCTAGATTTCTGGCTTTATCTGTTGGTTTGAACATTGCACACTGAAGCTCAGCGCTAACTTTTATACGTTCTGACTTGGCTCCAAAAACCATTACCTCAGTTTTATCTTTGTTTAATTGGAGAAAGTTCTGACACATCCAGTCATTGATTTGTTCAATGCACTTACTCAGTGTTTGAATTGGAGCATAGTCTCCTGGTGAAATTGTTACGTAAATGTGTGTGTTATCTGCATAGCTATGGTAACTTATTTTGTTAATCTTCATTATCTGAGCCAGTGGTAGCATGTAGATGTTAAAGAGAAGAGGCCCCAAGATGGAGCCTTGAGGAAGCCCACATGTCATATTTGTCAACTCAGATGTGTATTTACCTATAGAAACAAAGTTGTTTCTGTCCTTTAAAGTAGGATTCAAACCAATTTAGAACTGTTTCCGAAAGTCCCACCCAGTTTTCCAGTCGGTCTAGTAATATGCTGTGGTCAACAGTGTCAAACGCAGCACTGAGATCTAATAATACTAACACTGAAGTTCTGCCACTGTCTGTGTTTAAGTGGATGTCATTAAAGACCTTTACAAGAGCAGTCTCAGTGCTGTGGTGTGGACGAAAGCCTGACTGGAACACATCGAAACAGTTATTTAAATGCAAGAAATTACTCAACTGTTGAAAAACAACTTTTTCAATGATTTTAGCTATAAATGGGAGGCTTGATATGGGCCTGTAATTGTTCATTACTGAAGCATCTAGATTATTCTTTTTTAAGAGCGGTTTAATGACTGCAGTTTTCAGGGCCTGTGGAAAAATACCTGAGTGAAGAGATTTGTTTACTATATGAAGTAGTTCTGAGGCCATGCAAGGCAAAACATCTTTGAAAAATCCTGTTGGAATAATATCAAGGCAGCAGGAGGAGGACTTCAGAAGTTGAATAATGTCCTCCAGGTTTTTATCATTAATCTGATGGAATTGTGTCATGATGTCTGAATTGATGTTAAGTGGACACAGAGACAACACATTTGCTGTTCCTGATGCAGAGGCACTGACTGCTTGTCTGATTTTCTGAATTGTGTCAGTGAAAAAGGAGGCAAAATCATTGCATGGCCTGGTGGATAGAAATTCAGAGGCTCCTGACACTGGGGGGTTAGTCGACGGTAGAAAACAAGGCACGTGCGTTGTTTTTGTTTTTGGTAATGATGTCAGAGAAGAATGATTGTCGTGCGTTTTTCAATTCCAAATTATAAAGGCCAAGTCTCTCTTTATAGATGTCAAAGTGAACCTGGAGATTTGTTTTTCGCCACCTGCGTTCAGCTTTTCGACATTCTCTTTTTTCTGTTTTCACGGTCATGGCCTTTCTCCATGGAGATATTTTCTTCCCAGTCACTTCCTTTACCTTAGTTGGAGCAATGGCATCTATAACATTTTTGAATTAAAATGATCTACTAGCTCATTTACTGAGGTGTTAGCAGGGGCAAGTGTGGTAGAAAAATTCTGAGTAAACATGTCCCTAGTATTTTCAGTTAAATATCGCTTTGTGGTTACCTCTTTTTGAACATTTGTGTGAACAGAAATAGAGCTCTCAAAGAAAACACAGGAATGGTCAGACACCACAACCTTAGAGATATTCAGACCCTTTGAGATAATTAAGTCCAGAGTGTGCCCCTTATTGTGCGTGGGCTCCGTCACATGCTGAGTCAGTCCATAGCTATCAAGAACACAAAACAGTTCTTTAGCCCCTCTGTCCTGGGGGTTGTCAACATGTTAAAATCACCAACAATGACTAGACGGTCAAAGTCAATACACACTATAGACAGCAGTTCAGTAAAGTCATCAAAAAAGCTTGCAAAGTATTTGGGTGGTCTATAGATATTTAGGAACAGAGCTCGAGAGGAGCATTTCAGCTGAATGGCCACATATTCAAAAGAGTCAAAGTTTCCATACGATGTCTTCCTGCATTGAAGGGAATCATTGAACAGAATAGCAACTTCACCCCCTTTCTTATGCATTCTTTCCTGACTCATAAAACTAAAGTTGGGAGGGGTTGATTCGATAAGAACAGCTGCACTGTTATTTTGTTCAATCCAAGTTTCTGTTAAAAACATAAAATCGAGATTGTGCTCAGTGATAAAATCATTGATTAAAAATGTTTTTCCTGCCAAAGACCTGACATTTAATAAAGCTAGTTTAAGTTTGTTAAACACACTATCAGTCATGTTTTTTGTAACAAGCTGTGGCTGACATGGAATCACTGCTAAATTAGATAAACTCACAAACGTTTGAGTGCTTCCTGTATCTAAGATGATTCACCACTCTTAATCTATTACCTATCAACACAGATATCGGCAAAGCTACTGGCAGGCAGGGCCCCGTCATGTCCTGGAAAGAGTAGAGTTGAGAGTACCATACGCCCTTGAGCCTGGACCCCACACATATCAGTGAGAGTTTGTTGTGTTTAGTACACACACATTCTTATCAGGCAAAGGCCTGATTATCATTACATTACATTATCCTCAAAGGCGTTGACAACATTCCTCAGGCGGGTGCAGTGATAATTCTTCAGGGTTTTCTGAGCGATGTGTTGTGTCTTTCTCCTGTTTTGATTCCTCTTGCCGCTTGTCCTTGGCAGAGGGAATAGATTGTTGACGCAGGCAGTTGAATATGTTAGAGATAAACAATTTCACTCCTGACTTGTTCAGGCAAACTCCATTTGCCTTGAGTGGTCAGTACAGACAGTTGAAAGCCAGGTGTTCAGTGCAAACAATCTGCTGAATCTCTCCACTCCTCTTCTGACTGGCGGTAGAGGGCTGGCAGTTTCCAACAAACATTTAAAGTCGTCTTTCAGCACTTCTGACTGTTGTTTCACAACATCATTTGTTCCAATGTGTAGTACCACATTCTTCACAGTCGGATGTTCAGCCCCAATATGCAGGATCTCCTCAGCCAAGTCAGAGACCACATCCTTGGGAAAACAGAGTACTTTGGTGTTGTTCTTATTACACAGACCTTTTACATCTCTTACAGCAGAGTCACCCACAATCAGAGTTTCAGGCCCAGTCGTTAGCTTTCCCACTAGCCTTTTACTTTTGGAGTAGTTATTGGTCCTTACCCTGCTGTGTGAAGAGGACGGGTTATCCAGGTCATCAGAAAGAGATCTCCGGCTCTGGGTCAGCAGAGCGTATCTGTTCTGGATTGGCACACTTGGTGGTTTAGGAGGATTGTTTGTAATTCTCCCTTTAGCAGCCGTCCACGGATGTTTAGGGGTTGAAGAGTCGCTCTTCCTGGGTGATAACCATGCAGGCCAGCCGGTCGCATCACAGATTTCTGAGCGCTGGGCTCTGCCTGTTATCCGTCCTCCCAAATCCCATGGAAATGATTTACTCTTAGGCTTTGCACCCAGAGTTCCAGGGAGGACTACCACTTGTAGATTTATTACGCGGTACACAGCCCTCCTGTTCCTTGGAATCCTTGTAGCTGCTAACTAGCTGTGAGTTAGCATACCCTTTTTCATTATTTTGCAACACTGGTAAAGTGGTGTCATTCCCACAACATAGTCCATTCACTTCCACGTTAACTTCCAACCGTTGCATTTTCATTTCCAACACAGCCATCTCCTGTAGAAGTTTGTGGATGTCATCTGTAGAGAACGGAGGCATATTGCTACCAACTAGCTTAAAGGAGACCTATCATGCTATATTTAAATGATATAGTGTATGACCATACCTATATAAGGTATATTTATACATTTTATTTTTCAAAATACCAAACAGATCATTTTTTAGACATGCCTCGTTTCGCTCATTTTCGCTCTATTCCAAGCCCGTCTTTGAAAATTCTGAGCAGCAGCTGACCACGCCCCCTGCAGCTGACCACGCCCCCCTGCAGCTGACCACGCCCCCCTGCAGAAGAGCAGGCATGAGCCGGCGAGAGTCACGTTACCGTGCTTGCTGTGATTACGAGTGTCGAATAAACATGTCATCTCAGAGCAATGCATGTGTTCAAGCATATTATCAATTTGATCCAGAAACTGACCCTGAAGCAGCGGAGGTTTTGGTGGAGGTGCAAAAATCTCGGTTGCAGCAGGACGTTTCTGAATGGTTATCTGACAAGCTGTTGTCCCTATTTATTTTACTCTGTTACGATGCTTGCTCCTTATTCCGTTCATATTTTGGCTAATTAGCAAGAATGCAATGTGTACAGTTTGTAACGCAAAAACAGCGATATATATATATTTATAAAGGGAGACATTCATATTTTCAGCATATATACAATGGCCTCATTGCGTTTAATAGTTTAGTCCTTTTCTTCCAACATCGTGCAACAACCGTTAGAAAGTTGAATAACTTAGGATGATAAAAAGTATAACTCCAACAACACCTCAGTTGCTGCATGGAGATACCACAGGTAACATTTTTGACAGCTTTACTAAGTTGTCTGTTTAAATACATTTCACATGTCATTCAATATATGTTTATCACAATGTGTCAAGACAGATGCAGTAACTTGAGGACTCTGTAACCTGTATGGTGGACCATCCTGGATTGGAGCCTGTGTGCCTGAATGTGTTCTCCCTGCAGAATGCGTTGAATATTTACAGAGCTGAACATGGTGGACTACAGTTGAGGCAAATAGAGCATTGAGTGGTTTGTTTGTTTTGACTGAAATTGTAAAACGAATGCTAATATTGTTCATGGAAATAAATACTGGTGTATATGGCTTTATGCAATCTTTCATTCTGTCATTGTACATGTACTATTATATACTACACAGCAATGGCATAACACACCCATGTGTACGACAAAAAAGTCCACACACAACCTTATGCTTTTGAAATCAGAATATTCTTTACCCATCCAAACATGAATAATCAGGACACATTTTGATATGGGCGGTGGTGGCGAAGTCGATAGGGACTTGGCTTGGGAACTGGAAGGTCACCAGTTCAAGTCCCCGAAAGACCAAGTGCTACCGAGGTGTCCCTGAGCAAGGCACCGTTCCCCACATTGCTCCCCGGGCGCCGTTCAAAATGGCAGCACACTGCTCCTAACACTAGGATGGGTCAAATGCAGAGAAATAATTTCCCCATGAGGGATTAATAAAAAGTTCATCTTCATATCAACTCGGAACTTTATTGTCAAAATCAACGGTTAAAAAAACCCATAAAAAAAAACTAAATGTAGCCTACTTGTATTTTGTATAAATGACACTAAATATTTGTACAGAAGCTTTGTGAGCTGGTGCTGGGGCTTCCTTGGATGCAGGATCAGAGTGGTGATTCCGGCCTGCGTTGTCCTCAGGATACGCAGGGAGTTTCCTGATCCGTGAAATGTCGATGTTGGGTTCAGACAGCAGCCAAATTGAACCGTGTAGCATACCCGGCCATGACCTCCTCCCTGTCAGGTCGCTCATAATGGTGCAGGGTCCACAAAGACTTGGTCGAAGATGAGGTCCATCAAGTTGGCCACGTAGGGCTGTGCAATGGTAAAAAAAGCACAACAAAAAATGTGGTTTAGATTAGTATATGCATGTAAAAAACTGAAACTTCTTTCTAATTTTATATTTGTAAATAGTTTTATAATAAATATTTTAAACACTTACGGAATGTGGGGTCAGTCTTTACTGGTTTTGCCCGTTATTCTCCCTTCCTGGCCTTTGGGAACTGCAGTTTATACAGAGGGTTTCCAGTAGATGTAGTGGCTTGTGCACGCTCAGCGTTTTCATTGTAGTGCAGGGTTGCCAGGTACAGTCTTTCATTTCCGCCATGATGGTAAATAATAGCAAAGGATGTACAAATTGTCACTAATTAGTAAGTATGTGAGGTGCTGGCCTGTAAAGAAGAACACATAGTTGGAACAAAATCATCTCAACTTAGTATTCAGGATGAGAAAATACTATTTGGATAAATATAGTCTGAAATCCCAAAAGATGGGGCTAAAACTCTCTATTTAGCAAAACTCTCTATTTAGCAAAACTCTCTATTTAGCAAAGCTCTTTGCTTAGCCTTTTCCAATCGGAGTTAGTTTTGAACCGTAACGTGCATGCTGTGTTTCTGACTCAATACAGATGATGTGTTGGAGAGGGACTGAAGCTCAGTAGACTGACTGTAATGAGTGCTAGCCACTAATTAGCCTGTTGCTAGAGGTAAGGCCTTGTCAACAACAACAGACCGACAGGGCTTTAGCTCAGTTTTACTCGTGGTGTGTCCCCCCTCGCATACATACAGTGTTGTATCCTAACACACCCCCATTTATATTCATGTGCGCAAACAAGTAAACACACAAAAGCTTTTACATATAACGCTGCAAAGAACGGCATGTCTCATTAGCGTAGCTTACAGATCGATGATATCTGATCGTTCTTACAGACTACAATCACAAAAGCTTTTACATATAACGCTGGAAAAAACGGCATGTCTCATTAGCGTAGCGTAGCTTAGCTTACAGATCGATGATATCTGATCGTTCTTACAGACTACAATCACAAAAGCTTTTACATATAACGCTGGAAAAAACGGCACTTGCCTACAGATGATTACGTTTGTTATTATAACTTACTCAATATGATTTTAGAGGATACAAAATACTAACAAATAGGAGAATAAATACTTGTGTTATCGCCTAGGGCGTGGCTTTACAGCCTTCACACAGATCGCCATTACGGCAGTATGTCTGAACATGTTAGCAAATGCCTGATAATTCAAATAAAAGACAAAGCAAAGACTGCGGAGCGTACAAAATGAAATGCTACAAAAATATATAAACACCTAACCGATTACTATTTGGGTTTGAGGCGACATTGATACGGCGAAGCTACATGCTACAAGCTAGAGATAGCTTTATCAGGAAAAACACCGCTAAATAAAAACTTACAGCTTCAAAATTGGATGTGTCCTCACTGGCCTGGTCCCGGATTGTTGTTATTGATCCCGGGTTTAGCATTACTTTGGAGGCATATCCGTGTTGGACTTGAGACAAGTTCATAAACATGTCCGTCGTAAAATGTTTGGAACACACAAACAGAAATCTGCCGTAGTCTTCTGGCACATGTCCCTTGTAAATGAAGTCTAGCCACAGATTCATTTCTTTTTCCACTGATGGCATTGCATGCAGTCCCCTGTCCCGAGTCTTGCAGCCAACAACAGCACAACGTTGAACTATCTTAGACATCCTGGCAAGAGCAGGCAAAAACACAGATGTGGGTTGATTTAGCCTGCCGATAGCCTATATGCGAATGAGAGGTTTGGCAATGCACGTGGCTCATTCCCCTGATAGGTGGAGCGTTGACCAATAAGCCGAGGACTTCTCTGTGACGTAGAAAAGTGTTGAAATCTGGATCCGTTTTTTTCAGATCCGTTGCAGTCCCTTTTTTAGAGATTTGGCGAAGGAGGAAAATAGAGAGGGTTGTGTTTTCTGACACTTGGTGAGTTCCCTGGAACACCGGGGACACATATTCATGTATAAAAGACGTACAAAAGGTGCATTTTGCATGATAGGTCCCCTTTAAGCTAAATAGCATGCAGTAGCCTACCAGGCTTTAACTGTTGCTAGGCCACGCTACTGTAAGACTGAGGTCGTCGTAAAAATGTTGAAATATGGCTGAAACTCTCCGTCTATTTACGAAGATGAACTGTCCCAGTGATAAGTTAATGTCCAGGAGCCGCTGCTCGAAGTTTTCAGAGAATAAGAATAGGAAAATCAGAATAAAAAGTAAGCAGAGGCAAGAGCAAGCAGAAAAGCGTCTGCACTGTAAGAAAGTTAAAAAACTCACTTAGGCGCCGACACCTCCTCATCACTCCACCAATCCCATGTTTTATTTTGCGTTACCATAAGTTAGTCTCTCCCTGTTGGTGCAATGGGTTAATGCAACCAAATAATATGGCAGTTTTAAAAAAAATTGGAGTTTTACGGGCCGTGGTTTGTAGTTTCTCTCTCTCTCTCACTTAGAACTAACATTTTTCTCCCAGTTTGTCATGGGACTTATTTTTACCCTCTCAAAGAACCGGAATCGAGAACCGATAATAACCGGAATCGAAAAGCAGAAGCGGAATTGTTAAAATCCAAACCATACCCAACCCTATGTGTGATGCAGTAAAATCTTAACGCTCACTTACATTAGCGGTGTCGTAAAAACCGTGGGAAAATGTAAAATACGATGGCGAAGAAGAAGATTCCAGTGGCCCCAATTGTTTTCCATTCTGGACAAGTGAAAAATGTATTCGGAGTAAAGTAAATTGCCAAACTCACTTTTCCACTTGAGTAAATGAGGTAGTAGATCATTTTAATTCAAAAATAAAAAATGTTATAGATTCCATTGCTCCAACTAAGGTAAAGGAAGTGACTGGCAAGAAAATATCTCCATGGAGAAAGGCCATGACCGTGAGAACAGAAAAAAGAGTGTCGAAAAGCTGAACGTAGGTGGCAAAAAACAAATCTCCAGGTTCATTTTGACATCTATAAAGAGAGACTTGGCTTTTATAATTTGGAATTGAAAAAAAATGCAAGACAGTCTCTCTTCTCTGCTTGTGCCGTGTTTTCTACGGTCAACAGACTAACAAACCCGCCAGTGTCAGTAGCCTCTGAACTTCCACTAGGGCCTGCAATGATTTTGCCTCCTTCACTGACAATTCAGAAAATCAGACAAGTAGTCAGTGCCTCTGCATCAGGTACAGCAGATGTTTTGTCTGTGTCCACTTAAAATAAATTCAAACACCATGACACAATTCCATCAGATTAATGATAAAAACCTAGAGGACATTATACAACTTCTGAAATCCTCCTCCTGCTGCCTTGATATTATGATGGTATGATGTTTAAGATGTTTTTCATTGCATGGCCTCAGATCTACTTCATATAGTAAACAAGTCTCTTCACTCAGGTGTTTTTCCACAGGCCCTGAAAACTGCAGTCATTAAACCGCTCTTTAAAAATAATAATCTAGATGCTTCAGTAATGAACAAATACAGGCCCATATCAAACCTGCCATTTCTAGGTAAAATCATTGAAAAAGTTGTTTTTCAACAGTTGAGTAATTTCTTGAATTTAAATAACTGTTTCGATGTGTTCCAGTCAGTCTTTCGTCCAAACCACAGCACCGAGACTGCTCTTGAAAAGTTCTTCAATGACATCCACTTAAACACAGACAGTGGTAGAACTTCAGTGTATTATTAGATCTCAGTGCTGCGTTTGACACTGTTGACCACAGCATATATTACTAGACCGACTGGAAAACTGGGTGCCATAGCTATGCGGATGACACATGTACATAACCATTTCACCAGGAGACTATGCTCAAATTCAAACACTGAGTAAGTGCATTGAACAAATCAATGACTGGATGTGTCAGAACTGTCTCCAATTACACAAAGATAAAACAGAGGTAATGGTTTTTGGAGCCAAGGCAGAATGTATAAAAGTTTGCGCTGAGCTTCAGTCTGCAATGTTCAAAACAACAGAAATCTAGGTGTAGTCATGGACTCTGATCTGAGACTAATGTCACAGCAGGATTTGGAAAAATGTGTCCATGCTTTTATCTTCAGTAGACTCGACTACTGCAATGGTGTCTTCACAGGTCTCACTAAAACATCTATTAGGAAGCTGCAGCTGATTCAGAACGCCGCTGCTCGAGTCCTCACTGACACTAAGAAAGTGGATCACATCACTCCTGTCCTGAAGTCTTTAAACTGGCTTCCTGTGTGTCAAAGAATATATTTCAAAATACTGCTGCTGGTTTATAAAGCACTGAATGGTTTAGGCCCAAAATACATTATGCTAAATTATGAACCATCCAGATCTCTCAGGTCTTCAGGGACTGGTCAGCTTTCTGTCCCCAGAGTCAGAATCCAGGCTGTAGACTTTTCTTTTTGCTGCTGCTTTTAATTTAACTGTTCATATCTTACACTGCACTGTAACTTTTATCCATGTCATTTTTCTTTTAATGTTTATTTTATTATCTTTTATTTTTAATGACTGATTTTAAATGCCATTTTCTTAATGGCTTTCATTTTGTAAAGCACTTTGAAAGGTGCTATATAAATAAACTTGCCTTCCCCTACTCTCTAAAGCAGGGGTGCCCAACCTTTTTTGAACCGAGAGCTACTTTTAAAGTTGCCAGTCTGCCGAGATCTACCAGTCCAAATAGAGAGGCGTAGCCATTACTGACAGCCTACTACCAGGTAAATACACACTTCTACTTGTATAAAACTGACCTTTGTACGATCAATACTTCATAAAATACTGCAGATCCTTTATCTTACCACTTTCTAATCTACACACATACAAGTATTTAACTGAAGTTACACAACAGTGTTGTTTCAGGTCCCTCCCCTTTTGGGAGCGTAGGGAATTAGGAGGGAATTTAGTCTCGTAGCGTTTGTGCAACGTTTTGAAATGCCGCTCCTAAATGAACCTTCTTCGATAAAGCTACGCTCGCATTGCAAATGAGACAGATGGACTGATAATCATCTTACCACTCGGAGTGAAAATTATATATTTTGGGCTTTTTTGCTTCTGCCATAATTGCGGTCTTGTGTGTGTGTGCGGACTGTCACTCCTGTTGACACAGACAATGTCAGCAAACTAGTGCACTGCCCACTTCCCACCAGCCACATGGAGTCAAGCCGGCCAATCACAAAGCTTTGATGCGTTCAAGTGCATTATTCTGGCACAGGATGATTATGTTATAGGACATTAACGATAAAACAGAATATTGTTGTTCTATTTTTAGACACATCTCGCGATCGACTGGGAATCTCCCTGCGATCGACTGGTTGGGCACCCCTGCTCTACACTGATGATTGTCGTACCAACACACCACATCAATTCATAATTAAGTACTCTGATGATACTGCAATAATATCTCTGCCAAGTAACACAGACGACCCTGATCTACACCAACAGGGAGTACATCAGGGGGTTTAGAGGACTGATAACAATGAAAACTTAGGAAATAGTTTTTGGCTCACCATCTGACTCCCATAAAGTCCCCATTGTCATCCATACAGATCAAATCAAGCAGGGAGTTTCATACAAACACCTGGGTGTAATGATTGACCACCTGCTGTCATGGAAAGAGCATATTGAATATCTGTGCAAAAGGACAAAACAAAGAATGTATTTTCTCTGCCGCCTTAGGTCTTTTTGGCCGAGCAGAGAAATTATTCTGTTGTTCTTTACATCTGTTACCTCATTCACACCAACGGTGTTTCAGGGCCAGTTCGGAGCTGGAGCTTGAAAAGCACCGGGTTTTCCTGTTCACACTCTTAGCTACGGAATCTGGTTCATTTCAAGTAGTGTTCATTTCGTTGACTAAAACAATGACGAAATATGTTCGTCAACGACCTTTTTTTCCATGACGAAAACGAGACGGCAGTAAACAATAACTGCAACATCGTTGATGAAAAGTGACGAGACGAAAATGTAGTTTACTAAATAAAAACTATACCAAAATCTCTCTTTACTTTCGTTGCCGAAAAATGAGGAGACGAAATATTATCAAAGATAACATTACTGATAGTCAGTTTTTCTCCCAGCAGTTCCATTTCCGGTGCTGCGCAGGGCAGCAGCTGTGTGTCGGTGCTGCGCAGGGCAGCAGCTGTGTGTCGGTGCTGCGCGCAGCGGTAGATTTGAATTACACTGGGCAGCGGCACACTGTGAACTGTCAGGAAGACTCGGGTCTAACTCACAACTGACAACGAAAAAGTCTAAAGCCACCACTGCTTGGGAGAAAGAAACAACGTGATATTTGGGCCCATTTTCGCTACTATGAGGCGGAGAAAAAAAGCGAATGCATTGTTTCATCAGAAAGGAAGCAATGTGGCCAAAACACAGCTGGTACAAACACCACACACCAGATACTCTGCAAAGCTGCATTCTTAATCATTCAACCTGTGTTTTTCATCAAATAAGGACAAGATATAATCTTATTTATTTATATATGCTAAAATGACAAATTATTGGTTTTGACACTGAAGAGACCAGCTACCTACTGGGAATCTGGTCTTCCGAAGAGGTACAGAGGAAGCTGGAGCACAATCGGCCGTTGTTGTTGTTGTCGTCTGTGTGAGCTGTGAGGGGTTTCCGCGCGGTTTGGCTTTATGAAGCAGGCACGCAAACGGTTACGTCATGACGTAAACGATGACGCAGCACCAGTCAGACTTTGGGAGGTGTGAAAAGAGGAGAGACAGCAAGCACATTTCATGGCATCTGCAGGCAGTGGCAAGTACTTCCGGCATATGCCACAGATGCCACAACTTGCCGAGGCATTTGCCGCTGCTCAACGGGAGTTGCCACAAGATACCAGAGTAAGAGAAGGTTTACTGTAGCTGCCACTCGCCTTCCGTGGCAAATGCTGCCATTTAAACCCGTATTTATCGTGTAAAATGTCGCTGTTTAGGCATGACTTTATCGAACTGATCTGTACACAGGACTGATGATCTGTACACAGGGTTGGGTTGTAACGGAATACATGTAACGGCGTTACATAATCAGAATACAAAAATCAAGCTTGCGTTACATTTGAAAAACAACTAATCCGAATACAGTTACTTTCGTAAACCTGAAGTGAATACATTTTGGAATACTTATTGGAATTATTGGTGGAAAAGTTTCCTCACAAAATGTATCCTAATATTCATTACCGGCAGAACTGTGTGCACAGCGCAGCAGCATGTCTGTGAGGCCCCGCCCCCGCACGCAGATGAGAGAGAGATCTCTTTTTAAATATATTGAAAGTTAGAAATGGAGATGGTTCGATAAAACGTGCAAGATAACGTTTATGTAGCATTTCTTTATTGTCGAAATGATGACATTTCATAACGGGATAAAATCAAAGTGAATGGCCTGCTGCTGCTGAAGGCATGGGGCAAATATAAGTCCTTTGCCTAATTTATAAAGTAAACCTTAGCATCTCACTAGCAGTGGCAACTGCAATCAGTTACAGCTGCCCTAAGTCTGTAGCCAAGTCTAATAACACCAGTGTACACGTTGCTGTGTCAATACAGATATGTATGTGTTAATTATTTGTCTTTACTAGTCATCATACACCTGGTTTATCGTAGCAAGCAGAAATGATAATGTATAATCTTTTTGAAAAATAGAGATCGCACATCAGTCCTGTGTAGAGATCAGTTCGATAAAGTCATGCCTAAACAGTAGGGATGCACGATATTGTTTTTTTTTTTAAACCGATACCGATAACTTCCTGCTTCTTAAGACCGATACCGATAATAATATATATATATATTAATTGTACCTGTAGTTTTTGCACACCTGGTGGTAAAAAAAAGACTAGTAGTGAGCAAATGACATGAGCATTACTACTATGAACAAAACAAAGCCAAGAACAGTTTTGACTCTTCAAAGTGACCATATTTATTTTCCCAAACAAATCTGGCAAACTTCTTGCCTTTTTCAAAAGCCTCGTCGATAGGTAAAACCCCGGTGCCTTTGCAGCTGGCTTTGGATTCGCCGCTAGTTTAGCAGCGCAGGCGTCTTCGTACGCTTTTAACACACCATCGTAGCGATGGCGATGTTTCAGGTGACTAATCAGGTTGGAAGTATTATAGCTCGTTGCCTTTTTCCCTCCTCGTGGAACTTCTGCATTGCATTTGTCAATATAAATAGCAAGCGAACTATCTAACTCTGAAACTTTGAAATAGTCCCATACTACCGACGACATGGTTGTTTACTGTCCTGGCTTCACGGCCGCACGCCATTTACGTCACAGCCAGGCATGAGTTAGGGAGCGCTGGATTTGTGAAAAACTCTCCTCTTCCTAAACCACGGTACTGGCAAAATGGGAGGACCCGAGTGAAAAACAAGCGCCCCTCATCCCAATCCACCCACACCGCAGTATTTTTTTACCCAAAAAATACATTGTATATTAGTCCCCCTTAGTTTTTAGCCTGGTTCGGGGCACCCTTAGGAGGCCTTGCTCAGAGGACCTCAGGGCCCGGCTTGTGCTATGATGGTGGATCAGGTCATTAATGTAGGCTGGGGCTTGGCCATGGACAGCTCTATATGTGAAGACCAATATTTTGAATTGGGTTCTGAGATGGACAGGGAGCCAGTGCAGGGCAGAAAGGATCGGAGTGATGTGGCATGTTTTTTTGGACTGAGTGAGCAATCTGGCTGCAGCATTTTTGACCTGTTGTAGCCGGTTTATTGAGGCAGGAGAACAGAGCATTACAGTAATCAAGCAGGGATGAAATAAAGGCAAGGATAGCCATCTCACTGACCACACTGACCTGAGCTCCAGGGGTCTTTTTGTTCTCCTCCATGCTGCTCTCAGTGCTCCTTCTCCGGCTGTGTCTCTGAAATAATCAACACAACTACAGCTGACACAAAACAAGACAACTCAATATAACCCACAGACACAACTAAACAAATCTACAGCTACTTCGTAGGTTCATAGCAGAGGTGATAAGTAACTAAGTACATTTACTCAAGAACTGTACTTAAGTACCACTTAGAGGTACTTTAACTTTACTTGAGTACATGGGCGTGGGAAGGGGGGTGCTTTAACCGTGCTTTACGTGAACCTCATCATGACACTGGAGAGGACGGCAGGACTGTAATTTCCCGTGTTCAGTTAATGCAACAGAGGCATGACACCAGACCAATCAGAGAGTTGATGGAAATAAAAGTGTGCTTGTGTCGTTCAAGCTCGGAAATAGCGCATTTAGTGAGAGAGAGAGAGAGAGAGAGAGAGAGAGAGACCGGTGCCAGGAGAGCTCTCCTCTCAGACTGAGAGGCTCAGGTGAGCTAAAGGTAGTGATGGCAAAATGAAGCTTTGAATGAAGCTTCGAACCACTTGGACAATTGTGTCGGAAATAGGTTCATTTCTCGAAGCTTGTTACAGCGACCTCTCCTGGCGAAGTGCAAGGCTGCAGTGGGTTCAACGTATCTTTGCCTTGAAAAATATTCGATGCACACACACACTAAGACTGAATATCATGTTCTATTTGCAATTTATTATTTGCTGGTTCGGACGTCACATGTCACGTGACTTGAAGCAGTTGCTGCTTCGGACGTCACATGTCCGCTTCGAAGCACTGCTTCTATGGAATAGGAAGTCCAGGGTTGAAGCTCCGTTCGAAGCTTCAGTGTCAAACTGCCATCACTAGCTAAAGGACTCTCTGAGTGTTTAGATAGTTCACTTTAGTCTAAGTTATCTCAGTGAGTCTCAAACGGTTTGGTCACAAATTATTCAAAAGATTATTTCCGCGGCACACCTTCATATGATCATTATAGTTATAAAATGGCAGTAAAACAAGAATACAGTTTGAAAGGGGAGTGATTTGTAAAATATCCATAAAGAAAAAGAACATCTGCTTACAGTTCTGTTTCACCTGGGTGTTGAGATATGTATCCATAGATCTCTTAATGTTGCTCTAAAAGTGCACCTGATTGATGCTTTTAACTTCAATATTTAAAAAAAAAATTCCCGGGGGAGCATCCCCCCGGACCCCCCTAGAGGAGGTGAAGTCCGCTCTCCACTCGTAAAAAATAGAACTTTACCCCTGCCTATATGCCGTGAGCTGATTATCGAGCCTTCATTGTAACAGTCGCGGGTGTACTGTGTGTTTGCGGGATTGCTTTTGTGCGTGCTCTATCGTGCCCGTAATAGTGTTCACTGGAGTCCAGCACCTCCACTCAAAATAACTTCCCGCGCCTCTGCTTGAGTATTTTCATGTAAATGCTACTCTTTACTTTTAGAACAGTTCAGAGGTAAATGGTGTACTTTTACTCCACTATATGTATTTAATACCGTTAGAGATCTGCATTAATGGTCTGAAATATAATCAACTCTTAAATCAGACTTTAGTTCCACCTGGAGTAAATCCACAAGCTACCCTGCAGCATACAAAGTCATTAAAACTAACACACACAAACACACACACTGAAGGATGTTACCTCTCTCTCTCTCCTCTTCGTCCTGGTTCTTCAGTCGTTCTTCTCCTTGATAAAACACTGCCGTTAAACACACTAATCTCCCTTTAATGCCTTTACTTATGTTTACCGATCAGCCACGTGGTATAAAAAGCTACGAACAAAGAACGGGAGGCAACAAAAACACGGTTTAACGGATGAAAGCACGGATAAATCACCCTCCAAGGATAAACTAACTCTTTGTATGTGTTTTTAAAAGTCTCTTAAACACATTACATTCGGTATCAAATCTGCATCAACGTCTGTTAGCAACGTGTAGCTTCTGAAGACCGGAAGCTAGAAACAGATTGCCGCAATGCATCGTGGGATTTCAGTTTTTATTTTAAACATAATTTCACTGCCCCCTATGGTGAAAACATAGAAAAAACTAACGCTATTAAAATAAGTAATAATTACAATATTATTAATAATAGATATATAAAGATGAGACGGCTCGGACGGGTTTTAAAAGTTGTGGAAAATGTTTTTGTTTGTAATAATACGTTTGTATTGTTATTATATATGTTTTGATTATCATTATCATTAAAGTGTTATCAAAGCAGGTGAAGGTGCAGCTATATGACTTTGTATTTTGCAGGGTAGCTTGTGAATTTACTCCAGGTGGAACTCAAGTCTTTAATAATTAATAAAATAATAAACTTAAAAAATAACATAAAGATTTGTAATATTAAAAAATATGTTTTAATAAAACAATAAAAATAAAGTAAGTAAGTAAAACTTTATTTATATAGCACCCTTCTCAACACGAATGTACAAAGTGCATTACATACAGTACACAATACACAAAATACAACTATAAAATGTAGAACAAAAGGCATAAAACACATCCAGTAAAAGGTAGGATAAAACACCAATGAAAAACAGCTACAATCTCACCTCCTCCCAAAAGCCTGTCGGAAAAGGTGAGTCTTTAGCTGTCCCTTAAAAACCTCCACTGAGACAGAGGCTCTCAGTTTCTGGGGGAGTTCATTCCATAGGGGCCACCGCCTCAAAGGCAAGGTCCCCCTTAGTTTTTAGCCTGGTTCGGGGACCCTTAAGAGGCCTTGCTCGGAGGACCTCAGGGCCCAGATTGTCCTGTGATAGTGGATAAGGTCGTTAATGTAGGCTGGGGCTTGGCCATGGACAGCTCTATATGTGTAAACCAATACTTTACATTGGGTTCTGAGATGGACAGGGAGCCAGTGCAGGGCAGAAAGGACCGGAGTGATGTGGCATGTTTTTTTAGACCGAGTGAGTAATCTGGCTGCAGAATTTTGGACCTGTTGTAGCCGGTTTATTGATGTTTTGTTGAGGCAGGAGAACAGAGCATTACAGTAATCAAGCCTGGATGAAATAAAGGCAAGGATATCCATCTCCAGTTCTGCATTGGATAGAAAGCCCCTGAGCTTGGTAATGTTCCTGAGGTGAAAAAAACAGGTACGGGTCAGGAGTTTGATGTGTTTGTCTGGTAGCATAGACTGATCGAAGGTTACACCAAGGTTTTTTATGTTTGCCTAACGTTACCACTAAATACACCCAGGTGTCTTGCTACCTTAGAGGCGATGTTATCAGCCGCTGAGATCAAGACTTGATGCATTGAGCTGTAGGAAGTTGCTTGACATCCACTCCTCAATTGCAGACAGACAATGCAATATTGAAGCCTAAATAATTGCTGGATGGGTTGAGCTGAGGATTTTCTCCGACACAGTGGAGTTTGACTGTACACCTCCTTAACAGCCGCATCTTAACAGAGAAATAAAGAGATTGACAGATAATTCTACATCGTCCACCAAAAAGTAGCTTCCATTGTTTATAATGAAAAGCATCATACAACATAAAAACCAAAAGTAATAAATAAAAGGACAATATGGGCCTTAAATATGCCTTACGTCAGACGACATAACTGGATCTGTACATTACAAGTGCTAGTTGCAAATAATATGGTTTTGTATGTAGCTTGGCTGCCATGAATTTGTGAACATTTGTTGCAGATAATCTTCATTATTCACCTACAACATATTTGGTGATATGGTGAAATTGACCTGATTTCCATGTTCAATGAGTAGAAAAAAAAATAAGGATATTTTTGTTCAACCTGAAACTCCATGGGGCTTATTTATAGTGAAGGACATGTGGAATTGTTTTAATTTTTACACACACACACACACACAGATCCTGTTTTCCCTTGATTTTCACCCTTTGTAGTGTGTGCACAAAACTATTCCAGAACATTATAGACATTTTAGATCTTCCAGAAATGTATAAACATTTCACATTTTCTCGCACTGTCCCCCTCGCACCTGCACGCCGGATTGCCGGAGGAAGGACTAAACAGACACATAACCTCACATTACAGTGTATAGTGTTTTTACTTCGGCTGTGACTTTGTGTGTGCTCAGGGTGAGTTTGGCTGTGTTTCGCTGTGTATCGCTAAACAAGGAAATCACACCTCCACGGAGCTCAGCGGGATTCACAACGTGAAACAATCGGACGTTGTGAATCACCCCGAGCACACACAAAGTCTCAGCCGAAGTAAAAACAATAAGTGTGGCTTGATATTGAGAGGAAAAAGGTTGATAAACGCTGTGAGAATGGGTCTGCAGAGAGAATTTCGCCGCGATCGCAACTGTCTGTTATCAGCCTGCAGCCAGGAGGAGACATCAGTTGAGCTGCGTGTGTGTGTGAGGAAGTCTGTGGATTGGTCAATCGGAGCACACTGGGCTCACATGGAGGGGGGCAAGAGCTCCAACGAGCCGTTTAGTGGAGAGAGTGAATACACGTAGTTTACAGAGATGCTGTATGCGAAACAATGTGAGTTTGGAAAATTGCACAGTATTTTTCTATTGTAATATCCCTCAACAATGGTATAACTAACTATCATTTTAAGTATTCAACATACTATGAAGATCTCAACACTGGCCAGTGGTGAATGCTGTCTTTTCGCGGTCCTCCTCAGCCACTTCCACCTGCCAGTAACCGTCATAAAGATCCAAGGTGCTGAACCAGGAGGCCCCCGCCAATGCGTCCAATGTGTCATCCACCCGTGGCAGTGGATGAGAATCCTTTATTATCACAGAGTTGAGTCCCTTGTAATCCACGCAGAATCGCCATGTGTTGTTCTTTTTCCTGACGAGGACCACTGGGGCGGACCACGGGCTACAACTCTCTTCAATTATGTCATCCTCCAACAGGCACTGAACCTGTCTGCCTATCTCCTTCCGTTTTTCTGGCGAAGTACGGTAGGCCCGACGCTTGACCGGGGAATGATCACCTGTCTGTATGCGGTGTGTGATCAGACCGGTGTTTCCTGTTCTGCCCTTCCCAGAGCCGAACACCCCTTGGTTTTTCCCCATCAAGGCCTGCAGCTGCAGTCTCTGTTCAGCAGACAATGGGAAGCCAGCCACATCCGGCAGAGGGGTAGCCCCCTGCTGAGAGGGGAAAACCTCAGAGGAGGTGAGTAGCTCACAGTCCTTAACATGGTGGAACACACCTAAATGGGAGCCGGGGTAAGAAAGAGTCAATGGGCAGACCAGCAGTACGGGGAATATCCACATTAACTGGGACAATCATTTCACTGAAAGGGGGAATAATAGCATCAACAGACATATAGATGTTACAACATTCTGGTATGAAATCTGTGGCATGCATGAGAGGAATATCAACCTCCCCCAGGTGAAGCAGACCACGACCAACATCCATAACAGCTCGAGCCTGCAACATGAAATCAAACCCCAGCAGAATAGCTTGTGTTGCCCCTCGCACTACATGTACAGCCTGCTCCCAATGTTTGCCCCCTAACTGTATGGGAAGAGTCACAGTACCCAGAGTGTCCAACTATTGACCATTTACTGTGCGTGAAAAAGTGTACTGGGTATTTAGCACACGTTTACGTAAGGCAGACATGGACATTCTGAAGTCAACCTTGCTATTAGTAGCTGAACTGTCAATACCCCAAAACATATTCTTAGATATAAATACCAAATTTGGAGTTATTTAGACACAATTAACATTTATAGTTTCATGTCTTGTTACATAAGAATAGATCATATTTGTTAAGTGTTATTATGGGAGAATTACTATTCTTGTGGTACTACTGCCTGATTAGGCCCATATTGAGTAGAGCATATTAAGACAAGAACTCATGTACAACAACATCCTTACTTGCAATAAATAACTACTAATTAGAGGGATATTGAGGAAAAACTCTCAACTAATGGCCTATTACTTGTAGAATATGGTCATGCAGAATAGGGCATTAATAAGTGTTTTATAATGACTAATAAAGAGCCAATATACTGCTAATATGCATGTTAATTAACAACTAGTTGATGGTTAATTTGTGTACCTTAATATAAAGTGTTGCCAATGGTTTTGCCTGTAGATATTTACTGAAGCCTACAAATAAAGAGAGTAATTTAGGCCCTTTAAATACAGTGGAGGAAATAAGTATATGATCGCCTGCAGATTTTGTATGTTTACCCACTTACAAATACATGAACAGTCTATCATTTAAATGGTAGGGTTATATAAACGGTGAGAATAAGAATATCAAACATAAAATCCAGAAATTGACATTATATAAAAGATAAACATTTGCATTTAACTGTGGGAAATAAGTATTTGATCCCCTTGCAACAAACAAGGATTCTGGCTCCCACCGACCGCTTAAATAAGTAATCTTCCTTTAAAAGTACTCTCTAATATCAACTTGTTACCTGTTTAAAAGACACCTGTCCACAGAATCAATCAAACAGATTCCAACCTCTCCACCATGGACGAGACCAAAGAGCTGTCTAAGGACCTCAGGGTGAGATCGTAGACCTGCTCAAGGCTGGGATCGGCTACAAGACCATCAGAAAGCAGCATGGTGAGAAGAAGACCACTGTTGGTGCCATTATTCAGAAAAATAATGTGTGTGTTTTTAAATGGAAGTAACACAAAATGAGGATCAATCGCCCATGGTCTGGGGCTCCATACAAGATATGGCCCCGTGGGGTATTGATGATTCTGAGAAAGGTGAGGGATCAGCCAAGAACTACACAGGAGGAACTTGTTAAAGATCTCAAGGCAGCATGGGACCACAGCCACCAAGAAAACTATTGGTAACACAGAGAAGGGATAATGGCCCCTCTGAAGTTTGACAATGAACATCTGAATGATTCAGAAAAGGCTTGGGAGAAGAGGATGAGGTCAGATGAGACAAAAATGTGGATCTTTGGCATCAACTCGACACGTTGTGTTAGGAGGAAGAGGGATGCTGACTATAACCCCAGAACACCATCCGTCAAGCATGGAGGTGGAAACATTATGCTCTGGGGTGTTTCTTTGCTAAGGGGACAGGAGGACTTCCTGCATCGAGGAGAGGATGGACGGAGCCTCAAAACCTGATGGATTTGGAGAGGATCTTCAGAGAGGAGTGGACCACAATCCTTCCTGAGATGTGCACAGACCCAGAGACCAACTACAAGAAGGATCTGACCTCTGTGTGTCCAACAAGGGTTTCTCCGCCAAGAACTAACACATGTTCTGCAAGGGGATCAAATACGTATTTCACTCGGTTAAATGCAAATCATTGTTTATCTTTTATATAATGTCAATTTCTGGATTTTCTTTTAGATATTCTTACTCTCACTGTTTATATAAACCTACCATTACCTTTGGGTCGTCGGAGGAGGTGAGTTAGTGGCTGTCTTTTTTATTGGTGTTTTGTCGTATGTTTTATCCTATGTATTACCTGCTGCTGTGTTATGCCTTTTATTCTACATTTTATAGTTGTACTTTGAATTGTGTCCTGTGTACTGTACTGTAAAGCACTTTGTACATCTGTGTTGAGAAGGGTGCTATATAAATAAAGTGTTACTTACTTACTTACTTACCATTACAATAGCTGCCCTGGGGCCAAAACGGCGGCCAAAAGATGCGTGATCCAAAAAGTGTCGTGCAATGACTCTGCTTATATGGCATCGAGAGCTTCCAAATTGCTTTATTTTGAATGGGCGGTGAATTTGAACTGTACAGATTGTCCATCCTGGGACACTTATGCATTGTTAAATAAATTGAGTAGGTTAACATACTGGCCCTCAAGCAATCTCTTTCATATTTACAAAACGTATTCAAAAGTGGGATGGGGTGTCGGGCACATACTTGCAGCCTCCTTGGCGTGAGCATGCAGGACTTGTGACCTTGTACATTTAAAATACACTGTGTGTTTGAAATGTACACGGTCACATCTCCACGATGCCCTGGGCTACATACATGTGACAATGGATCATTCATCCGGCCTGCTTTATCTCTCGCTGCAGTGATTTCCATGCCAATCCGAGCAACACTTTAGCATTTATCTGAAAGATCTGGTTTGTTTCAAAAGAGCGGGAAAATGTGAAATTGTCCAAATGTCTCCAGAACCTGCGGTTAAGTATCTGAAGTGTACAGTACTCAGGTATGCAAAGTGGACAGGTTAGCGAGAAAGGCTTTTTTGAGCCTCAGAGACCAAGTTCCTGTACACTTCGCATACATTGACTGCACGACTTCAGGTATGCGATGTTGACAGTACACCTCACATCACTACACGACCTGAAATGTACAAGGATGCCAAGGGCTACATGAACGTCACTTTGAATTAGTAATCTGTGAGGCCACTGTTCTCAGTATACCAACTATCATGCAAATCGGAGCAACTTTATTTTTGACCTGTTTTTATTTTTGACCTGTTTTTCAGTCGGTGATGAGTTTGCAAAGGTCTAAAAATCACAGGTTTTCCAATCATCTCCAACATCGTCACTCAATCCAGAGGTTGGAGGCATGTCACAGTTCAAGGATCAGCTTCCTGGCCCATTGCAATCTTGAAATATGGCCCTGAACAGTTTCTTCTCCTCTGCTACCTCATCAACAAGGCCCGGCCCCCCACTGACACTTTACCCCAGCCACATCGAAGACTCTATGCATTAAATTAATGCACACAATGTACACAATGTCTGTTTTTTGAATACTGCACATATTTTACATGGACCACTATTGCGGTAAGCATGTTGTAACTTCCGGTTGTTGTTGTTGTTGTTGTCGTCATCTCCGGGTATCCCGTGTGCCTGTTCTGTTGCTGATAGCTTATTAACTTAACTTAATCGATCATTTTAAATCTCTTGATCACGGCAACTGCCTGACGTTGTAATCACACGTTACTACAGCTTAAGCACTCACAACTCTCCTTCTCTTAGCGACTGTAACTCCACAGTTGCCTACACTCTTTTCGGGTTTGCTAACGGTAGCTACTTTAGCTTGATAGCTAGCCATGGCTCTTTCCCCACCCTCGGGTGTTATTTCCTGCTCTTCCTGTCTCATGTTTGGTTACTTCCCGGCCTCCTTTACTGGTAAGGATACATGTGTTAAATGTAGTATAGTTGTTAGGTTGGAGGCGGGAATCATAGCCATAGAAGCCCGGCTCCGCATCTTAGAAAGTAACTCAGCTACAGTAAAGCCCATGTTAGCCAGTGCGGACCGGCCAAAGGTAGCTCCTCTTAGCCGTCCCCCGGCAACTCCCGAGCAGCAGGGAGACTGGGTGACTGTTCAGAAGGGGCATAACGTGAAACCCGCAGGTCCCCACCAACCCGTTCACGTATCTAACAGATATTCCCCACTCAGCGAGACACCCGCTGAGAAGCCAACTCTGGTTATTGGTAGCTCTATTATGAGACACGTGAATTTAGAGACCGAAGCCTCCACAGTCACATGCATTCCGGGGGCCAGAGCGGGCGACGTTGAGGCGCATCTTAAACTGCTGGCTAAAAATAAACGTAAATACAGTAGGATTATTATTCACGTTGGTGGTAATGATGTTCGTTTACGCCAATCAGAATGCACCAAACTTAATGTGGAGTCGGTGTGTTGTTATGCTAAAACAATGTCGGACACCGTAATCTTCTCTGGTCCCCTCCCCAATCTGATCAATGATGACATGTTTAGTCGCATGTCATCATTTCAGCACTGGTTGTCTTGGTGGTGCCCAGCAAACAATGTGGGCTTCGTAAATAATTGGACAGCCTTCTGGGGAAAACCTGGTCTGATTAAGAGAGACGGCATTCATCCTACTTTGGAAGGTGCAGATCTCATTTCGGCAAACATTTCAGGGCTTTGTGGACTTAATCCATGACAAACTGGAGTTGAGACCAGGAGGCGGAGTCGCAGTCTTACACGCTTCTCTGCGCTCTCTCCTAGGCAGTCATCCATTGGAATCCCGAATCCAATAAAATACCCAATATTAGCGGTGTGTGTGTCTGCCCAAGGACAATTTAAGGTAAAACCTAATAGAGGTGTCATACATAATAACCTAATAAAAGTAAATGTAACAACTACTACAGTGCAACAAAACAGGAAGATTAAATGTGGTCTCTTAAACATAATGTAGTGGCCAATTGTCCAAAGAAATCCATGTTCAAATGCCACTTAGTCTAGGAGGCGAGCTCGAGTATTGACTCGCGTATATTCAAAAAATCAGATACCTTGCTCGTTCCATTCTGGTGCTTTATTGAGAGGTTCAATAGATCAGCTGGGGCCCACTGCCGACGTGCAACATTTGCACGGTATTTAAACAAATAAACAAACAAACAAGATCCATTGGTCATACGGATGTGTGCGGTCAAAAACGTTTTCCAACTGCCTCTCTAGACTTCCTGCTGTGTCATGCAGGCAGCGTCATTTATACCTGAGCACGCCCTTACTATTGCTTTGTATAAATAATAACAAAACATAAACTAGAGCTGTCCATAAGCAAAATGACACGTTACAAAAACAGTATAATAATAATAATTCATAGTTATTCAGCTCATTTAAGTTAAATGAAAGAATATTCAATTGGCTCACAAAACCATAATTAATTACCATAAATAAATGTGCCTAAATGGCTCTTACACATAAGATCTCTAGCATCTAAAGCAATATTGGTAAATGATTTAATATCAGATTATAATATTGATATATGCTGTCTCACTGAAACTTGGTTGAGACATGAAGAATATGTCAGCATAAATGAGGCCACTCCACCCAGCCATATCAACACTCATATTGCTCGAGGCACGGGATGAGGAGGTGGAGTTGCAGCAATCTTTGACTCAAGTTTACTTATCAATACTAAACCAAAATTAAATTATACCTCCTTTGAAACCCTCGTTTTTAGTCTTACGCATCCGACCTGGAAAACTTTGCAGCCAATCTTATTTGTTACAGTGTATCGTGCACCAGGTCCTTATTCAGAATTCTTATCAGAATTCTCTGAGTTTTTATCAACTTTGGTTCTTAAAAACAGACAAAGTAATTATCGTAGGTGACTTTAATATTCATGTTGACGATGATAAAAATAGCCTTACTGTTGCATTTAACTCTATATTAGATTCTGTTGGTTTCTGTCAGAGTGTAAATAAACCAACCCACTGCTATAATCACACTCTCGACCTTGTTCTGACTTATGATTTTATGTGCTTTTTTAACGATAAAATTGTTACTCTTAGAAACAAAATTAATGACCTCTTGCCTTTGACCAGTATAGTGTTATCAACAGCTCCCGGAAACGTAAATTCTAATATTACACTAGATAGTACACTAGAATGCTTTTCAGCCATAAACCTTGAACAATTACATTCAATGATTCTCTCTTCTAAACCATCAACGTGCATGTTAGACCCAATTACAACTAAGCTGTTGATGGAAGTTTTTCCATTAATTAGCACTTCTTTATTAAATATTATGAATATGTCTTTATTATCAGGCTATGTTCCACAATCATTCAAAGTAGCAGTGATAAAAACGCTTGTTAAAAAGCACAACCTCGATCCAGAGGTTTTAGCCAACTATATACCTATTTCTAATCTTCCGTTCCTCTCAATAATTCTTGAGAAAGCGGTCGCAAAACAGTTGTGTGATTACTTAAAAAAACAATGACTTGTCTCTATTCTTGTTTTGCTCGATCACAGTGCTGCATTTGATACTATCGACCATGATATCCTATTGCAAAGACTAGATCACTTAGTTGGCATACAGGGAACTGCTTTAGGTCCGATCTATCTGAACGCTCTCAGTTTGTACGTGTTAACGATGAATCTTCCACGCAAACCAAAGTTAGCCATGGAGTGCCACAGGGCTCAGTGCTCGGACCTATTTTGTTCACATTATATATGCTTCCGTTAGGCAATATTATAAGGAATCATTCTGTAAACTTTCATTGTTATGCGGATGATATTCAACTATATTTATCAATCAAGCCTGATGAAATTAATTATCTAAATAAAATTCAAGACTGCCTTAAGGCTTAAAAACGTGGATGACCTTAAACTTTTTGATGTTAAACACGACCAAAACTGAAGTTATTGTATTTGGCCCGAAGAATCTACGAAACAAATTATCTAAAGATATACTAACTATGGATGGCATTAATTTGGCCTCCAGTGAGACTGTAAGGAATCTTGGTGTTATATTTGATCAGGATTTATCCTTTAACGCCCACATAAAATCAATTTCAAGGACCGCCTACTTCCATTTACGTAAAATTGCAAAAATCAGGCATATCTTGCCTCAAAACGATGCAGAGAAACTAGTCCATGCATTTGTTACTTCTAGGCTGGATTATTGTAACTCTTTATTATCAGGGAGTACCAAGAAGTCAGTCAAGTCGCTGATTCAAAATGCTGCAGCTCGTGTACTAACCAGAGTTAGGACAAGGGACCACATTACTCCTGTTCTGGCTGCCTTACACTGGCTCCCTATAGAACACAGGATAGAATTTAAAATTCTTCTTCTCGCCTACAAAGCCCTTAATGGGCAGGCGCCATCTTACCTTAAAGAACTCATTATACCCTACTGTCCTACTAGCAGTGGCGGCTGGTGGAAAATAGCTCAGGGGCTTTCTATCCAATGCAGAACTGGAGATGGATATCCTTGCCTTTATTTCATCGCGGCTTGATTACTGTAATGCTCCGTTCTCCTGCCTCAACAAAAACATCAATAAACCGGCTACAACAGGTCCAAAATGCTGCAGCCAGATTACTCACTCGGTCCAAAAAAAACATGCCACGTCACTCCGATCCTTTCTGCCCTGCATTGGCTCCCTGTCCATCTAAGAACCCAATGTAAGATATTGGTTTACACATATAGAGCTGTCCATGGCCAAGCCCCCGCCTACATTAACGACCTTATTTACTCTCACAGGACAACCCGGGCCCTGAGGTCCTCCAAGCAAGGCCTCTTAAGGGTCCCCGAACCAGGCTAAAAACGAAGGGGGACCGTGCCTTTGAGGCGGTGGCCCCTATGGAATGAACTCCCCCAGAAACTGAGAGCCTCTGTCTCAGTGGAGGTTTTTAAGGGGCAGATAAAGATTCACCTTTTCCGACAGGCTTTTGGATCGTAGGAGGAGGTGAGTTTGTTGCGGTCTTTCATTGGTGTTTTATCCCATCTTTTACTTGCTGTGTTTTGTGCCTTTTATTACAAACAAAAACATTTTTCCCAATGTTTAAAATATGTCATACCAGTCACATGTTTATATATTAATAATAAAGTAATTATTCAATATTTTAACAGTTAGTTTTTTCACCACAGTGGGCAGTGAAATTATGTTTAAAAAAAAAACTACAATCCTATGATGCATTGCGGTTGCTAACAGACGTTGATGCTGATTTCATACCGAATGTAATGACTTTTAAAACACATACAAAGAGTTAGTTTATCCTTGGAGGGTGATTTATCCGTGCTTTCATCCATTAAACCATGTTTTTGTTGCCGTTCTTCGTTTGTAGCTTTTTATACCACGTGGCTGATCGTAAACACAACTAAAGGCTTTAACCCCGGGAATAGTGGATAGGAAAAGACGATAGGAGCTGATTTTTGGACAATTTCACTGCAACCCAGAACAGACTGCTAACTCAACAGGAACTATCAAAAACATCCCTATAGAAGTTTAAAGTCACAACATTGGATCAACCAAACAGATTATTGGAGAAACTACTCCGCAGATTAATGAACAGTGAAACTAAATTCCTTCAATGCATATTAACGAGGCTAGCAGTTGAGATAAAAATCCATGGTTTAAACACAGCATAGTAAAATATTTCTTCATAGTTCAGGAACCATTACAAACATCAATTCAATTGGAGAAACAGCATCTCTGTGGCCTTGTGTTGGTATAGTGTGAACACTGGTCAGAACATAAAAAAACTGTTGTAATAACGCTTTATTCATACAGCACGTGCAGTTCAAAGTGCTTTACATAATGGCGAAACATCACAAGTTAAAAATAAACAACAAGAGAGTCCCCTCAGATGTTAAGACCTTTACAGACACCTGCAGCAAAATATAACATTGCAACAGGTTAAGATACACAAGGAGGTAAAAGGTATGATAATAACAAATGAAATACATTGAAAGAAATGATGATTTATCTCAGAAAGATAAGACTCAAGAAAAGTGAATGTATGCAACAATATGAAACCCTATAAAATAAAGTGAACATATAGGTACAACAGAAATAAAAACATCATAATTCTATTAAAGGTTAAAGATTAAAATATAAAGAAACCAAAGTAAAAATAAATGTTGGTATTGAAACTGTTAAATAACTAATATAAGATAAAACCCTTCCTATATCATAAATGAAACAATATAAAAGTAGGTAAATAATAAAGACTAAAAGACCATTTAAAGTGGGGGGTTGCTAATAAAAAGCTAATCTAAAGAGATTTAAAAATGTCCACTGAGCCTCTCTGATATTTCCTGGTGTTCCACAGTGTGGGAGCGTAGTGGATAAAAGCCTCACCCATTTTATTTCGGGGAATTTAGGGATATTTAAAAAGCCGAGGAGGACCTCAGGGCTTGTCCTGGCACATGAAACGAGACTGACTGAATTGAAGTCTGTTAGTCAGACTTCAATTCAGAAAGACTCTTAAAATATAACTACAGCTCTCAGGACACCAGGAAGAGGAAACAGCTAGCTTGGCTCTCAGTTGTTCAAAACTATGCAGAATGGCTAATGGACTTTAACATGTTAAGCCCTGAGCTTGTTTTTCAGGTCTCAGGCTCGAAAACGACATTTCCAGAACAAATGACCATAACTACACTTCAGAAGGGGAAAATTAATAATCTTTTTTCCCAAAGTAATGATAAACCCGTGAGTTGGATGTAGAAATGTCAAAATCAATATCGATGTTTTTTATATTTAAAGAAAATTCAGATTGAACATAGTAAAAAACTGTAAATTGTAGTGTCCGTCCAAAAATTATTTTTTACTTACAGTGAAAACTACCCTTGGATGATGGTATGGTAGATTAAAAGCTTTAGGAATCCAAATTACAATAAGTACCCTGTATCAAGATTGATGCAAAACAAGTGACATTTGACCTTTTTAGAAAGGTTTAGCAAAAAAAAAACCCACCTCTGAAGTGATTTGGGTGGAAATGGCCGTTTTTACCGTTTCTCTGGAGCCCATTGGTTGATTTTGGTGATTAACATCTCTTTTTGACCATTAGACCCAATAGAATCGAAGGAGGATTTCCACATACACACACAGACGTTACCATTGAGAAATGAAAGCTATGCGCACGCAGTTTTGCATGAGAGCGAACCTATCTCTCGCTCCGATATCTGGAAACGGAAAAGCAGGTTTATTGCTTATGGATTATCAGGAATAATTTCAACAGACACATTGGATTAACCTTCAGCAACGTTTTTATCGTTTTAATGCCATTGAAGACCACTTTTGACCACACAACGACAAAGGTAAGCCATTTTGCCGTTTTTAGCTACCTAGCGCCACATGTTTTGATGTCTGTTCTTGTTAATATCTTCACTAGTTCTTATCATAGAGTGATGATGTATGTACCTATCGATTCTGTGTCATCTCACGATGCTAGTCGATATGTTAGATGTGCAGTTAAGATAAGTAATAAGGGTGTTATGAGTGAGTTTCTGTGGAGTAATGCGTTTTTCCCCCGCTCGTGGCTAATTCATATGCTCAGCGCTAGCTTTGTAGGTTTAAAATAAAAAGGAAAAAAAAATATCAGTTAGCTGAGTTTCTTCCCGTTACATGGATATCAAACATTCAGTTTATTGAATATTAAGATGCCCTCAGACGCCGTTTCCTGCAGATGACATGTTTTTAAGGTGTATACTTTGAGAAAACGTTTTCCCACACTCTTAAAATCACTATCGTTTCTCTCCTGTGTGAACACGGTGATGGATTGTGAGTTTACTTGATGTCCTGAACGTTTTTCCCACACTCTTACCAGCTGTACGTTTTTCTCCAGTGTGACTACGCTGATGTGGTTTGAGAGCACTTGATGAAGTGAACGTTTTCCCACAGTCTTCACAGCTGTACGGTTTCTCTCCAGTATGAATACGTCGATGTATTTTGAGATCACCTGATTGAGCGAAAGTTTTCCCACAGTCTTCACAGCTGTACGGCTTCTCTCCAGTGTGAATACGTTGATGCATTTTGAGATCACTTGATGTAGTGAACATTTTCCCACACTCTTCACACCAGTACGGTTTTTCTCCAGTGTGAATACGTTGATGTATTTTGAGATAACTTGATGCAATGAATGTTTTCCCACACTCTTCGCAGCTGTATGGTTTTTCTCCAGTGTGAATACGGTGATGTGATCTGAGAGCACCTGATTGAGCGAACGTTTTCCCACAGTCTTCACAGCTGTACGGCTTCTCTCCAGTGTGAATACGGTGATGTGATTTGAGATTATCTGATTGTGCGAAAGTTTTCCCACAATCTTCACAGCTGTATGGTTTTTCTCCAGTGTGAATACGTTGATGTTTTTTGAGATTACCTGACGTAGTGAAACTTGTCCCACAGTATTCACAGCTGTACGGTTTCTCTCCAGTATGAATAAGCATGTGGCGCTTTAAATTTCCAGATATTGTAAAGGATTTGTCACATTGCTGACAGCTGTGACGTCTCTCTCTTCCTTTCGGTTTCTAGAACAGATGGATAAAGGAAGAGAGAAAGTAAAACTAAAAAGCATAAATACATATACAGTTAACACAATAAAAACTCACTTATTACAAACATTGAGTTAATGGAATACTACTTTTACTAACTGTTGTGTTTATCATATTAGATACAGTAACAGCGACATTTTAACCACAGTAAATACAAAAGGTCGGGAATTCGAGTCACATAACTTGACTCGAGCCACATATTTTGGACTTGAGACTTGCTTGACTAACATTGATAAAATCCTCGACTTGACTTTGACTTGGTATTCATGACTTGAGGCTCGACTTAGGCTTGAGACAGATGACTCGAAAGGACTTTACTTTCTAAAAGAAAAATATTTGCATTGTAAGAAGCCCCCCTAAAAAGGGTAATGAAAAAAAATGTTCGCAGGAGAAAGATACCGGTGCGCCAAGTAGGAAGTGGAGTGCATAGGAGACAGACGTTTCATTGCAGACTGTTATGTTTATTTGGGGAAATTGCAGTGCATACATTATTTGAGATATATTTCGAAGTCGGACATCATTTTAGGGACATTTCTGCCAGGGGTGTTGAGCCATTTGTTTAAGCACAGGGTTCGGCAAAACAGGAGAGTGTGTGAACCAGTCTGCCTAATCTATGAATTCATGTCTGTGACTCACAGTATCTGCTGCCCACAGCTGTTTTATAGAAGGAAAACCTCCTTCACTTCATAAAATCTCTGCAGCACCAGGAGGCAGTAATGTGTAACTCAGCAGAATCTGAGAAGAAAAGCACCAGCTGCAAAGAACTGTGCCTTTTACTGTTTACTTCACTGTGTTTACCTTCATTAGAACAGATAAAGAGCGATTGCAGGCTGCTACATTTTAACAACACACACATCGAACTGCCTGATTATTCCCCGTTTAATGATTTCAGAGGCCCACTCTCCATTGTTGCCAATGTTGAAAATAAAACTAGTTTTTTTAACAAAGTGGACACACTAAGGACATACACAAGGTACTGTCATGAATTTCGTGAGGCCTCTTTATTATGTTTCATGGAAAGTTGGCTACAATCTACAATGCATGAATCTCTCTTTGAGGTAACCGGATTCACCCTTGTTCGAGAAGACAGCGATGCGAACTCGGGGAAAACCAGAGGAGGCGGTATTTGTGTGTATATTAACCTGTTAAGCGCCATTCCCCCGGGGGCGGGGGAGAAACCACAACATCTGCAAGCAACAGTGTCTGAGGGCTTCTTAAGATTTAATAAACTATCAATGTTTCATAACTATGTAATGGGAAGAAACTCAGTTAACTGATGTGATGGAAAGTATGGTACTAATTAGCTTAATACAGTGTAAACTTAATGAAATGTAAACTGCTGTATTCTGAAAATGTCATGTCAATGGTTTGACTGATTAGGTCAAATCCCTGGAGTGACCTTTGAGTGTGTGTGAGTGATGAACAGATGTTTTTGCAAGGGCGTTTTATGACACTACAGGAAGGATGAGGGGAAGGAAGTTAGGATAAGGTGTTATCTGTATCCCTTTTGCTCTGTATTGAGTGAAGGTTTTGCATACTGTGTCTGAGGGGTATCTGTATATCCCATTGTCTTGTATGGGGTGATGGTTTTGCATACAGTGCCAGAGGGGGTATCAGCTGGCCTCCCAGAATGTTGTTGTAATGTAAATCTGCTTTGATGTCCTCCTATAAAGAGAGCCTGTTTCACTCTGAACAGTACGTGCTCTTTTGGAGGAGACGTCATACTTGCAAGTATAAAAGATCCTAATTGCTTTTAATACGAATATTGTGTTGCTGTACATTTGTTACCTTACTGATTATTCTCTCTAGACCACAGCTGTTTAGAAAGCTGATATGACACTGATGATATGAACCATTTTTAGCAAAACAAAACACAAGACTAACGCTGAGCCTCTAAATTAGCCATGAGCGTAAAAAATGCTAATGCCGTTAGCAAAGAACCCACGGTATAAAACCCTTATTACTTATCGTAAATGCAAATCCAACCCATCGATTAGCATCATGAGATTACACAGATTCGATAGGTATTGGTATCATCACTCCATGATCAAAACTCGCGACATGAGAAACAAAAACAGACATCACGACTAGGGTTGGGTACCGAGAACATGTTCCAACATTTCGATTCCAACGGCATCATTTAGAAATGTGAATTTCGGTTCGCTTTTCGATGCCTGAGGAACATTTTCTCGACGCTCTCCGTAGCCTACTGTATGACTGCGGCGAGGCGGGGAAATGTAGCGTTGTACCTACACTTCCTACAGTGTAACCTGAGACCAGGGCCTGAGACCAGGACCAGTTGCACTGGCATTATAGATGTTCGCCTAGGGCGCCAGATCTGGGGAGGCGCTGCGCTGACAGCTCTGGGAGGGAAAACAAATGTTTTGACCGTTGGTGCTCATCCTAATTTTCAGCCTTGATGTAACAAGATTCATAATTAAGTAAATGTAACAACCTTTTTCACCCCGGTTACACGTTTCATTCACCCTGTACGATGGGCGCTGCAAGTGATGAAAATGGGAGATGTTGGCTTATCTGGCACCCGCAGCTCACAGCCAAAGTGCGAGTGAGCGAGGGAGAAAGGGAGGGTGCACTGGAACCGGCGCTGTTGTTATTAGCATCTGGTGCTAGCTGCTCTAACGGAAGAAGAAGATGTTCTCCAATGATGTGGAGGGAGAGTCCTCTCCAGTCAGACTGAGGCTGATAACTACAGCTCAGTGAGGTAAATGACTCCGAGTGTTTAGATAGTTCACTTTAGTCTAAGCTATCTCAGTGGGTCTCAAACGTTTTGATCACAATTTATGTAAACACATATTTCCAAGGCACTCTTTTATAATTATTGGGATAAAACAGGTTTGAAATCATTCCAATGTATACTATAGGACAGTAAACCAGACATATCGTTTTAAACTGGAGATAAAAAAAATATGCATAAATAAAATGGTAAAATAAGATCTGAATGAACAACAAACATAAAATGTGTTACATGTATTTTTTATTGGCTATGGGTTATTGGTTATGCTCACATACTTGTTTAATTATTCAAATGTAAACCGATCTTTTTCATATGGGTGTTTATGTACCCCCTAGATGTAGTCTCTAGTAATTCTGCTTAAAGTGCACCAGATTGAAGCATTTTGCTTTCAAATGTTCAAACATTTCTTCCTGGTATGCCCGAGAAGGCAGATATGCTTGTTTTTTTCAACAAGAACTTAATCATTTATTTTACCCTGCACCTCAAAGAATCGAAATTGAGAACCGTTAAGAACCGGAATCGAAAAGTAGAATCGGAATCGTGGAAATTCAAACGATACCCAACCCTAATCACGACACGTGGCATTAGATAGCCAACACAGCAATATCTCTTACCTTTCTTGTTGTCTGATCAAACGTTGTCTTCAATGGCATTAAAACGATAAAAACTCTGCTCAAGGTTAATCCAATGTGTCTGTCACTTTGAAATAATTTCTGAGAATCCATCAGCAATAAACCTAGTTTTAAGGCAGTAATGTGTAACTCAGCAGAATCTGAGAAGAAAAGCACCAGCTGCAAAGAACTGTGCCTTTTACTGTTTACTTCACTGTGTTTACCTTCATTAGAACAGATAAAGAGCGATTGCAGGCTGCTACATTTTAACAACACACACATCGAACTGCCTGATTATTCCCCGTTTAATGATTTCAGAGGCCCACTCTCCATTGTTGCCAATGTTGAAAATAAAACTAGTTTTTTTAACAAAGTGGACACACTAAGGACATACACAAGGTACTGTCATGAATTTCGTGAGGCCTCTTTATTATGTTTCATGGAAAGTTGGCTACAATCTACAATGCATGAATCTCTCTTTGAGGTAACCGGATTCACCCTTGTTCGAGAAGACAGCGATGCGAACTCGGGGAAAACCAGAGGAGGCGGTATTTGTGTGTATATTAACCTGTTAAGCGCCATTCCCCCGGGGGCGGGGGAGAAACCACAACATCTGCAAGCAACAGTGTCTGAGGGCTTCTTAAGATTTAATAAACTATCAATGTTTCATAACTATGTAATGGGAAGAAACTCAGTTAACTGATGTGATGGAAAGTATGGTACTAATTAGCTTAATACAGTGTAAACTTAATGAAATGTAAACTGCTGTATTCTGAAAATGTCATGTCAATGGTTTGACTGATTAGGTCAAATCCCTGGAGTGACCTTTGAGTGTGTGTGAGTGATGAACAGATGTTTTTGCAAGGGCGTTTTATGACACTACAGGAAGGATGAGGGGAAGGAAGTTAGGATAAGGTGTTATCTGTATCCCTTTTGCTCTGTATTGAGTGAAGGTTTTGCATACTGTGTCTGAGGGGTATCTGTATATCCCATTGTCTTGTATGGGGTGATGGTTTTGCATACAGTGCCAGAGGGGGTATCAGCTGGCCTCCCAGAATGTTGTTGTAATGTAAATCTGCTTTGATGTCCTCCTATAAAGAGAGCCTGTTTCACTCTGAACAGTACGTGCTCTTTTGGAGGAGACGTCATACTTGCAAGTATAAAAGATCCTAATTGCTTTTAATACGAATATTGTGTTGCTGTACATTTGTTACCTTACTGATTATTCTCTCTAGACCACAGCTGTTTAGAAAGCTGATATGACACTGATGATATGAACCATTTTTAGCAAAACAAAACACAAGACTAACGCTGAGCCTCTAAATTAGCCATGAGCGTAAAAAATGCTAATGCCGTTAGCAAAGAACCCACGGTATAAAACCCTTATTACTTATCGTAAATGCAAATCCAACCCATCGATTAGCATCATGAGATTACACAGATTCGATAGGTATTGGTATCATCACTCCATGATCAAAACTCGCGACATGAGAAACAAAAACAGACATCACGACTAGGGTTGGGTACCGAGAACATGTTCCAACATTTCGATTCCAACGGCATCATTTAGAAATGTGAATTTCGGTTCGCTTTTCGATGCCTGAGGAACATTTTCTCGACGCTCTCCGTAGCCTACTGTATGACTGCGGCGAGGCGGGGAAATGTAGCGTTGTACCTACACTTCCTACAGTGTAACCTGAGACCAGGGCCTGAGACCAGGACCAGTTGCACTGGCATTATAGATGTTCGCCTAGGGCGCCAGATCTGGGGAGGCGCTGCGCTGACAGCTCTGGGAGGGAAAACAAATGTTTTGACCGTTGGTGCTCATCCTAATTTTCAGCCTTGATGTAACAAGATTCATAATTAAGTAAATGTAACAACCTTTTTCACCCCGGTTACACGTTTCATTCACCCTGTACGATGGGCGCTGCAAGTGATGAAAATGGGAGATGTTGGCTTATCTGGCACCCGCAGCTCACAGCCAAAGTGCGAGTGAGCGAGGGAGAAAGGGAGGGTGCACTGGAACCGGCGCTGTTGTTATTAGCATCTGGTGCTAGCTGCTCTAACGGAAGAAGAAGATGTTCTCCAATGATGTGGAGGGAGAGTCCTCTCCAGTCAGACTGAGGCTGATAACTACAGCTCAGTGAGGTAAATGACTCCGAGTGTTTAGATAGTTCACTTTAGTCTAAGCTATCTCAGTGGGTCTCAAACGTTTTGATCACAATTTATGTAAACACATATTTCCAAGGCACTCTTTTATAATTATTGGGATAAAACAGGTTTGAAATCATTCCAATGTATACTATAGGACAGTAAACCAGACATATCGTTTTAAACTGGAGATAAAAAAAATATGCATAAATAAAATGGTAAAATAAGATCTGAATGAACAACAAACATAAAATGTGTTACATGTATTTTTTATTGGCTATGGGTTATTGGTTATGCTCACATACTTGTTTAATTATTCAAATGTAAACCGATCTTTTTCATATGGGTGTTTATGTACCCCCTAGATGTAGTCTCTAGTAATTCTGCTTAAAGTGCACCAGATTGAAGCATTTTGCTTTCAAATGTTCAAACATTTCTTCCTGGTATGCCCGAGAAGGCAGATATGCTTGTTTTTTTCAACAAGAACTTAATCATTTATTTTACCCTGCACCTCAAAGAATCGAAATTGAGAACCGTTAAGAACCGGAATCGAAAAGTAGAATCGGAATCGTGGAAATTCAAACGATACCCAACCCTAATCACGACACGTGGCATTAGATAGCCAACACAGCAATATCTCTTACCTTTCTTGTTGTCTGATCAAACGTTGTCTTCAATGGCATTAAAACGATAAAAACTCTGCTCAAGGTTAATCCAATGTGTCTGTCACTTTGAAATAATTTCTGAGAATCCATCAGCAATAAACCTAGTTTTAAGTTTTCAGATTTCAGAGCGGAAGATAGGTTTAGCTTTGGGCAAACTGTGTGCGCATAGCACTGACTTATCAATGGTAACGTGTGTGTGTGTGTGTGTGTGTGTGTGTGTGTGTGTGTGTGTGTGTGTGTATGTGGAAATTCCCCTTCGATTCTATTGCCTCTAACGGTTCAAAAGAGATGTCAATCATCAAAATCTACCAATGGGTTCCAGAGAAACGGCAAATACGCCCATTTCCACCCAAATGACCCCAGAGTTGGAGTTTATTTTGCTAAACCTCTCTACAAAGGTCAAATGTCACTTGTTTTGCATCAATCTTGATACAGTGCTCTTATTATATGTTGTACTTTGGATTCCGAAAGCTTATAGTCTCCGATCCCATCTTCCAAGGGTGGTTTTCACTATAAGTAATGTTTTTCTTTTTGACGGACACAATAATTTACATTTTTTTAACTGTGTTCAATCTGAATTTTCTTTAAAATAAAAATCTATATTGATTCTGACTTTTCTACATCCAACTCACAGGTTTATCATTACTTTGAGAAAAAAAGATGATTAATTTTCACTGGTGGCCGGCTCCATCGCTGACCGTGTTCACGAGCTGCAACTCAGCCATCCCGATGCACCGGCAATAGTACTCGGGGACATGAAGCAATGTCGCCTGGAGACTGTTACCTTGGTTCCAACAGTATGTTTGTTGGAGTAATATTCGGGTTTCAATTTTGTTATTCAGATATTTGTTTTTTTCATTTGAGATTGAATTTATTGAAATCTCCAATATCAACGTAAGAGCTTGTGCCTCTTCGGGGGGTGCCAACACTTAACCTGTTAAGCCCTGAGCCTGTTTTTCAGGTTTCAGGCTCGAAAATGGAATTCCCAGAACAAATGACCAAATCTCCCCTTCTAAAAAGGGTTAAATTAATAATCTTTTTTTCTCAAAGTAATGATAAACCTGTGAGTTGGATGTAGAAAAGTCAGAATCAATATAGATGTTTTTTATTTTAAAGAAAATTCAGATTGAATATGGTAAAAAACTGTAAATTATAGTGTCCGTCCAAAAGATATTTTATACTTATAGTGAAAACTTACCTTGGATGATGGGATAGTAGACTAAAAGCTTTTGGAATCCAAAGTACAACATATAATAAGTACCCTGTATCAAGATTGATGTAAAACAAGTGATTTGACATTTTTAGACAGATTTAGCAAAAAAACCTCTTCTGCGGCAATTTGGGTGGATTTTCCATATCTCTGGCCCCCCTTCTTCGATTTTGACATGCGACATCTCTTTCTGACCGTTAGAGCCAATAGAATCAAAGGGAAATCGTCCCGCACACTCATGTAAAAAAAAAAAAGTAGCGTCTTCACGCATTCAATCTTGCTACAGAGCGTAGGAATGGCCTGCTCTGATATTTTAAAACGGAATTGCAGTTTTATTGCTTATAGATAATAATTACATTTCAAAGGGGACACAGCCACATTGGATATTAACCTATGGATTAACTACAGCATCGTTTTTATCGTTTTAATGCCATTGAAGACCAGTTTTGACCAGACAAAACCAAGGTAAGCCATGTTAGCGTTGTAGGCTACCTAGCGCTTTTTTTGATGTACGTTTTTGTTGATAATATCACGAGTTTGTATCTTTCAGTGTTGAGGTGGGCATCGTTAGATTCTGTGTCTTTACGATTATAAACGATGTGTTTGATGTGCAGCTGGGATAAGTAATAAGGGAGCTAGGAGTGATTTTCGGTGCAGTAATAGGTTAGCATTTTTCTCTTGGGGCTAATTCAGAGGCTCACCGTTAGCATTGTGTGTTTGAAATGAAAAAGATCAGTTAATCAAGTTTTTCCCGTTATATGGATATAAAATATTCAGTTTATTAGATATTAAGGTACCTTAGACGTTGTTTCCTCCAAATGACGCGTTTTCGGTCCCGGAACCGGGTCCGTGGGGCTTAAGAGGTTAAAGGTGGGGTAGGTAATTTTGGAGAAACCCGCTCGAGTGCGCTAGAATTTGAAAATACACAGCCGGAAAAAATCTGCCACTTCCTTACAGAGCCCCTCCAACACACACAAACGCGCACATGACCAATGAGGGCACGATATAAGTTTGTGCACAGATGGAAGGCTGACAGGCAGGTAGGCCATCCAGTTATTTTAGCCGGGCCGGCTAAAATGATTGGTCGTGCTTTTTACAAGTACTACGGCTTCCACAGATGTGTTTTTTTATGAATTTTTTGTCAAAGCACTTAAGATATGCATTGCTACCAGGATGTTAAGAGCATTCCATGGAATATAACAAAAAGTGTATCTCGAGCCGGTTCCTCAAACTTACCCACCCCACCTTTAACCATAAACTTTATTGTTTATGTTCTCCGTTTTCATATGTAGATATGACTTTTCTCTATTAATCTCTGTCACGTTGTTTCCATAGCAACAACAATAACTTCCTGTCAACAGCGCTAACTCTTCCTAAAAAATAGGAAGCCAAGCCAAATTACACTTAAGACATATACAACTGCAACGAAAGTAACACACACAATGCAATATCCTTTTCAATTTCAAAGAACACAAATTGGGTTGCATACATTAACAAATAACTATAAAAACAACAATATCGTAGAATAACCAAATTATTGACGTGAATAAACAGAAATACACGTGTTGAAGCGGTTCGCTGCTGATTACTACGCCCCCACCCCCCCCCCGGATATCCGCTGCTGATTACTACCGAATATCCGGAGCCCGAAAAATGGTATTCGGGACAACCCTATATCACACCAGAAAAGACAATATCCTGGACAAATGCTTTGTAAGGAGCCTGTGTGACTAAATGTAGACCACCAATACTTAACTCTGATCATAATGTTGTGAATATGATACCAGTGTATAAGACCAAACTGAAGAGATGAAAAGAAAGTAATAAGGACATGGACAAATTAAAGTAGGGAACAGTTGAAATAACTAGTGTTACCAATGACTATATTAACTTCTGTGTAGAACAAGTTGTTCCCACTAAAGAAATACAAATCTATCCAAATAATAAATCATATGTGACTAAGGACATTAAAAAAAGTTATAAATACCAGGAAAATAGCTTTCAAAAACAAAGACTATGGAGCACTTGGAGAAAGAACTAAAAGTCAAGTTGAGGGAATCAAAACTGGCACACAGAGAGCTTTTCTCTAAACAATAATCCCTGCTTCCTCTGACAAGATTACCATCAGTGTCAAAGAGGTCAGAAAACATTACAGTACACCAACACCAAGAAAGCTGCTGAAGAATGTTGCTACTAAGCTGGCAACCCATCTTTCAGGCTTCCATTGATACGCACACCATCCCTCTGTCATGGAAAACTACACACATAAAACCACTGCCCAAAATAACATAAGGACTGCAGACCAATAGCCCTCACCTCAGTGATTATGAAATCATTAGAAATAATTCTGCTCCGATTCCTTATCAGTACAACACAAGACATACTTGATCCATACCAACATGTTTGCCTATAAGCAAGGGGGTGGTACGTAAGATGCTGTTGCTACTCTGGTTCACATCATCACTAAACATTTAGATAAACGTCACACCTATGCAAGAGCCCTCTTCCTAGACTTCTCAGCAGCATTCAACACAATACAAGCAGACATCTTGGTGTCAATAATTGCCTAAATAGAAGTAAATCCAAACGTGATTTACTTGTATGCTGCTTCCTCATCAGTAGAGAGCAACTTGTGAAGGTTAACAAAACCCTGTAATTTGCCATCACAACCAATGTAGGGGCCGGCCAGGGCTGCGTGAGTTCAGCTGTGCTCTTTACTAGCTTCTTTTTAGCTTCTTTTGATGACTTTACTGAACTGCTGTCTTGGATGTGTCAAAGATTAGCAACACAGTTGATTTCACTGCATTATTATTTTGTACGTAGTGTTAGATACTACCTCTGGACCCCTTCGTGGCAAAAATGTACACGCCCATAATAACTTCTATTAAATCATACATCAATATTTCTTTCTACTTTTTGTTTCATGAATCACATAAACAACTTCTAACGTACTCAAAACTAACACACGTTCAATAATTTTCAGGATTTTAACCCTTTAAATGCCCGTTTCATTATTTAATTTCTCTCAAAAATGCCTCACTGACTTCCATTCAGGCCACATTTTTTTATCTCACTGCCATTGCAGTATAAAACCATGCATTTTGTAATGTCAGCATTTCATTTAGAAGAAAAGTAGTGATATTTGATATTTCTACTCTATTCCAACGGATGGTGGGCCGGACCCTCAGTGCCTCTTTTAGATATTGTGGGCTGCGAGTGGAGCCTCACAGATTTTCAGGTTGATATGTGAAGCTCATTAGCTAGCCAACATGTATCTAGCAAATGTTTAGCAAAATATTAGAAGTGAGGCTACTAGACTAACGTTAGGTATACTGTAATAGCCTCACTTTTAATAGTTTGCAAAACATTAGCTAGCACTAGTGTTTTGCAGTTGCTCGCAGTTTATTGGGATTTTATGCTAGAAAGACGGCATTGTTTTGATATAATAAATTAAGCATTATTGTTAGTTAAGCATATCAGCCTGCAGCCCCACTTCTTGTCTCTCTCTAACTAATTGCAGAAGGCTACACTAAAGAAAAGGGCCCAGAGAGGAAACCAGTTGTAAGATGTTTAAAAGTTCATTAAACATAATATATGCTAAAATGCATTTCAAAGTTGTGTTGCGTTGTGTTGGAGTTTGTGTTATTCTACATTTTGACACCAAGATTTTCTGATTTTACTACAAATGTATATCGGTTACAAATATCGGTTATCGGTCTCCTTGATTACTAATGATCGGTATTGGCCTTGAAAAAGCCACATCGGTCGATCCCTAATCAACAGTTTAGGTGAAAATGTGGATGAAGCTACTTTACATTTTTATGCGGATGATACCGTGATGTATTGTGCAGGTCCCTCCATTAAGGAGGCTGGTGTTAAATTACAGGCTGTTTATAACATTATTCAGAATCACTGAGCTTAAGCTTCTTTTAAAATGTTGAGAAAACCAAGGTAATGCTTTTTAAAAAAGCAAAAAAGACTCCAGAGACTGCTTTGAATATTGTTACTATGCAAGGACAAGTACTTGAAGTGGTTGCCTGTTATAAATGCCTAGGTATCTGGCTTGATGATTGTCTTACTTTTAAACTTCAGGTCATGAATCTGCTTAAAAAGCTGAGGGTTAGACGAGGTTTCTTTTTCAGAACCAAGTCCTGATTCTCGCTTGAGGCCAGGAAAAGGCTAGTCACTGTGACCTTTTTACCTGTGCTGGACTATGGTGATTTGTTGTATATGAATGCACCTGCCCATTGCCTGAACAAGTTCGATTCCGTCCATCACAGCGCTCTGAGATTTGTCACAAATTGTAAAGCACTTACACATCACTGTACCCTGTCTGCCATCACTTACTGTTCGGAGACTCAGTCACTGGTACATGTTTATCTATAAAGCCATGTTGGGTAAACTCCCAACTTATATATGCTCTTTGATCTCACAGAGAGTGGCAAGTAGCTATTGCCTGAGATCCCAGGATGTGTTTTTATTACATGTGCCAAGTGCTAGGACTGTTTTAGGTACTAAGGATTGTATGTGTGCTGCTCCTCTAGCTTGGAACACTATGCAATTTGTTTTTAAACTGAGCATTTTGGTTCCCTTGCATCATTTTATGTAATTATGTTGTATGATGTCCTTTTTGTTTTCTGTTGTTTTGTTTTGAAAAAGAGATCGTTGATCTCAATGGGATTCACCTGGTTAAATAAAGGCTACAAACAAACAATTGAATGGTTTAGGCACAAAATACATTTCTGACCTCCTAAACTCTGAACCATCCAGATCTCTCAGGTCTTCTGGTCGGCTTTCTGTCCCCAGAGTCAGAACTCAACCTGGTGAAGTTCAGTTATTATGCTCCAAACATCTGGAACAAACTCCCAGAAACCTGCAGGTCCGCTCCAACTCGGACTACTTTTAAATCCAGGCTGAAGACTTTTCTTTTTGCCGCTGCTTTTAATTGAACTATTCATATCTTACACTGCACTGTAACTTTTATTCATGTATTTTATCTTTTAATGTTTATTATATTATCTTTGCTTTTTAATGACGTTTTCTTTAATGTCATTCATTTTGTAAAGCACTTTGAAAGGTGCTGTATAAATGAACTTGCCTTGCCTTACTCTCTACACCAGGGATCACCAACTACATTTGTCCAAGGGCCAAAATGTATTCAATAGACACAATCGCGGGCCAGTGATTTTTATATAGTCCACAATGCTAGTGGAGCACGCTCAGGTACTGCGGACCTTTAATTTATTATCTGAAACGATGTAATAACTTTTAAAACTTGCTCCAGTCACTTGCCCCATGCATTCAGCAGCAGCAGGCCATTCACTTTGATTTGATCGTGATGAAATGTCATAATTTCGACAATAAAGAAATGCTACATAAACGTTATCTTGCACATTTTATCCAACCATCTCCGTTTCTAACTTTCAATATATTTTAAAAGAGATCTCTCTCTCTCACTGCGTGCGGGGGCGGGGCCTCACAGACACGCTGCATCTCTCTCTCGCTCACAGACATGCTGCAGCGCTGTGCACACAGTTCCAATAATTCCAATAAGTATTCCAAAATGTATTCACTTCAGGTTTATGAAAGTAACTGTAATCAGATTACTCGTTTTTTAAATGTAACGCCAGCTGAATACAGTTAGCCTACTTGATTTTTGTATTCTGATTACGTAACGCCGTTATGTAATCCGTTACAACCAGTCTAAGTTACAACCCAACCCTGCTTCTAGGCTACTGTCCCACAGCTCCTGCCTCTCTGTTGGACTCCGTCGCAGCAGGGCTACTGCTGTGGGGCTACTGCTGTGGGGCTACTGCTGCGGGGCGCACAAAGCAGACTCTTCACAACGAAGGATCACTTCTTCTTGAAGGCAGGGAAGGTTTCGCAGTACGCAGTCTACTGTACCGCAGCTGCTGCCTCTCTGTTGGACTCCGGTACTGCACCTTACTCACGACGTTGTATGAAAAAAAAGATGGGTAGGAGGCGAACTAAGTGACCACTCAGCTAACGCCACAGTCACCCCCGTCGTGCGGGCCGGATGAGAATGTCTGGCGGGCCGGATGTGGCCCGCGGGCCGCCAGTTGGTGGTCACTGCTCTACACTGATGATTGTCGTACCAACACACCACATCAATCCATAATTAAGTACTCTGATGATACTGCAATAATATCTCTGCTAAGTAACACAGACGACCCTGATCTGCAGCAACAGGCTGTAAATCAGGTGGTTGAGTGGACTGATATCAATGCTCTTCAGATCAACACCAAGAAAACTGAGGAAATCGTGTTTGGCTCACCATCTGACTCCCATAAAGTCCTCATTGTCATCCAGACAGATCAAATCAAGCAGGGAGTTTCATACAAATACTTTGGTGTAACGATTGACCGTCTGCTGTCATGGAAAGAGCACATTGAATATCTGTGCAAAAGGACAAAAGAAAGAATGTATTTTCTCTGCCGCCTTAGGTCTTTTTGGGCGAGCAGAGAAATTCTTCAGTTGTTCTTTACATCTGTGATCGTGTCTGTTCTGAAGTGCTGCAAAGCTACCTGGTACAAGTGTTTGTCAACAGCTTTAAAATCAAAACTGATCCACCTGTTACAAATCTGCTCAAAGAGTGTTGGTCCACCCGGTCAGAGACTTCCTGACTCAGCAGACCATAATAACCTGAGAGGCTGTCCAACAACATCATCTGGGACCCAAAGCATGCTCTGAACAGAGAATATGAACTGCTGCCATCTAATGGAGATTCAATGAAGTCAGCCTGAAGCATCCTTTGTGCTCCAGTCAGTCCTCTCAGTAAACACAGAGCTGAATCCAGATCAAAAGCACGCTGAAGGCTCTTTGAGCAGGTTGTCTCTCACTGATCCTGCTGTTATGTTACATGTTTGTTTTTCATGTATTGTGTCTTGATATTTGTTTATGTTGATGTTACACATGGAGCTGCTGTGATGCAAGTCACATTTCAGACTTGATCAATAAAGTATTATCGTATACAACAACGTTCTAAGCTATATCTAACCATACAGTGCATTCATATTGTATTTTCTAAACAGGTTGTGATCTTTCTTTTGGGGATAACAGTGATGGGAATATATTGAGATGAAGTGCACACTGACCTGAGCTCCAGGGGTCTCTTTGTTCTCCTCCATGCTGCTCTCAGTGCTGCTTCTCCGGCTGGGTCTCTGAAATAATCAACACAACTACAGCTGACACAAAACAAGACAACTCAATACAACCAACAGACACAACTAAACAAATCTACAGCTACTTCGTAGGGTCATAGCAGAGGTGAGAAGTAACTAAGTACATTTACTCAAGAACTGAACGTAGGTACTATTTAGAGGTACTTTTACTTTACATGAGTATTTCTATGTAATGCTATTGGTGTACTCTTACTCCACTTACTATTACTTAACCGATCTGGATTAATGATGTGAAATACAATCAAGTATTAAATCAGACTTTAGTTCCACCTGGAGTAAATTCACAAGCTACCCTGCAGCTTTTAAAGTCATTCGAACTAACACAAACACACACACAGAAGGATGTTACCTCTCTCTTTCCTCTTCGTCCTGGTTCTTCAGTCTTTCTTCTCCTTGATAAAACACTGCCGTTAAACACACTAATCTCCCTTTAATGCCTTTACTTATGTTTACCGATCAGCCACGTTGTATAACAAGCTACGAACAAAGAACGGGAGGCAACAAAAACACGGTTTAACGGATACAAGCACGGATAAATCACCCTCAAAGGATAAACTAACTATTTTTATGTGTAAGCCTCTTGAACACATTACATTCGGTATAAAATCTGTATAAACGTGTTAGCAACGTATAGCTTCCGAAGATCGGAAGCTAGAAACGGACTGCCGCAATGCATCACGGGATTAGATATTTTCTTTTAAACATAATTTCACTGCCCCCTTGTGGCGAAGAAATAGAAAAACTAACGGTATTGAAATAAATAATAATTACATTAATAATAATAATAATAATAATAATAATAATAATAATAATAATAATAATAATAATAATAATAATAATAATAATAATAATAATAAATATAAATACTTAATAAAGTATATCAAAAAATACTTAAGGTAAAAACTCAAAACTAAAAACTCAAAAACCCTTTGCAGTTCCTTTTCTGTTCACTAGTTTACAAACAGAATATGAGAGGAAGGTACACAGACTGTTTGGATGTAAGTAGGCCAATGAATTTCAAATTCAGCAAAAATTCACATTTCAGCAAAATTCAGCAAATTCACATTTCTGTGGGTGATTGGAAACACTTTCTGACAAGACATCATTTAGTAAACGTTAGTAAATATAACTAAACCAAAAACGCAATTACATCCTATTTGAGTGATTTTATGATCATTTTAAATGTATCTTTGACAGAGGTGTAAAGTATAGTACATTTACTCAAGTACTGTACTTAAGTACAATTTTGTAATACTTGTACTTTACTTTTGCTACTTTGTACTTCTACTCCACTACAGTTCAGAGTTAAATGGTGTACTTTTACTCCACTCCATGTATTTAATACCTTTAGTTACTTTAGAGATGTGGATGAATGATGTGAAATATAATCAAGTGTTAAATCAGACTTTAGTTCCACCTGGAGTAAATTCACAAGCTACCCTGCAGTATACAAAGTCATTCAAACTAGCTGCACCTTTACCAGCTTTGAGAACACTTTAATGATCAATCATTATAAAACATATATAATAAAAAATTTGTATTATCACAAACAAAACATTTTCCCCCAATGTTTAAAATCCGTCATACCAGTCCCATTTTAGATTTTTTGATATACTTTAAGTATTTTTTGATATACTTTATTAAGTATTTATATTCTTATTATTATTATTATTATTATTATTATTATTATTATTATTATTATTATTATTAATGTAATTATTATTTATTTTAATACCGTTAGTTTTTCTATTTTCTCGCCACAAGGGGGCAGTGAAATTATGTTTAAAGAAAATCTCTAATCCCATGATGCATTGCGGCAGTCCGTTTCTAGCTTCCGGTCTTCAGAAGCTGCACCTTGTTAACAGACGTTGATGCAGATTTTATAACCAATGTAATGTGTTCAAGAGGCTTTTAAACACAAACAAGAGTTCATTATCCGTGCTTTTATCCGTTAAACCGTGTTTTTTGTTGCCTCCCGTTCTTTGTTCGTAGCTTTTTATACAACGTGGCTGATCGGTAAACATAAGTAAAGGCATTAAAGGGAGAATTAGTGTGGTTAACGGCAGTGTTTATCAAGGAGAAGAAAGACTGAGGAACGAAGAGGAAGAGAGGTAACATCCTTCAGTGTGTGTGTTTGTGTTAGTTCGAATGACTTTAAAAGCTGCAGGGTAGCTTGTGAATTTACTCCAGGTGGAACTAAAGTCTGATTTAACACTTGATTGTGTTTCACATCATTAATCCAGATCGGTAAAGTAACTAACGGTATTAAACACATGTAGTGGAGTAAGTAAGAGTACACCATTTACCTCTGAATTGTTCTAAATGTACAACGTAGCATTACATAGAAATACTCAAGTAAAGAAAAAGTACCTCTAAATAGTACGTAAGTTCAGTTCTTGAGTTAAATGTACTTCTCACCTCTGCTATGAACCTACGAAGTAGCTGTAGATTTGTTAGTTGTGTCTGTCGGTTGTATTGAGTTATCTTGTTTTGTGTCAGCTGTAGTTGTGTTGATTATTTCAGAGACACAGCCGGAGAAGGAGCACTGAGAGCAGCATGGAGGAGACACAAAGAGACCCCTGGAGCTCAGGTCCGTGTGCACTTTATCACTGTTATCCCCAAATGAAGATCACAACCTGTTTAGAAACTACAATATGAATGTACTGTATGGTGTTAGATATAGCTTAGGATCGTTGTTGTATACGATAATACTTTAATGATCAAGTCTGAAATGTGACTTGCATCACAGCAGCTCCATGTGTAACATCAACAGACACATATCAAGACACAATACATGAAAAACAAATATTTAACATCACAGCAGGATCAGTGAGAGAAAACCTGCTCAAAGAGCCTTCAGCGTGCTTTTGATCTGGATTCAGCTCTGTGTTTACTGAGAGGACTGACTGGAGCACAAAGGATGCTTCAGTCTGACTTCATTGAATCTCCATTAGATGGCAGCAGTTCATATTCTCTGTTCAGAGCATGCTTTGGGTCCCAGATGATGTTGTTGGACAGCCTCTCAGGTTATTATGGTCTGAGAGGCAGGAAGTCTCTGACAGGGCGACCAACAGTCTGTGAGCAGATTTATAACAGGTGGAGCAGTCTATATTTTAAAGCCGTTGTCAACCACTCGTACCAGGTAGGCCTTGCAGTACTGCAGAACAGACACGATCACAGATGAAAAGAACAACTGAAGAATTTCTCTGCTCGTCCAAAAGACCTAAGGCGGCAGAGAGAAATACATTCTTTGTTTTGTCCTTTTGCACAGATATTCAATATGCTCTTTCCATGACAGCAGGTGGTCAATCATTACAGCCAAGTATTTGTATGAAAACTCCCTGCTTGATTTGATCTGTATGGATGACAATGAGGACTTATGGGAGTCAGATGGTGAGCCAAAAACTATTTCCTCAGGTTTTCTTGGTGTTTATCTGAAGAGCATTGTTATTCAGTCCACTCAACCACCTGATTTACAGCCTTGTTGCTGCAGATCAGCGTCGTCTGTGTACTTAGCAGAGATGTTATTGCAGTATCATCAGAGTACTTAATTATGGATTGATGTGGTGTGTTGGTACGACAATCATCAGTGTAGAGCAGTGACCACCAACTGGCGGCCCGCGGGCCACATCCGGCCCGCCAGACATTCTCATCCGGACTCCGCACGACGGGGGGTGACGTTACGCAGAATATAAAAATCAAGTAGGCTAACTGTATTCAGCTGGCGTTACATTTCAAAAACGAGTAATCTGATTACATTTACTTTCATAAACCTGAAGTGAATACATTTTGGAATACTTATTGGAATTATTGGTGGAAAAGTTTCCTCACAAAATGTAATATTCATTACCGGCAGAGAACTGTGTGCACAGCGCTGCAGCATGTCTGTGAGCGAGAGAGAGGTGCAGCGTGTCTGTGAGGCCCCGCCCCCGCACGCCTAGTGAGAGAGAGAGATCTCTCTTAAAATATATTGAAAGTTAGAAACGGAGATGGTTGGATAAAAATGTGCAAGATAACGTTTATGTAGCATTTCTTTATTGTCGAAATTGTGACATTTTCATACCGGGATCAAATCAAAGTGAATGGCCTGCTGCTGCTGAATGCATGGGGCAAGTGACTGGAACAAGTTTTTACAAGTTATTACATCGTTTCAGATAATAAATTAAAGGTCTGCAGTACCTGAGCGGTGCTCCACTAGCATTGTAGCATTGTGGACTATATAAAAATCACTGGCGCCGCGATTGTGTCTATTGGATACATTTTGGCCTTGGACAAATGTAGTTGGTGATCCCTGGTGTAGAGAGTAAGGCAAGGCAAGTTCATTTATACAGCACCTTTCAAAGTGCTTTACAAAATGAATGACATTAAAGAAAACGTCATTAAAAAGCAAAGATAATATAATAAACATTAAAAGATAAAATACATGAATAAAAGTTACAGTGCAGTGTAAGATATGAATAGTTCAATTAAAAGCAGCGGCAAAAAAGAAAAGTCTTCAGCCTGGATTTAAAAGTAGTCCGAGTTGGAGCGGACCTGCAGGTTTCTGGGAGTTTGTCCAGATGTTTGGAACATAATAACTGAACTTCACCAGGTTGAGTTCTGACTCTGGGGACAGAAAGCCGACCAGAAGACCTGAGAGATCTGGATGGTTCAGAGTTTAGGAGGTCAGAAATGTATTTTGTGCCTAAACCATTCAATTGTTTGTTTGTAGCCTTTATTTAACCAGGTGAATCCCATTGAGATCAACGATCTCTTTTTCAAAACAAAACAACAGAAAACAAAAAGGACATCATACAACATAATTACATAAAATGATGCAGGGAACCAAAATGCTCAGTTTAAAAACAAATTGCATAGTGTTCCAAGCTAGAGGAGCAGCACACATACAATCCTTAGTACCTAAAACAGTCCTAGCACTTGGCACATGTAATAAAAACACATCCTGGGATCTCAGGCAATAGCTACTTGCCACTCTCTGTGAGATCAAAGAGCATATATAAGTTGGGAGTTTACCCAACATGGCTTTATAGATAAACATGTACCAGTGACCTGAGTCTCCGAACAGTAAGTGATGGCATACAGGGTACAGTGATGTGTAAGTGCTTTACAATTTGTGACAAATCTCAGAGCGCTGTGATGGACGGCATCGAACTTGTTCAGGTAATGGGCAGGTGCATTCATATACAACAAATCACCATAGTCCAGCACAGGTAAAAAGGTCACAGTGACTAGCCTTTTCCTGGCCTCAAGCGAGAATCAGGACTTGGTTCTGAAAAAGAAACCTCGCCTAACCCTCAGCTTTTTAAGCAGATTCATGACCTGAAGTTTAAAAGTAAGACAATCATCAAGCCAGATACCTAGGCATTTATAACAGGCAAACCACTTCAAGTACTTGTCCTTGCATAGTAACAATATTCAAAGCAGTCTCTGGAGTCTTTTTTGCTTTTTAAAAAAGCATTACCTTGGTTTTCTCAACATTTTAAAGAAGCTTAAGCTCAGTGATTCTGAATAATGTTATAAACAGCCTGTAATTTAACACCAGCCTCCTTAATGGAGGGACCTGCACAATACATCACGGTATCATACAACATCAACATCAACATCTTACAACTGGTTTCCTCTCTGGGGCCCTTTTCTTTAGTGTAGCCTTCTGCAATTAGTTAGAGAGAGACAAGAAGTGGGGCTGCAGGCTGATATGCTTAACTAACAATAATGCTTAATTTATTATATCAAAACAATGCCGTCTTTCTAGCATAAAATCCCAATAAACTGCGAGCAACTGCAAAACACTAGTGCTAGCTAATGTTTTGCAAACTATTAAAAGTGAGGCTATTACAGTATACCTAACGTTAGTCTAGTAGCCTCACTTCTAATATTTTGCTAAACATTTGCTAGATACATGTTGGCTAGCTAATGAGCTTCACATATCAACCTGAAAATCTGCGAGGCTCCACTCGCAGCCCACAATATCTAAAAGAGGCACCGAGGGTCCGGCCCACCATCCGTTGGAATAGAGTAGAAATATCAAATATCACTACTTTTCTTCTAAATGAAATGCTGACATTACAAATGCATGGTTTTATACTGCAATGGCAGTGAGATAAAAAATGTGGTCTGAATGGAAGTCAGTGAGGCATTTTTGAGAGAAATTAAATAATGACAATAATGAAACAAATAAAGGGTTAAAATCCTGAAAATTATTGACCGTGTGGTAGTTTTGAGTACGTTAGAAGTTGTTTATGTGATTCATGAAACAAAAAGTAGAACGAAATATTGATGTATGATTTAATAGAAGTTATTATGGGCGTGTACATTTTGCCACGAAGGGGTCCAGAGGTAGTATCTAACACTACGTACAAAATAATAATGCAGTGAAATCAATTGTGTTGCTAATCTTTGACACATCCAAGACAGCAATTCAGTAAAGTCATCAAAAGAAGCTAAAAAGAAGCTAGTAAAGAGCACAGCTGAACTCACGCAGCCCTGGCCGGCCCCTACATTGGTTGTGATGGCAAATTACAGGGTTTTGGTAACCTTCACAAGTTGCTCTCTACTGATGAGGAAGCAGCATACAAGTAAAGTCACGTTTGGATTTACTTCTCTTAGGCACTTATTGACACCAAGATGTCTGCTTGTATTGTGTTGAATGCTGCTGAGAAGTCTAGGAAGAGGGCTCTTGCATAGGATGTGACGTTTATCTAAATGTTTAGTGATGATGTGAACCAGAGTAGCAACAGCATCTTACGTACTTTTTTCATCTCTTCAGTTTTGGTCTTATCCACTGGTATCATATTCACAACATTATGATCAGAGTTCAGTATTGGTGGTCTACATTTAGTCACACATGCTCCTTACAAAGCATTTGTCCAGGATATTGTCTTTTCTGGTGTGATATAGGGCTGTCCCGAATACCATTTTTCGGGCTCCGGATATTCGGTAGTAATCGGCAGCGGATATTCGGCCCCAGGGGGGGGGGTTTGGGGGCGTAGTAATCAGCATCGAACCGCTTCAACACGTGTATTTCGGTTTATTCACGTCAATAATTTTGTTATTCTACGATATTGTTGTTTTTATAGTTATTTGTTGATGGTATACAACCCAATTTGTGTTCTTTGAAATTGAAAAGGATATTGCATTGTGGTGTTACTTTCGTTGCAGTTTGTATATGTCTTAAGTGTAATTTGGCTTGGCTTCCTATTTTTTAGGTAGAGTTAGCCGCTGTTGACAGGAAGTTATTGTTGTTGCTATGGAAACAACGTGACGGAGATTAATAGAGAAAAGATGAAGACGGAGAAAATAAACGATAAAGGTTTATGGTTAAAGGTGGGGTAGGTAAGTTTGAGAAACCGGCTCGAGATACACTTTTTGTTATATTCCATGGAATGCTCTTAACATCCTGGTAGCAATGCATATCTTAAGTGCTTTGACAAAAAATCCATAAAAAAACACATCTGTGGAAGCCGTAGTAATTGTAAAAAGCACGACCAATCATTTTAGCCGGCCCAGCTAAAATAACTGGATGGCCTACCTTCCCGTCAGCCTTCCATCTGTGCAGAAACTTATATGGGTGCCCTCATTGGTCATTGTGCACGTCCGTGTGTGTTGGAGGAGGGGCTCTGTAAGGAAGTGGCAGATTTTTTTCCGGCTGTGTATTTTCAAATTCTAGCGCACTGGAGCTGGTTTCTTCTCAAAATTACCTACCCCACCTTTACCTCTTAAGCCCGAAAACGTGTCAGTTGCAGGACACAACGTCTAAGGAACCCTTAATATTAATAAACTATGAATATTTTATATTCATATAACGGGAAAAACTCGTTTAACTGATCTTTTTCATTTTTTTTCCCCAAAAAAAACCACACAATGCTAACAGTGAGCCTCTGAATTAGCCCCAAGAGAAAAATGCTAACCTATTACTGCACCGAAAATCACTCCTAGCTCCCCTTATTACTTATCCTAGCTGCACATCAAACGCATCGGTTATGATCGTAAAGACACAGAATCTAACAGTGCCCACCTCAACACTGAAAGATACAAACTCGCGACATTATCAACAAAACGTACATCAAAACATGTGGCGCTAGGTAGCCTACAATGCTAACATGGCTTCCTTGGTTTTGTCTGGTCAAAACTGGTCTTCAATGGCATTAAAAACGATAAAAAATGCTGCTCAGGGTTAATCCATAGGTTAATATCCAATGCGGCTGTGTCCCCTTTGAAATGTTCTGATTATCTATAAGCAATACAACTGAAATTCCGTTTTAAAATATCAGAGCAGGCCCATTCCTACGCTCTGTAGCAAGCTTGAATGAGCAAAGATGCAACCTTTTTTTTTTTTTTTATGAGTGTGGTGCGGGACAATTTCTCTTCGATTCTATTGGGTCTAATGTTCAGAAAGAGATGTCACATGTCAAAATCGAAGAAGGGGGGCCAGAGATAAGGAAAATCCACCCAAATGGCCCCAGAAGAGGTTTTTTTGCTAAATCTGTCTAAAAAGGTCAAATATCACTTGTTTTGCATCAATCTTGATACAGGGTACTTATTATATGTTTTACTTTGGATTCCTAAAGCTTTCAGTCTACTAACCCATCATCCAAGGTTAGTTTTCACTATAAGTACAACATATTATTTGGACGGACACTATAATTTACAGTTTTTTACCATATTCATTCTGAATTTTCTTTCAAATAAAAAAACATCTATATTGATTCTGACTTTTCTTCATCCAACTCACAGGTTTATTATTACTTTAAGAAAAATATTATTAATTTAACCCTTTTTAGAAGGTAAGATATGGTAATTTGTTCTGGGAATGTCATTTTTGAGCCTGAAACCTGAAAAACAGGCTCAGGGCTTAACAGGTTAAGTGTTGGCACCCCCCGAAGAGGCACAAGCTCTTACGTTGATATTGGAGATTTTAATAAATTCAATCGCAAACGAATATCCGAATAACAAAATTGAACCCGAATATTACTCCAACAAACATACTGTTGGAACCAAGGTAACACAGTCTCCAGGCGACATTGCTTCATGTCCCCGAGTACTATTGCCGGTGCATCGGGGTGGCTGAGTTGCAGCTCGTGAACACGGTTCAGCGATGGAGCCGGCCACCAGTGAAAATTAATCATCTTTTTTTTCTCAAAGTAATGATAAACCTGTGAGTGGATGTAGAAAAGTCAGATCAATATTGATTTTTATTTTAAAGAAAATTCAGATTGAACATAGTAAAAAAATGTAAATTATTGTGTCCGTCAAAAATAAAAACATTATTCATAGTGAAAACCACCCTTGGATGATGGGATCGGAGACTATAAGCTTTAGGAATCCAAAGTACAACATATAAGAAGCCCTGTATCAAGATTGAGGCAAAACAAGTGACATTTGACCTTTTGTAGAGAGGTTTATCAAATAAACTGGAAATGGGCATATTTGACGTTTCTCTTGAACCCATTGGTCAATTTTGATTGACATCTCTTTTGCACCTTTAGAGGCAATAGAATCAAAGGGGAATTCCACATACACACACACACATTACCATTGATAAGTCATAGCTATGCGCACACAGTTTGCCCAAAGCAGACACATTGGATTAACCTATGGATTAACCTTGAGCAGCGTTTTAATGCCATTGACAGTGTTGGGAAAGTTCACTTTCTACATGAACTAGTTCAGTTCACAGTTCACACATCTTAAAATGAACTAGTTCAGTTCATAGTTCATAATTCAAAATGTTGAACTAAAGTTCATGGTTTCAAAAATGAACTAATTTATAGTTTCATAGTTATTTTTTCAATAAGTTGCTGCGAGCTATTATTTGTCTCCTGTACGATGTTAAGGGGCCATTTCAATGTTTACAATATCCTCAGAGGGCCGTACAAGTTATTGACCTCTGCTTAAAAAAACTAAAATCACAGCCATTCATTTCATTCTGTGCAAAGAAAAAAGCAACCTCTTAATCCAGATATCTCACCATGACTCGCGTATGCATGCACGTGCACGGTGTGGCGTGACCACCAAAACATTACATTATTACATTACATTGCATTTAGCTGACGCTTTTATCCAAAGCGACTTACAATAAGTACATTCGACCAGGAAGACACAAACCTTGAGGAAAACAGAATCATATAAGAACATCAGGTTTCAAAGAGCCAATCGTTTCAAGTGCTGCTCAACTGGCTACGCCAGTCCTTTATTAGTATATAAAACAGAAAGATATGGACACAAGATGTGTGCAAATGTATTTAGTTTCCTATCCATGTGAACATGATTTAAGTGGAGGGGGACCTAACCTCCTCTAGGGGGGTCCGGAGGGCATGCTCCCCTGGGAAGATTTTTTTTTAAATGTTGAAGTTAAAAGCATCAATCTGGTGCACTTTGAGAGCAACATTAGGAGATCTATGGACACATCTCTCAACACCCAAACACAACTGTAAACAGATTTTCTTTAATTTATGGATATTTGACAAATCACTCTCCTTTCAAACTGTATTCTTCTTTATTAATAACTGTCATATAGTATTTTATACCTGTTTACTTTATTCTCTTATTTTTTGATAACTATAATGATCATATAAAGATGTGCCTTTACCTCACTGGTTGTAGACAAAAGCTTCTTATATTCGTTAGCATAGCTAGCTAACCAGATGCTAATGATAACAACACAGTTATTGACTGTCTGATCAGTATGACAGATGAGCAGATCGCCACTGGGCTTTCAACTAAAGACACAGACACGCAGAAACTGCGGCATGTGTATGGACTTATCGGTACTGCAATTTCTGAAGTGCTGGAGTGGCGTTCTGGTGCTCTCCGTCAGAACTGCACCCCTGTCAGTCGAGACATATACCACGTGATGACACGTTAGGCTCGTGTTGTGTTCAAGGACCCTAACCTTGGCCAGGAAAAACAGGCACTCGCTTGTTTAATTTTTTTGCGGTCTAGATTTCTTTAATTTTTAATTTTTTATAATACAGTGCTGAGAATGAACACACTTTTGAACGCCGTTATACAGTGCTGAGAATGAACGCGTTCTCAATTACGTTCATCTAGCGGAAATACAGTACGTTCAGTTCACGTTCGCCCAAAATATGAACGCGTTCATGAGCGATCGTTCATTGAACGCGTTCAGGTACATCACTGGCCATTGAAGACAACGTTTGATCAGACAACAAGAAAGGTAAGAGATATTGGCGTGTTGGCTACCTAATGCCACGTGTTGTGATGTTTGTTTTTTGTTTCTCATGTCGCGAGTTTTGATCATGGAGTGATGATGCCAATACCTATCGAATCTGTGTAATCTCATGATGCTAATCGATGGGTTGGATTTGCATTTACGATAAGTAATAAGGGTTTTATACCGTGAGTTTTTTGCTAACGGGGTTAGCATTTTTTCGCTCGGGGCTAATTTAGAGGCTCAGCGTTAGTCTTGTGTTTTGTTTTGTTAAAAATGGTTCTTATCATCACTGTCGTAGCAGCTTTCTAAACAGCTGTTGTCTAGAGAGAATAATCAGTAAGGTAACAAACGTACAGCAACACAATATTCGTATTAAAAGCAATAAGGATCTTTTATACTTGCAAGTATGAAGTCTCCTCCAAAAGAGCACATACTGTTCAGAGTGAAACAGGCTCTCTTTATAGGAGGACATCAAAGCAGATTTACATTACAACAACATTCTGGGAGGCCAGCTGATACCCCCTCAGACACGGTATGCAAAACCTTCACTCAATACAGAGCAAAAGGGATACAGATTACACCCAGTACTCAAGTTGTAAAAAAAAATCAGGAGGGATGGTGGATTTTATCATATGGGGACATAATTTGTGCTGATAACCCGCCGAGGGTGGGAGACCAACCAGCATAAAGATAATTATTATACTCCTAAAACAACATGCATGTTACGGATGTTCAGATACTCCTTTCATTGCTCTTGACCAAGGCACCTCAGAATTAGAGTCGGTCCCCGGGATGCCATGGCACCACTAACATTTAGGGTCAAATGCAGAGGACAATTAGTGCAAAATCTTTTTTTCACTTTAATTTAAAGGGGGGAGGGGATACAAAAATGTGGTTATAATGGAAGTATATGGTACAAATCTTGTAGGTTAACAGTCCCTCATTTATTATTCAGATGGATCAACTGATTATACTAATAATAGTATCTAGTATCTACATTTTAAATCAGTTCAAAGACAGTGGTTATGAAAACTAGAGTTTTATTTTCAACATTAGCAACAATGGAGAGTGGGGCTCTGAAATCATTAAACGGGTAATATGGGGAACTAGAAAATGCATTTCCTGCAGAGAATGCTGTAAACTGTGAACATTTATGGCTGAATTTTAGCTGAAAATGCAGAAAAAGCTGAATGTGTTATTAGCTGAATGGTAGCTGCTTTTAGCTACAAAAATGCAGAAAAAGCTTAATATTTAAAAGAAAATGTTTAAAAAAAGGTATAAACAACAACATGTATAGCCTTGGTGTCCTGAAATAGCTGAATAATGTAATAGTTGAATGGTTTCTGCAGCTGAAAATAGGCTGAAGGAGTTAAATATCAGATGTACGTAGTAGTGAATGAATTTGTATTAAGATGAAAAAAGAAAGTAAAAAGGCAACTGCAGCACTGAGTCCCATAAGAATGCATTGAGGATTATATCTGACAATTTTGCCACCTGTTAAAAAAAACTATGGCTCTTATCAAAAAATTAGCAGACCGTGAGCATCAGGGAACCCCAATGAACTGATATATGTATTTTTTTTCGGGTTTTGTGTGTACAATGTGGAGATGGGAGCAGTTTGTCTAAAGTGTACTTCTCCCTGCTCTGAAGAAAGATCCAGAACAATTTAACAAGGGAATCAATTGGGAGCTTGCTGGACTTTTTGTCACTTCATACCCTGAAGAGGCATTTTGTCTAATATTTTTTTCTTACTTTTTTTTATTTTCCAACCTAGGAGAGGTTTTCCTACGTTTTCCATGAAAAAATATGTCTGAGGAGTGTAGGGTTTGGGAAGTATGGCAAGTTTAAAACATTTTTGGGGGAGAATTTTGAGCTGTCCCGCACTCTGTTTTGAGATCAAAGCACTCTAGAGTTAACGAGCTACTCCATCCACTCTAATGTAAAATTCTGAAAAATGCCTCTCTTCCAAGCTCCAAACTAAATTCAATATCTCAGAATGTTTAAAAGATATCAAAAGTAAAAGTCAAGTTTGAATAGCTGAAGGTCTTGTGGTCATTTGAAATCTCCCATTGACTTTAATGTTAAAAAAATAGTTTAAAAAGCTGAATATTTCAAAAAGTATGAAATATTTTTGAAAAAGTTGAAGGTTTCTTATTAATTGCTGAAAAGGCTGAATAGTTTAATATTTGAATGGTTTCTGTAGCTGAAAGTAAGCTGAAGTTATGGAGAGCTAAAGTATTGGCTGATTTGAAGGCTCTTCCCATTGACTTCAATGTAAAAAAAAAAGAGTTTAAAAAGCTGTATATTTCAAAAAGTATGAAATATTTTGAAAAAGTTGAAGGTTTCCCATCGATTCCTGAACAGGCTGAATAGTTTAATATTTGAATGGTTTCTGTAGCTGAAAATAAGCTGAAGTTATGGAGAGCCAAAGTATTGGCTGAAATAATAAGGGGAAGAATAAAGTTTTGAAGTACTATAGTGGAATGCTGTAAACAGCATTCGCACTAATAATCAGGCAGTTCGATGTGTGTGTTGTTAAAACGTAGCAGCCTGTAGTCGCTCTTTATCTGTTCTAATGAAGGTAAACACAGTGAAGTAAACAGTAAAAGGCACTGTAGCGGCAATAACTCCATATGAGTTAGCTGCTGAGAGGCTAAAAAATGCTCTTTGCAGTGACGCGTTCCATGTAAGAGTCCGTAGTCATTTGTAGTCCATGGTGTTTAATAAAACGAAAACAAACAATATACAACTCCAGACCTGATGGTCAACAGAAAGTATCAGAGCAAATTCACCCTCTTCCTACATCATATCCTCCCAACCGGCATCCAACATGTGACTAAATACCAATAAACCACACTCACGTGACCATTGTCAGAAGTGATAAACAATAAGAATGAAACGCGTTGCAAACAGAAATACAAAATAATAATACAAATAATAAGTAAGGCAAAAACAAGCATTTTGGCTCCTACATTCCGGCCCCTAATTATTATATAATAATTATTCAAAACCAATTACAATACAACACTGTATATTCTAATGATATGCAGATCATCATGTTTTACATCTATCAGTATACAAGCAATCAAGTATGCTGTGTGTAGTATTGTGAGTGCAGGGGCAAAAATAGTCACTGTATGCAGGGGACAAGGAGCGAGGTGAAAAATGGAAAATGATTTAGACATGGCAGAAGTTTCTCTGCCTCATGAAAAAGGCGTACTTGGCTGAGGGGTCCGTTCAGAAAGCCAATCTTTGTCTTCATCTGAATCCCAAGTACAAGTCCTTTTTTCCTTGTCCTTTTCCAATCTAATGTGATTGGTCCTTCCAATAGTTTGGCAGATTTTAAGACTGGATCCCGGAACCGCTGATTTCCCATGGAAAGTCTCTGGATGTCTCTGCCACCTTCAGGATAGTGCATCTTAAATTGATGTTTCCCACAGCATATCCACTTTCATTACAGATGTCCTGCTAGCACCCATCACTAACTCTGAGAGTTTGCAGTCCTCTTCACCGGCCCCAGTAAGGCCACTTGTATGCAAAGAGGCTGGTTCTTTTCTGTACATCTTAGTTTCCTTTGTTTCTATGTCGTATTTCATTTATTCAGCTTTCATGGTTTGCACATTTTCTTTCTACTGGATGAGGTTGTGACTCGAGTGTTATGGTAAATGTGGTGATTTCAGTGTCAGCTCTGTCCTAGGTTGTTATTGTTGATGTTTTTAGATTAGCAACACTGTGCTCTGGAATGATTGGTGCAGATGTATATATAATAGTGCTGGGGGGAAACGATTATTTCGAAAACGATTAATCGGGCGATTATTTGATCGATTAGTCGACTAATCTAACGATTATTTGTCTGTTGTTCAATTCATAAAAAACGTAATGTAAAATAAATGTAATGTAAAAACAATTTTTTTTTCACAATACTGTGTCTCAGGGATCTTAATATTTAACAAATATTAATGAGTTATACCAGATTAACGGTAATAATCTCAGCTAACTGCCGATACAAACCATGTTTACCAAAACAAAACACAAGTCTCATAAGAAGCATCTAAATGACCCATGAGCGAAAAATGCTAACGGACATTGGCACAGAACTCAAGATAAAGTACCCTTATTACTCATCGTAGCTGCACATACAAGATATCCGATTAAAGCTGAGACTCCACAGATTATGTAGGTATATAGTATCATCACTGAGTGATCCGGACTCGCGACAGGGGAAGCAAATACAGTCATCACAACACGTACCTTTACAGAGCTTTAGGGAGATCGTCTCACCACCGTAGCTGTCAATCTGATCAAAAGACGTGTTCAATGGCATTAAAATGAGAAAAAACGCGGCTGAATCGGTTAATCCATAGGTTTTTAACGTCTATGTATAAAAAAAATGATTGAATTTATAATCCATAATTCCATTTTTATGTAAAAATCGGAGAGCAAATGCTAGCTGCTAATGGTAGCCACCACAGCTAGCTGCCGCTTTAAATGTTCCAACATAGCCGTTGTGCTTGTGTGATATGCCAACTCCATTTGGCAAAGACTGCAAATTGACAATATCTTTGCGTTTTGGACTAACTTTAAAATATTCCCATGCTTTTGAAGACCTAGGGCGAGATGTTTTCGTTTGAGGGCTTCGTGCGCAATCCTGTGAGGAGGTGGTAGCCGTTTCAGTCTCCATTGTGTTTGAAGTGCGATTGCAACTGCTTGTTGCTTTGTTTACACACCCACGTGTGTGTAGCGACGCGTCGACGCGGAAATATGTCGTCGACGATATTTTGAAGTCGACGCGTCAACGTCGTCGACGCGTCGCTCCAGCACTAATATATAACTTGTGGCTGGGGTACAAAAGGATCTGGGCTGATATGAAGGGTTTTCTTTTCCTTAAGTTCATTTACAAAATATGACTGCTTGCCATCAGATCCTGTAGTGCAGCTACTCGGAACACTGGATTTCTTCGATGCAGGAAGAACCTTCATTTTGGCCATGGTGGCGGCGATGTCTCCTTCTAGGTCCAGTTGTTCTCTTCTTCTCCTCAGCTCATGTTCCTGTTTTTCCAAAGCATGTTCCTGGTTTTCCAAAGCATGTTTCTTTTGAAGTAGATTTTGTAAAACCATCAGTGCGGCCACTTCCGCCTGAGCTTTTATATAAGCCAGGGTGTCCGCGGGGTCTTAAAAAGTATTAAAAGTTGATAAATCAATTTAGCGAAAATTAAGGGTATTAAAAAGTATTAAACGGCATTTTCCAAGGTATTAAGAAGGTCCACAGCAACGACAACATGTAACACCCTTTAATTTACTGAAACAACATGTCGGGAAACCCCCTCAAGGCGGCCCCATGCATAGTGTGCCATACAATGCTGCTTCTTATTTTAAGTTTCGTTGCCTTGCTCCGCTCTGGGGGGGGGGGGGGTTTATCTGCTGGTGGACTACCTGAGAGATATACAGCAGGAGAACACGCCGTCCACCGCGGAAATAAACAGAAGGACAACCATGCTCCGGGGTCTTCTTCGCTGCTTTTGGTGTATTTTGTGGTGGCAGCAGCGCCACTTACAGGCCTGGCATATGTACTACAGCATTTCCAGCGTTTCCAGATTTCCAGCGGTCTAGTGTGAACGACACGTTAATGAATCGAATGTGTGTGTGAACGGAAGACTTTTTTGCGTTTGCGTTTTACTGTATGAGGCCCCTCGTGGGGCCGGGGTCTAAGCCAAACTATATCCGGTCACAGAGATCTGCTATTTAAAGTAAGGTCAACACATATCGACCCTAAATATAGGTCTATATTAAGAACGAGAAAAGTCTTAACATATATATTGTTTTTTGTAAACATATGACAAATGTGTGAGGGTGATGACATCAGAGCATCATCCTCTGTGCCGGCTTAGCCCCGACAGCCCCAGCCCAATTTAACCCCTGGGTATTTGTGAGGGAGCTCCTATATGGCATTACCCCGCTGAAGCTCACCAAAGTTTATTATATTTCATAGTTCAAAGTTTTGTCAATTGTTTTGTTTATTGGTCAAATAGTGGTTTCTGAGGAGTTTTACTGGAATGAAAGAGCACAGAGTACAGAAGCAACAAAGCAGCATGCTGCATTAAACCTGACCTTCACAGAGAGGTTGAAGTTCATGTGGAGAGGAGGCTTCAGTAGTTTGTCTGCACTCTGTTTAGTTGTGCTATCTTACAATCAATATAGTAAATATGAGGTAAATTGTGTCGCCAATGTAACCGGTTAGAACTCGAAGTTGCGATGAGGTCTTAAAATGTATGGAAAGGGTCTTAAAAAAGGTCTTAAAAGGTATTAAATTTGACTTCAGGATTCCTACATATACCCTGTAAGCAGATGCAGTTCTTGATAGGCCTACTCTGGATCTTGAGCCATGAAAAGTCAATTTGCTATTGCCGTTTCCAATATTTAACACACTGTTCACTCATCCTCATTTTCGTTGTTATCACTCATTTTGCATGTTCCAATATGCACACAACAGTATTCACAAATGTCGATATTGTCACAGACGTGGTGCCTGATCAGTGATCACAGCTGTGCACGTTACAAACAATTCCGGAAATCCAAACCTTCGCCGATATCGGCATAACCAGCATGCACAAAACAGGCCAAATAACAGTCCCCAATGGACTAACGGTGGCACTTCCAAACTGTGTTCCAAAATAAAAAATACACAGAATAAACCGAATTGTGCCTTCCGCCTCAACTGGCTGTGATGTGCTCCAGTCAATCAGTTTCCGCCTGCAGCCACGGTGAATTGTGGCTTTTCCTTTCTACTTCGCCAAGGGGGAAACTGTCTCAGTGTTCCAACTCCGTGATCCCGAACGTCCTGGCTTCGTCTGCTTAGGATCCGGTCCATTCAGTCGCGTCTTCGATGCGGTGATCCATTTTCTGTTGACTAATTGTAGCGGCAATAACTCCCTATGAGTTAGCTGCTGAGAGGCTAACAAATGCTCTTTGCTGTGACGCGTTCCATGTAAGAGTCCGTGGTCATTTGTAGTCCATGATGTTTAATAAAACGAAAACAAACAATATACAACTCCAGACCTGACGGTCAACAGAAAGTATCGGAGCAAATTCACCCTCTTCCTACATCATATCCTCCCAACCGGCATCCAACAGGTGACGAAATACCAATAAACCACACCCACGTGACCATTGCCGGAAGTGATAAACAATAAGAATGAAACGCGATGCAAATAGAAATACAAGATAATAATACAAATAATAAGTAAGGCAAAAACAAGCATTTTGGCTCCGACAGGCACAGTTCTTTGCAGCTGGTGCTGTTCTTCTCAGATTCTGCTGAGTTACACATTACTGCCTCCTGGTGCTGCAGAGATTTCATGAAGTGAAGGAGGTTTTCCTTCTATAAAACAGCTGTGGGCAGCAGATATACTGTGAGAGTCATTGACATGAATTTATAGATCAGGGCAGGCTCGTTCACACACACTCCTGTTTTTGCCGATCCGGTGATTAAACAAATGGCTCTACACCCCTGGCAAAAATGTCCCTAAAATGAAGTCCGACTTCGAAATATATCTCAAATAATGTATGCACTGCAATTTCCCCAAATAAACATAACAGTCTGCAATGAAACAGCTGTCTCCTATGCACTCCACTTCCTACTTGGCGCACTGGTAACTTTCCCCTGTGAAAAAAATGTCATTGCCCTTTTAGGGGCTTCGTACAATGCAAATATTTTCTTTTAGAAAGTAAAGTCCTTTCGAGTCATCTGTCTCAAGCCTAAGTCGAGCCTCAAGTCATGAATACCAAGTCAAAGTCAAGTCGAGGATTTTATCAATGTTAGTCAAGCAAGTGTCAAGTCCAAAAATATTTGAGTCAAGTTATGTGACTCGAATTCCTGACCTTTTGTATTTACTGTGGTTAGAATGTTGCTGTTACTGTATCTAATATAAACACAAGAGTTAGTAAAAGTAGTATTCCGTTAACTCAATGTTTGTATTAAGTGAGTTTTTATTGTGTTAACTGTATATGTATTTATGCTTTTTAGTTTTACTTTCTCTCTTTCTTTGTCCGTCTGTTCTAGAAACCGAAAGGAAGAGAGAGACGTCACAGCTGTCAGCAATGTGACAAATCATTTACAATATCTGGAAATTTAAAGCGCCACCTGCTTATTCATACTGGAGAAAAACCGTACAGCTGTGTAGAGTGTGGGACAAGTTTCACTACATCAGGTAATCTCAAAAAACATCAACGTATTCACACTGGGGAAAAACCGTACAGCTGTGAATACTGTGGGACAAGTTTCACTAAATCAGGTAATCTCAAAAAACATCAACGTATTCACACTGGAGAGAAGCCGTACAGCTGTGAAGAGTGTGGGAAAACATTCTCTGCATCAGGTACTCTCAAAATACATCAACGTATTCACACTGGAGAAAAACCGTACAGCTGTGAATACTGTGGGACAACTTTCACTACATCAGGTAATCTCAAAATACATCAACGTATTCACACTGGAGAAAAACCGTACTGGTGTGAAGAGTGTGGGACAACTTTCACTACATCAGGTAATCTCAAAATACATCAACGTATTCACACTGGAGAAAAACCGTACTGGTGTGAAGAGTGTGGGACAACATTCAGGGAATCAAGTGCTCTCAAATCACATCAACGTATTCACACTGGAGAGAAGCCGTACAGCTGTGAAGACTGTGGGACAAGTTTCACTACATCAGGTTCTCTCAAATCACATCACCATATTCACACTGGAGAGAAGCCGTACAGCTGTGAAGACTGTGGGACAAGTTTCACTACATCAGGTGCTCTCAATTCACATCACCGTATTCACACTGGAGAAAAACCATACAGCTGTGAAGACTGTGGGACAACATTCAGGGAATCGGGTGCTCTCATATCACATCAACGTATTCACACTGGAGAGAAGCCGTACAGCTGTGAAGAGTGTGGGACAAGTTTCACTACATCAGGTAATCTAACAAAACATCAACGTATTCACACTGGAGAAAAACCGTACAGCTGTGAAGAGTGTGGGACAACATTCAGTGAATCAGGTGCTCTCAAAATACATCAACGTATTCACACTGGAGAGAAGCCGTACAGCTGTGAAGACTGTGGGAAAACTTTCGCTCAATCAGGTAATCTCAAATCACATCACCGTATTCACACTGGAGAAAAACCATACTGCTGTGAAGACTGTGAGAAAACTTTCGCTCAATCAAGTGCTCTCAAAAAACATCAGCGTATTCATACTAGAGAGAAAACGTACAGCTGGGAAGAGTGTGGGAAAAAACGTTCAGGACATCAAGTAAACTCACAATCCATCACCATGAATGTTTTATATCCATGTAACTTTTTTTTAATTTATTTTTTATAAACCTACAAGCTAGCGCTGAGCATATGAATTAGCCACGAGCGGGGAAAAAAACGCATTACTCCACTGAAACTCACTCATAACACCCTTATTACTTATCTTAACTGCACATCCAACATATCTACTAGTATCGTGAGATGACACGGAATCGATAGGTACATACATCATCACTCTATGATAAGAACTAGCGAAGATATTAACAAGAACAGACTTCAAAACATGTGGCGTTGGGTAGCTAAAAACGGCAAAATGGCTTACCTTTGGCGTTTTGTGGTCAAAAGTGGTCTTCAATTGCATTTAAAACGATAAAAACGTTGCTGAAGGTTAATCCAATGTGTCTGTGTCCCTTTGAAATGATTTCTGATAATCCATAAGCAATACACCTGCTTTTCCGTTTCCAGATATCGGAGCGAGAGATCTGTGTGTGTATGTGGAAATCCTCCTTCGATTCTATTGGCTCTAACGGTCAAAAAGAGATCTCAATCACCAAAATCGACCAATGGGCTCCAGAGAAACGGTAAACACAGCCATTTCCACCCAAATCACCTCAGAGGTGGATTTTTTTTTGTTGCTAAACCTTTCTAAAAAGGTCAAATGTCACTTGTTTTGCATCAATCTTGATACAGGGTAATTATTGTAATTTGGATTCCTAAAGCTTTTAGTCTACCTTACCATCATCCAAGGGTAGTTTTCACTGTAAGTAAAAAAGAATTTTTGGACGGACACTACAATTTACAGTTTTTTACAATGTTCAATCTGAATTTTCTTTAAAAATAAAAACATCTATATTGATTCTGACTTTTCTACATCCAACTCACGGGTTTATCATTACTTTGGGAAAAAAGATTATTAATTGTCCCCTTCTGAAGTGTAGTTATGGTAAGTTGTTCTGGAAATGTCGTTTTCGAGGGCTCAGGGCTTAACATGTTAAAGTTCATTAGCCATTCTGCATAGTTTTGAACAACGGAGAGCAAAGCTAGCGGTTTCCTCCTCCTGGTGTCCTGAGAGCTGTAGTTATATTTTAAGAGTCTCGTTTTATGTGCCAGGACAAGCCCTGAGGTCCTCCTCGGCTTTTTAAATATCCCTAAATTCCCCAAAATAAAATGGGTGAGGCTTTTATCCACTACGCTCCCAAACTGTGGAACACCAGGAAATATCAGAGAGGCTCAGTGGACATTTTTAAATCTCTTTTAGATGAGCTTTTTATTAGCAACCCCCCACTTTAAATGGTCTTTTAGTCTTTATTATTTACCTACTTTTATATTGTTTCATTTATGATATAGGAAGGGTTTTATCTTTATATAACAGTTTCAATACCAACATTTATTTTTACGTTGGTTTATTTATATTTTAATCGTTTAACCTTTAATAGAATTATGATGTTTTTATTTCTGTTGTACCTATATGTTCACTTTATTTTATAGGGTTTCATATTGTTGCATACATTCACTTTTCTTGAGTTTTATCTTTCTGAAATAAATCATAATTTCTTTCAATGTATTTCATTTGTTATTATCATACCTTTTACCTCCTTGTGTATCTTAACCTGTTACAATGTAATATTTTGCTGCACGTGTCTGTAAAGGTCTTAACATCTGAGGGGACTTTCTTGTTGTTTATTTTTAACTTGTGATGTGTCGCACGTGCTGTATGAAATGCGCTGTATAAATAAAGCTTTATTATTACAACAGTTTTGTATGACTGACACTATGCCAACACAACACCACAGAGATGCTGTTTCTCCAATTGAATTGATGTTTGTAATGGTTCCTGAACTATGAAGAATTATTTTACTATGCTGTGTTTAAACCATGGATTTATATCTCAACTGCTGGCCTCGTTAATATGCATTGAAGGAATTTAGTTTAACTTTTCATTAATCTGCAGAGTAGTTTCTTCAATAATCTGTTTGGTTGATCAAATGTTGTGACTTTAAACTTCTATAGGGATGTTTTTGATAGTTCCTGTTGAGTTAGCAGTCTGTTCTGGGTTGCAGTCAAATTGTCCAAAAATCAGCTCCTATCGTCTTTTCCTATCCACTATTCCCGGGGTTAATGCCTTTACTTGTGGTTACGATCAGCCAAGTGGTATAAAAAGCTACGAACAAAGAACGGCAACAAAAACACGGTTTAATGGATGAAAGCACGGATAAATAACCCTCCAAGGATAAACTAACTCTTTGTATGTGTTTTTAAAAGTCTCTTAAACACATTACATTCGGTATGAAATCAGCATCAACGTCTGTTAGCAACGTGTAGCTTCTGAAGACCGGAAGCTAGAAACGGACCGCCGCAATGCGTCATGGGATGGTAGTTTTTCTTTTAAACATAATTTCACTGCCCACTGTGGTGAAAAAACTAACGGTGTTAAAATATTGAATAATTACATTATTAATAATATTAATATATAAACATGGGACTGGTATGACATATTTTAAACATTGGGAAAAAATTTCTTGTTTGTAATAAAAGGCATAAAACACAGTCGGAAAAGGTGAGTCTTTATCTGCCCCTTAAAAATCTCCACTGAGACATAGGCTCTCAGTTTCTGGGGGAGTTCATTCCATAGGGGCCACCGCCTCAAAGGCACGGTCCCCCTTCGTTTTTAGCCTGGTTCGGGGACCCTTAAGAGGCCTTGTTTGGATGACCTCAGGGCCCGGGTTGTCCTGTGAGAGTGAATAAGGTCGTTAATGTAGGCGGGGACTTGGCCATGGACAGCTCTATATGTGTAAACCAATACCTTACATTGGGTTCTGAGATGGACAGGGAGCCAGTGCAGGGCAGAAAGGATCGGAGTGACGTGGCATGTTTTTTTTGGACCGAGTGAGTAATCGGGCTGCAGCATTTTGGACCTGTTGTAGCCGGTTTATTGATGTTTTTGTTGAGGCAGGAGAACGGAGCATTACAGTAATCAAGCCGCGATGAAATCAAGGCAAGGATAGCCATCTCCAGTTCTGCATTGGATAGAAAGCCCCTGAGCTTGGCAATGTTGGCGAAGTCGATAGGGACTCGGCTTGGCAACTGGAAGTTCACCAGTTAGAGTCCCGGCAAGACCAAGTGCTACCGAGGTGTCCCTGAGCAAGGCACCGTTCCCTACACTGCTCCCCTGGCGCCGGACATGATGGCAGCACACTGCTCCTAACACTAGGATGGGTCAAATGCAGAAGAACAAATGTGTTACATAGTACCTGTACTGTGAAATGACAAAAAGAGCAATTTATTATTATTTAGAAATACAATGGAATAAAATATGTGCAGTATTAAAAAAAAAAAAAAAAAAAAAAAAAAACAGACATCGTGTGCATTAATGTAATGCATAGAGTCTTCGATGTGTCTGGGGTAAAGTGTCAGTGGGGGGCCGGGCCTTGTTGATGAGGCCAGAGGAGAAGAAACTGTTCAGGGCCATATTTCAAGATTGCAATGGGCCAGGAAGCTGATCCTTGAACTGTGACATGCCTCCAACCTCTGGATTGATTGTCGATGTTGGAGATGATTGGACAACCTGTGATTTTTAGACCTTTGCAAACTCATCACCGACTGAAAAATAGGTCAAAAATAAAGTTGCTCCGATTTGTATGAGAGTTGGTATACTGAGAACAGTGGCCTCAAAGATTACTAGGGTTGGGTACCGAGAACCAGTTCCGGTTTGGAACCGGTTCCAACATTTCAATTCCAACGGCATCATTTAGAAATGTGAATTACGGTTCCGCTTTTCGAATGCCTGAGGAAATGTTTCTCGCCGCTCTCCGTAGCCTACTGTATGACTGCAGCGAGGCGGGAAATGTAGCGTTGTACCTACACTTTCTACAGTGTAACCTGAGACCAGGGCCGGCCCGTTGCACTGGCATTATAGATGTTCGCCTAGGGCGCCAGATCTGTGGAGGCGCTGCGCTGACAGCTCTGGGAGGGAAAACAAATGTGTTGACCGTTGTTGCTCATACTACATTTTCGGCCTTGATGTAACAACATTCATAATTAAGTAAATGTAACACCCTTTTCATCCCGGTTACAATTTTCATTTCCCCTGTACGATGGGCGCTGCCAGTGATGACAATGGGGGGTGTTGGCTTATCTGGCACCCGCAGCTCACAGCCAAAGTGCGAGTGAGCGAGTGAGCGAGGGAGGGTGCACTGGAACCGGCGCTGTTGTTATTAGCATCTGGTGCTAGCTGCTCTAACGGAAGAAGAAGATGTTTCTACAATGATGTGGAGGGAGAGTCCTCTCCAGTCAGACTGAGGCTGATAACTACAGCTCAGTGAGGTAAAGGACTCTGAGTGTTTAGATAGTTCACTTTAGTCTAAGTTATCTCAGTGGGTCTCAAACGTTTTGATCACAATTTATGTAAACACATATTTCCAAGGCACTCCTTTATAATTATTGGGATAAAACAGGTTTGAAATCATTCCAATGTACTGTATACTATAGGACAGTAAACCAGACATCGTTTTAAACTGGAGAGATAAAAACATATACATAAATAAAATAGTAAAATAAGATATGAATGAACAACAAACATAAAATACATTACATGTATTTGTTATTGGTTATTGGTTATGCTCACATACTTATTTAATTATTCAAATGTAAACCGATCTTTTTCATATGGGTGTTTATGTACCCCCTAGATCTAGTCTCTAGTAATTCTGCTTATAGTGCACCAGATTGAAGCATTTTGCTTTCAAATGTTCAAACATTTCTTCCTGGTATGCCTGAGAAGGCAGATATGCTTGTTTTTCTCAACAAGAACTTAATCATTTTTTTTACGTTTTATAAGTTTTGTAAATATGAAAGAGATTGCTTGAGAGCCAGTATGTTAACCTACTCAATTTATTTAACAATGCATAAGTGTCCCAAGATGGACAATCTGTACAGTTCAAATTCACCTCCCATTCAAAATAAAGCAATGTGGAAGCTCTCGATGCCATATAAGCAGAGTCATTGCACGACACTTTTTGGATCACGCGGTTTTGGCCCTAGGGCAGCTATTGTAATGGTAGATTTTATATAAACAGTGAGAGTAAGAATATCTAAAAGAAAATCCAGAAATTGACATTATATAAAAGATAAGGCGTGTGGTGCAGTGGGTTGTGAGTTGGTATTCGGATCAGGAGGTCACAGGTTCAAACCCCACTGCAGTCAGCATGTCGTTGTGTCCCTGGGCAAGACACTTCACCCCAAATTGCTCCTGTGGGGATTACCCACAGTATTGAGTATGTAAGTCGCTTTGGATAAAAGCGTCTAACAAGAGACATGTAATGTAATAAACATTGATTTGCATTTAACCGAGGGAATATTTGGCTAGGCCCCTCAATGTGCTTCTTCTTTAGCCACTGCTGTGTTGCCTTGGCCGTATGTTAAGATGTAGTGTCGTGCTGGAAGACCCACCCATGACCCATTTTTAGTGTCCTGGCTGAGGGAAGGAGGCTATGGGCCACGATTTTACGGGATCCCGTCCATCCTCTCCTCGATGCAGGAAGTCCTCCTGTCCCCTTAGCAAAGAAACACCCCAGAGCATAATGTTTCCACCTCCATGCTTGACGGATGGTGTTCTGGGGTTATAGTCAGCATCTCTCTTCCTCCTAACACAACGTGTCGAGTTGATGCCAAAGATCCACATTTTTGTCTCATCTGACCTCATCCTCTTCTCCCAAGCCTTTTCTGAATCATTCAGATGTTCATTGTCAAACTTCAGAGGGGCCATTATCCCTTCTGTGTGTTGCCAATAGTTTTCTTGGTGGCTGTGGTCCCATGCTGCCTTGAGATCATTAACAAGTTCCTCCTGTGTAGTTCTTGGCTGATCCCTCACCTTTCTCAGGATCATCAATACCCCACGGGGCCATATCTTGTATGGAGCCCCAGACCGAGGGCGATTGATCCTCATTTTGTGTTACTTCCATTTAAAAACACACACATTATTTTTCTGAATAATGGCACCAACAGTGGTCTTCTTCTCACCATGCTGCTTTCTGATGGTCTTGTAGCCGATCCCAGCCTTGAGCAGGTCTACGATCTCACCCTGAGGTCCTTAGACAGCTCTTTGGTCTCGTCCATGGTGGAGAGGTTGGAATCTGTTTGATTGATTCTGTGGACAGGTGTCTTTTAAACAGGTAACAAGTTGATATTAGAGAGTACTTTTAAAGGAAGATTACTTATTTAACCGGTCGGTGGGAGCCAGAATCCTTGTTTGTTGCAAGGGGATCAAATACTTATTTCCCACAGTTAAATGCAAATGTTTATCTTTTATATAATGTCAATTTCTGGATTTTATGTTTGATATTCTTATTCTCACCGTTTATATAACCCTACCATTTAAATGATAGACTGTTCATTTATTTGTAAGTGGGTAAACATACAAAATCTGCAGGCGATCATATACTTATTTCCTCCACTGTATTTAAAGGGCCTAAATTACTCTCTTTATTTGTAGGCTTCAGTAAATATCTACAGGCAAAACCATTGGCAACCCTTTATATTAAGGTACACAAATTAACCGTCAACTAGTTGTTCATTAACATGCATATTAGCAGTATATTGGCTCTTTATTAGTCATTATAAAACACTTATTAATGCCCTATTCTACAAGTAATAGGCCATTAGTTGAGAGTTTTTCCTCAATATCCCTCTAATTAGTAGTTATTTATTGCAAGTAAGGAAGTTGTTGTACATGAGTTCTTGTCTTAATATGCTCTACTCAATATGGGCCTAATCAGGCAGTAGTACCACAAGAATAGTAATTCTCCCATAATAACACTTAACAAATATGATCTATTCTTATGTAATAAGACATGAAACTATAAATCAATCAATCAATCAATCAATGTTTATTTATATAGCCCAATATCACAAATGTTACATTTGTCTCAGTGGTCTTCACAGTGTGTACAGAATATCAGTATGACAAAACGACACCCTCTGTCCTTAGACCCTCACATCGTACAAGGAGAAACTTCCGGAGAAAACGGACAGTTTAAAAGGAAAAATGGGAGAAACCTCAGGGAGAGCAACAGAGGAGGGATCCCTCTCCCAGGACGGACAGACGTGCAATAGATGCCGTTTGTAAATTGAAAAGATAATACATTTGCAACATAGGTAGTCCAGATGTTTGGAAATGCATGTGTGTATAATAGGAAGATGAATCCACGAGGATATCCATCCAGGACCGATGATCCAGGACCACAGCCACGACTCAAGATCCAGGGCTCGTGATCCAGGACACAGGACCGCAGGATCATCCATGTCTCCGGATCCCGGCGTATATAGACACCAAAAAGAAAGAAATTTGGGGAAGCTGGGTTAATGGGAACATGAGAGTACACAGGTAGAGACAGAGAGAAGGAAGAAGTAAGATGTCCCCCGACAAACTAAGCCTATATCAGCAAAACTGCTTTTTTTGGTGTGTTTATTGTCAGACAACACCTGTGTTTTCATATATCTAAAACACTTCACCGTGGACTAGAGGTCTAAGACTTGGTTCTGTTTACGGAGCCCACGGTTCATTCCCCTGTCATGAATTTTATTGTTTAAAACACCACTTTTTCCAGAGTTCATTAGATATGGAGATAGGATCTGTTTCCTGATACATCTGTTCACATCTTTTGTCTTCAGCTATGTTCGTTCATTTTCTGTTTTCAAAATGTGTCTTGAATATCTTTGACTAATCCCTGATCCCGCCCTCTTTAAGGCTCTTCTTATCAATAGCCAAAACCTTCCTCTGTCATCGAGGGTATTTTACCAGACGAAGGCTTTTGTTTGGAAATTACTTCCGAGAGGTATTTTGGTCATTAAAGAGCTTACGAAATGCTTTTAGCACCTGTTAGTGGGCTTAGTATATGATAGAGGTTGCATTTGTATTGTGGAATGTGCCATATGATTTTTTTATTATTGATCTATTTTTAATAAATCACGATTATAACAGCATACAAAAGTTGTCAGTTAGTAACAATCGTTCGTTGCGCCGGAAACATCAACTTCGGCCATTTCCGGCGGTGACGTCATGAGTGGAACACAGCTGAGCTCAGTCCCGTTTGAATGCATTGAAGGGCCAAATATTACGACAAAGGATGCACAGCAATAAGACGCCAAGAATAATTGGCAAGCGATATGTTGTATGGGGATGTGGGGCCGTCTCAACATCTGGTTATGGGATGTTTTTGTGGCCAAAAAATGATCAAATGTTGCGTATATGGACAAAACAAGTGCGTCGTACGAGGCGGACCTTTGCTAGACCAGGTAACCCGGGGTCGATGAAACCGACGATGTGTGGGCAGCACATCGAGAGATCGTGTTTCGAACAATCAACAATGCCCGCTAAGGAGAGAGAGTAAACGCTTTCTCGAAGGTTCGTTTTGCTTTCTTACAACGTTACGTTAACTCAACCTTACGTTTGCCATGAGGCTATGTTACTTCCCTTAAGAGCTAGCTGTCTTAGCTAACAACAGTTAGCAGCTAACGTTTTCTGCAGTTTGTGTTTCCACTGAAAAACGTGATGTAGTTATTTAAGGGTAAGTTAACTAAACGTTATCTTACAAGTAGAGAGAGTTAAGTTGTGTTTAAAATCGTCAATGTAATGCACGTTAAAGGTTTTGTGTTGAGCATGAAGTTAGCTTTACTGTAGCTCACCAAAGGTTAGCATGTTAAGCTGCACTTTCTGTGGCAGCTCGCTTAATACAAAGAGGGGTTTTGTGCTTCATTGTAAACTTTTCTTACAAATGTGTGTTAATCTACCTGAAATTGTAGGGACAGTTTTTTTTCTACTCAACTATACAGACCATTGTTGAGGAGATGCAAAACATACTGTAAATGAGTTGGGTCTGACATACATGTTACTTTGCTGCTAAAAAATGAAACATTATCAGATGAGGACATCACCAAAGTGTGTGAGTCTGTCAGGGGATTTGATCTGTTCTTTGCATGTCGTACAGGGCCTGGACACACTGCTCTGGTATGAATTAAAAATATAATTGTAAAATGTATGTCTCTCGCTCTTGTCATCATTCAGGCTTTGCATTTGAACTCCTATGACTGGTTACGGACTTGAAGGGAACGACTCCATGGCCTTCCTGACATCCAGGAAAAAGGTGAGATTCTAATCCATTTCAATGCCAACAGCAAGTCATTGTTTTTAACTTTTTTAATATGATTTTTTTGGGGAATTTCTGTTTTATTGGACAGTAGAGATGTACTGGAACCTAACACCAGAGAGAGAGAGAGATAGAGGGAGGAGATGATATGCAGCAAAAGGCCGAGCCGGATGGTTGCTGCTCCGTGTGGAGCGTGTTCTATCAGGTAAAGCACTTTGGTACCCAGTTATTTATGGTATTGAGTTTGAATTTAGCCTTTGGAAGGTCATTTCCTGAAAAAAACATTTATTTGTCTCAACATTCCTGTAATAATTTGTTTTTTATTGTTGATATTGTTTTGTTCTTTATTTTTGTTGTGAGAATCACTTTGCAATTGTGTAAGTGCTAGCTATATACATAATTATACTAATATTATTGTTGTTACCATCATTACCATTATTAAAAAAAAAATCTTTGTTTTCTTTATTTATCGCTGCAGAAAGGATCATGCCAGCCCACATCAAACACCTGATCAAGAACTTGTGAATCTTCAGGCAGAAAAGATGAAAACACCTGTTCAAAGTTCCAGTTTCCTGTACATGGAACCATGCCTGTCCTCTGTTCCACATGTCTTCAGTCAGTCCTGAGGCCTGTACTACGAAGCAGGATGTTCTCTTCGCGGCTAACTTCAGGGAAAACTCCGGCTTTCCGGTCCTACGAAGCTGGTTCTCTTTTTAGCAGGCTAGATCTCCATGGTGATATATGCTGAACGGCTAACCTGGTCGGGACCAGGTTAGGTTGCAGGCTAAGAGCTCAACTCAGTGAAAGCACCGCCTGCTGACCAATCAGAGCTCAGTGTGCGGAGTTTAAAGCGATCAAGTCATATTACAGGAGAAAGGAAATACAGAAAAGCTGCCGTCGCAGGAAAGACGGCCGGCAAAAATCACCGACTGTGTGAACGTGAACATTAATAGAATATCACCTCCATCTTCAGAGCAATCTGACTATTATAACATTAGCGTTAAGAAAGCTTACTTAAATATCGGCCACAACATAAGTAACCGGATCAGAGTACATTAAGTACAGTCCGCGGCATATCACTTCATAATATATCATATATCTCCTGATCTGAGTCAGCTGAGCCGTATCTGGCCGTGCAACACTCACAGTGTCACATACTGTATGCAGAAGTATTATTTTAAGCAACACATTAAGTTGACGAAACACTCGAGACAAATGTAATGAAAGTCAGATCGTGTTTTAGACGGGGCAGTGATATCATAAACCTGTTAATGTACGCATTCAAACACGTGTTCTGTTCCAGCTGTATTCACCTTGCAGGTGCAGCTCTGAGGCTTTGATCCTGATCAAGTGTTTAAGTCATGGATGTTTAAAGTTTAACTTCTTCATATTTGACTAGTATTAAAGTGCACTTTTCATTCAGGAAGTATGACGCTGCGCTGTCGGTACGCTTCTCCATGTTTGTGATTGGTCGAATGCTCCAGATACCACCCCTTTCATGTGAACGCGCACCTAACTAGATAGGACACGGCTGGCTTGAGCGATCCACTTGATAACCCGCGTCGTAGGACCGTTTAGCAAGAGCACGTATGTTTTGGATTAGGCCAACCGGCTAACTCAAACATATCCAGGTTAGGTTGAACCGGCTTCGTAGTACAGGCCTCTGGACCCTATGACTCGGACACTAGTTCTACCAAGGCTTATTAGAGGTAAGAGTGGTAGGAGAGGAGTGGAGTTATCTTTGTATTTAGGCTGCAAGTCGACAAAGGTGATCAGATGCTAATAATGATCCGATTCATTTGATATTGATTGTCTGCCAATACCGAATCCTGATCCGATTCTTCTATTTCCCAGATAATACAGCTGCACCGTGTACACTAGCTCTATTTGTTTTTGCCATTGTAATTCACCATAAGCAATTGTTGACTGTAACGTCTCGACTCTATGCCAACCAACTGTAATTTGTAATGTATTATACTTTAACGGTTCTGGCAACCACAGCAGCCCAAATGTTAACGTAAATATTAAGTTTTCTTTTTACAGTGTACTTATATCTGTACATTTCTTTTCAGTTTGCTTCAAGAAGTGGCTTCAACAGACAGAAGTGCAGGTCAGATTGGGAAAGGCTGGACGCTACACAACGGGAAACATTATAGACATGAACAAGGAAAAACAACAAACACTTTCTTTGTTGCCTTGTTCTTATCATACATAGTGTTACGGTTTTTGTTACCATTTAAATATTGAATTCTATGTATTACTTTTATTTTAAATCAAATGCACCGGTTTTAGATAATATATTTATTTTGATGTGTAGGTTGATTTGCAGGTTGGTTGTTATTTGTATAATTATTGTATTGTTACTGTGTATTTTATTATATTAACTAGCTATTTATTAAATTAAAATACTATTGTGAACACTATACAATGTCTTTATTTTGTAGATACCAGAATACATGACACAATGAATCTTTGTAATATATTTATGTTCTCTTGTTTAAATAATCATACCAGTATTTAATGTATGCTGGTCACCTGGAATCCTGGTAAGCTCCCAGCAGGGTATATTTAATACTATTATTAAACATAAGCTGGTGATAGATGGATAAACCAGCCATCCTGGCCAGCTGAAGTGTCCAAAACCCCTCTCCAGCCAACCATTCCAGCCTAATATATACTGGCTGGTCAATTTACAACAGCCTGACCAGCTATATGTATCTAAACTGGTTATTTCAGCAGAGTCATTATTATTTATTTACTATTTTTTGAGAATCTCTGAATTTTAGTCAAATGTATATACCAGTCTCTGTTCTGTTGCCTGAGCCAAGTTTGCCTGCTACATTACGATGTATTATTATTTATTTACTATTTATTGAGAATCTCTATGAATTAAAGTCAAATGTATACCAGTCTGTGTTCTGTTGCCGCATCGGATCTCCGCCAAATGAGTCTTGTCTGTCACTCGATTCTGTCTCCAGAGTCCGACATCAGCCACAGAGGTAGTGTATTATTCAACAGGTGTTCTACTCGTGACGTGCGTGACGTCACTAACCGGCGAAAGCTGTTTTGTTCGGAGCGGTCGTGTAACATCGGAAGTGAGCATGGAAAGTTGTAATAAACCACGATTTATAAATACTGCGGGCATATTGTCATGAATGACATGATTTCCCATTAATAATAGTATATATATTATCGTAATAAGAACAGTATTGTCCTTCATTTCGTAAGCTCTTTAAGGTAAAAACTCAAAACTAAAAACTCAAAAACCGTTTGCAGTTCCTTTTCTGTTCACTAGTTTACAAACAGAATATGAGAGGAATGTACACAGACTGTTTGGATGTAAGTAGGCCAATGAATTTCAAATTCAGAAAAAAGCAAGTCACATTTCTGTGGGTGATGGAAACACTTTCTGACAAGACATCATTTAGTAAAAGTTAGTAAATATATCTAAACCAAAAACGCAATTACATCCTATTTGAGTGATTTTATGATCATTTTAAATGTATCTTTAACAGAGGTGTAAAGTATAGTACATTTACTCAAGTACTGTACTTAAGTACAATTTTGTAATACTTGTACTTTACTTTTGCTACTTTGTACTTCTACTCCACTACAGTTCAGAGGTAAATGGTGTACATCTAATCCCGTGATGCATTGCGGCAGTCCGTTTCTAGCTTCCGGTCTTCAGAAGCTACACGTTGCTAACAGACGTTGATGCAGATGTTATACCGAATGTAATGTGTTCAAGAGGCTTTTAAAACACATACAAATAGTTAGTTTATCCTTGGAGGGTGATTTATCCGTGCTTTTATCCGTTAAACCGTGTTTTTGTTGCCTCCCGTTCTTTGTTCGTAGCTTTTTATACAACGTGGCTGATCGGTAAACATAAGTAAAGTCATTAAAGGGAGATTAGTGTGTTTAACGGCAGTGTTTTATCAAGGAGAAGAAAGACTGAGGAACGAAGAGGAGAGAGAGGTAACATCCTTCAGTGAGTGTGTTTGTGTTAGTTCGAATGACTTTAAAAGCTGCAGGGTAGCTTGTGAATTTACTCCAGGTGGAACTAAAGTCTGATTTCACACTTGATTATGTTTCACATCATTAATCCAGATCGGTTAAGTAACTAACGGTATTAAACACATGTAGTGGAGTAAGTAAGAGTACACCATTTACCTCTGAATTGTTCTAAATGTACAACGTAGTATTACATAGAAATACTCAAGTAAAGTAAAAGTACCTCTAAATAGTACGTAAGTTCAGTTCTTGAGTAAATGTACTTCTCACCTCTGCTATGAACCTACGAAGTAGCTGTAGATTTGTTTAGTTGTGTCTGTGGGTTGTATTGAGTTATCTTGTTTTGTGTCAGCTGTAGTTGTGTTGATTATTTCAGAGACACAGCCGGAGAAGGAGCACTGAGAGCAGCATGGAGGAGAACAAAGAGACCCCTGGAGCTCAGGTCAGTGTGCACTTCATCACAATATATTCCTATCACTGTTATCCCCAAATGAAAGATCACAACCTGTTTAGAAAATACAATATGAATGCACAATATGGTTAGATATAGGTTATAACTTTTATTGTATAAGATAATACTTTAATGATCAAGTCTGAAATGTGACTTGCATCACAGCAGCTCCATGTGTAACATCAACATAAACAAATATCAAGACACAATACATGAAAAACAAACATGTAACATAACAGCAGGATCAGTGAGAGACAACCTGCTCAAAGAGCCTTCAGCGTGCTCTTGGTCTGGATTCAGCTCTGTGTTCACTGAGAGGACTGACTGGAGCACAAAGGATGCTTCAGACTGACTTTATTGAATCTCCATTAGATGGTAGCAGTTCGTATTCTCTGTTTTTTATTTTTTTTTAAATTTTTTTTATTTTAACCTTTATTTAACCAGATAAAAGCATTGAGATAGAATCTCATTTGCAATGCTGACCTGGCCAAGAAGGCAGCAACGTTACACCTAACACATAACACAAACATATAAAATACAGAGAACATAACTAAGAAAACAAAAGATAAAAAAGCAGTCACTACATTGTGCACATTAGGACAGTAAGAAAGGTGCACTACTTATTACTGCAAGAGCAGCTGGTGGTAAGGACTTCAGACAACTTCAATCTAAAACATACTATTGAGACAAGTGCCCTCAGTTTGAGGCGTGATTGAAGGTCATTCCAAGACCAAGGACCATAATAAAAAAGACTCCTTTTCCCAGCCTCAGTCCGCACAGCAGGAACCTGGAACCGTATCCAGGCGCTGGATCTGAGGTTGTAAGAGTCACAAACTGGAGCAAATCTGGCACATATGTACAGTGGAAGCTTACCTAAAATGGCTTTATACATTAATAAAAAACCAATACTGCATCCTACGCATAGTAAGTGAGGACCATCCAGTTAGGCTATACAGTTTGCAATGATGAGTCCTATAGGGTGCATTTGATATATATCGCAGTGCAGCATGGTAGAGTGGGTCAAGTTTGGCCAAAACAGTGGGACAGGCAGCTCTATAGATGGTATCACCGTAGTCCAGCTGGGACAGGAATAAGCCAGAGACCAACCTTTTACGGGATGAAGTTGAAAAACAACATTTAAGTCTGTAAAGGAAGCCAGAGAACTTCAATATGGTGTTTGAAGTTGAGATTACTGTCCAACCAAAAGCCCAGATATTTGTAGGTATCGACAAACTCAACAGAGGGTGTCAATGGAGAAGCAAGAGGACGCTGACTTGGGAGCAAAAAGCATTGCTTTTCTTACTGTTCAAAAGCAGTTTGGAATCAAGAAGTGCATGCTGCAGCGTGATAAAGTCCGATTTTAGATTGGAAACGGCCATATCCAGAGTAGGAGCACATGAATATACAATAGTGTCATCAGCATACATATGATAGGTAGAAAATTGCATCTGATTACAAATATTGTTTACATATAATAAAAAGAGCAAAGGCCCCAAAATAGAGCCCTGTGGAACTCCCTTCTTCAAGGTGACAGGGTCAGAGACAGTACTACCCAACCTGACGCATTGAGTACGGTCGGTTAGATAACTCTGAAACCAGCAAATGGCCTTATGACCGAAACGAGACATCAACATAACATTAGACATAATGTGGTGATCTACAGTGTCAAATGCTTTGGCCAGGTCAATAAACAATGCAACACATACAGATTTGTTATCCAAAGCAGCCTTAATATCGTCTAAGACTTTCAGACTGGCAGTCACAGTACTGTGCTTTGATCTGAATCCAGATTGCATAGGGTTAAGGATGTTGTGTGAATTTAAAAAAAAAAGTTTTCTCAAGAATCTTTGATAACGCAGAAAGATTTGAGATAGGACGATAGTTATTTAACTCTGTGGGATCACCAGCTTTCAAGAGGGGCGATACCAGAGCTTGCTTCCACACAGCTGGCAATGTGTGAGTGGACAGGGAGAGATTAAAAATATCAGTTACTGGTTGTGCTATAATCTGAGCTGCAATTTTTAAAAAGAACGGGTCGAGGCCGTCAGGCCCGGCAGACTTTTTAGGATCAATTGAGTGCAAACCCTGTAAGACTTCAGAGACCGAGAAATAAGCTAAATCAAAAAGAGGGGAGTTCATCTCTTGACTAGGGCTGTGAGTACGACCATTTAGAGAGTCATGACTTTGCTCATCAAAAATGTGACCAGCCTTTTTGAAGTGAGCATTGAAAGCATTAGCCATACCATCTGAATCTGAAATAAAAGAATCACTGACCTTCAGTTTTTTTGGGAAACTAGAAACCTTCTTGTTCTGAAGTGATTTAATTGTTTTCCAGAACTTAGAATGGTCATTAAAACAATCAGTGGTTAAGCTCAGATAGTAATCAGCTTTAGCTTTTTTAATAAGGGCTGAACATTTATTTCTGAGGACACGAAAAAGAAGCCAGTCATCACTAGTGTTAGACTTTCTAGCTAAGGACCATTGCTTATTACGATCGTGAATTAGATCCGATAGTTCTCTAGTAAACCCTGGAGTGTTCCTATTCTTGACTCTGAATTTTCTAAGGGGGACATGTCTATTAATAATCGATAAAAAGTGATCAATAAAAAAATTGGACGGCAACATTGACAGATGGAATTAACGCTATGAAGTGCCATTTAACCTCCGCCAGATCGTGAAGGAAAGCCTGCTCAGAGAAGTGTTTGAAGCAGCGCCTGAGCACGATAAGGCCCTTGGCTTTGGGCAACTTAGTGCTCCTAACGCATGCACTAGTGCAATGGTCGCTGATATCATTAGGAAAAACACCAACAGACACATACTTAGGAGCTGCATTTGTTAGAATGACATCTATAAGGGTATCGATATTGGGTTTGGCAGGGTTTATTCTAGTGGGACTATCAATAAGCTGAGTTAAGTTCAAATAATCGCAAACCTGCTTAAACTGTGAAGATTTATCACTCAACCAGTCCCAATTTAAATCACCCAATAATATGATTTCAGAAGAAAACGTAGACAACAATTCAGTAAGGCTAGTAGTTGCATCCATGATGGCCGATGGAGGCCTATAACAGCCAATAACAGTGAGAGGAGCATTTGCTATAGTTATTTGGACTGTTAGAAACTCAAATTGCCTTGGAATTGAAATTGAGTGAAGGACTGAGCACTGTAGTTTCTCAGCAGTGTATATTGCAACACCACCAGCTCTGCCCTTACGATCTGCTCTGAATACATTATATCCATCAATGTGAATAACAGTGTCAGTGACAGACGGTTTTAACCAGGTTTCAGAAACTACAACAATATCAGGCTTAGCAACTAAAAACCAGGTCTTGAAAACATCTAATTTAGGCACTAGGCTTCTAGCATTAACATGCAGAAACCCCAATTCTTTCCTACAGCTAAACTCATTCGGAGTTGGCAAATGATGCAGGGAAGCAGAGAAACACTCAGGACCAGGGTTAATGTTAACGTTACCAGAGAGTAAAAGCAGTAACAATATCAACAGTCTGGAAGATGATTTTTTCACATGGGCTGTGGACGCGTCACTCCTCGGGGGCGGGGCTGCTCCGATCCTTCGATATTAGCAAGTCCAGAGTAAAAAGGGCATACGGGAGAGCGCATTTCGTGCCATGAAACGTCAGCTTTTGGTAAAGACTATCCGATGGAGTCAGCGCTCCAGAGGTTCCACCATCCGAATGTCCGAAGTGAACAGAGATATTTCTGGGAGGCAATCCGTCAGTTTTGCCGACATGCGGGCTGACGATTAATCCCAGGAGAAAAGTGAACACAAGTGTAGCTTTAGGCAACATTGTGCCCTGTTCAGAGCATGCTTTGGGTCCCAGATGATGTTGTTGGACAGCCTCTCAGGTTATTATGGTCTGCTGAGTCAGAAAGTCTCTGACAGGGTGGACCAACACTCTTTGAGCAGTTTTGATTTTAAAGCTGTTGACAAACACTTGTACCAGGTAGCATTGCAGTACTTCAGAACAGACACGATCACAGATGAAAAGAACAACTGAAGAATTTCTCTGCTCGTCCAAAAAGACCTACAGTGGCGGAGAAAATACATTCTTTGTTTTGTCCTTTTGCACAGATATTCAATGTGCTCTTTCCATGACGGCAGACGGTCAATTATTACACCCAAGTATTTGTATGAAACTCCCTGCTTGATTTGATCTGTATGGATGACAATGAGGACTTTATGGGAGTCAGATGGTGAGTCAAAAATTATTTCCTCAGTTTTCTTGGTGTTGATCTGAAGAGCATTGATATCAGTCCACTCAACCACCTGATTTACAGCCTGTTGCTGCAGATCAGCGTCGTCTGTGTTACTTAGCAGAGATATTATTGCAGTATCATCAGAGTACATAATTATGAATTGATGTGGTGTGTTGGTACGACAATCATCAGTGTAGAGCAGTGACCACCAACTGGCGGCCCGCCAGACATTCTCATCCGGCCCGCACGACGGGGGTGACAGCGTTACGCAGAATATAAAAATCAAGTAGGCTAACTGTATTCAGCTGGCGTTACATTTCAAAAACGAGTAATCTGATTACAGTTACTTTCATAAACCTGAAGTGAATACATTTTTGGAATACTTATTGGAATTATTGGTGGAAAAGTTTCCTCACAAAATGTAATATTCATTACCGGCAGAACTGTGTGCACACTGCACAGCGCTGCAGCATGTCTGTGAGCGAGAGAGAGGTGCAGCGTGTCTGTGAGGCCCCGCCCCCGCACGCAGTCAGAGAGAGAGATCTCTTTTAAAATATATTGAAAGTTAGAAACGGAGATGGTTAGATAAAATGTGCAAGATAACGTTTATGTAGCATTTCTTTATTGTCGAAATTATGACATTTCATACCGGGATCAAATCAAAGTGAATGGCCTGCTGCTGCTGAATGCATGGGGCAAGTGACTGGAACAAGTTTTAAAAGTTATTACATCGTTTCAGATAATAAATTAAAGGTCCGCAGTACCTGAGCGTGCTCCACTAGCATTGTAGCATTGTGGACTATATAAAAATCACTGGCCCGCGATTGTGTCTATTGGATACATTTAGGCCCTTGGACAAATGTAGTTGGTGATCCCTGGTGTAGAGAGTAAGGCAAGGCAAGTTCATTTATACAGCACCTTTCAAAGTGCTTTACAAAATGAAAGGCATTAAAGAAAACGTCATTAAAAAGCAAAGATAATACAATAAACATTAAAAGATAAAATACATGAATAAAAGTTACAGTGCAGTGTAAGATATGAATAGTTCAATTAAAATCAGCGGCAAAAAGAAAAGTCTTCAGCCTGGATTTAAAAGTAGTCAGAGTTGGAGCGGACCTGCAGGTTTCTGGGAGTTTGTTCCAGATGTTTGGAGCATAATAACTGAACTTCACCAGGTTGAGTTCTGACTCTGGGGACAGAAAGCCGACCAGAAGACCTGAGAGATCTGGATGGTTCAGAGTTTAGGAGGTCAGAAATGTATTTTGTGCCTAAACCATTCAATTGTTTGTTTGTAGCCTTTATTTAACCAGGTGAATCCCATTGAGATCAACGATCTCTTTTTCAAAACAAAACAACAGAAAACAAAAAGGACATCATACAACATAATTACATAAAATGATGCAAGGGAACCAAAATGCTCAGTTTAAAAACAAATTGCATAGTGTTCCAAGCTAGAGGAGCAGCACACATACAATCCTTAGTACCTAAAACAGTCCTAGCACTTGGCACATGTAATAAAAACACATCCTGGGATCTCAGGCAATAGCTACTTGCCACTCTCTGTGAGATCAAAGAGCATATATAAGTTGGGAGTTTACCCAACATGGCTTTATAGATAAACATGTACCAGTGACTGAGTCTCCGAACAGTAAGTGATGGCAGACTTGCCTTGGCATACAGGGTACAGTGATGTGTAAGTGCTTTGCAATTTGTGACAACCACTTCAAGTACTTGTCCTTGCATAGTAACAATATTCAAAGCAGTCTCTGGAGTCTTTTTTGCTTTTTAAAAAAGCATTACCTTGGTTTTATCAACATTTTAAAAGAAGCTTAAGCTCAGTGATTCTTAATGTTATAAACAGCCTGTAATTTAACACCAGCCTCCTTAATGGAGGGACCTGCACAATACATCACGGTATCATCCGCATAAAAATGTAAAGTAGCTTCATCCACATTTTCACCTAAACTGTTGATTAGGGATCGACCGATGTGGCTTTTTCAAGGCCGATACCGATCATTAGTAATCAAGGAGACCGATAACCGATATTTGTAACCGATATACATTTGTAGTAAAATCAGAAAATCTTGGTGTCAAAATGTAGAATAACACAAACTCCAACACAACGCAACACAACTTTGAAATGCATTTTAGCATATATTATGTTTAATGAACTTTTAAACATCTTACAACTGGTTTCCTCTCTGTGTCCTTTTCTTTAGTGTAGCCATCTGCTATGAGTTAGAGAGAGACAAGAAGTGGGGCTGCAGGCTGATATGCTTAACTAACAATAATGCTTAATGTATTATATCAAAACAATGCCGTCTTTCTAGCATAAAATCCCAATAAACTGCTAGCAACTGCAAAACACTAGTGCTAGCTAATGTTTTGCAAACTATTAAAAGTGAGGCTATTACAGTAGACCTAACGTTAGTCTAGTAGCCTCACTTCTAATATTTTGCTAAACATTTGCTAGATACATGTTGGCTAGCTAATGAGCTTCACATATCAACCTGAAAATCTGCAAGGCTCCACTCGCAGCCCCCCCCCCCCCCCCCCCCACAGTTACTCCGCTGCGAGACGCTTCACGCACCCCCAACTCTGACTGACTTCCTTTGTAACTGGGAAACTGATAGAATTCGATCATAAGATCGTGGTGTTTTTGCAACTTCAGCATATAGGATCGGGATGTTAATTGAACCTCGGTTTAACACATGTATGACTCTACCGCTCAGCTCTTGCTCTTGTATGACTCTTGCTTCAGTCTGTGTCTGCGTTCTTTCGCACCTGCCTGTAATCTGAGAAGGTCCCGCCTCTCTGGCTGGCTCCGGCCCGGAAAATATTCAGTAATAGCCTATCAGATAGCGCTGTGGGTGGGAAATTGCTCGTGTACACACTGACAGAGTGGTGACTGCAGCCAGAGAAACAGCCACATCAGAGCCAAAGTTTTATCGGCAATTTGATAAAAAAAAGGTCGATGCCGATAATCGGTCAAATGCGGAATATAGGCCCCGATAATCGCCCAGGCCAGGCCGATTATCGGTCGACCCCTAGTTAGAGCCTATATAATCAAAGGGGAATTTCCACATACACGTTACCATTGAGAAGTGAGAGCTATGTTTGCCCAAAGCGAAACCTCTGAAAATGTTACGCTCTGAAATCTGAAAACTAGGTTTATTGCTGATGGATTATCAGAAATCCTTTCAAAGTGATATACAACAAATCACCAAATCTCAGTGCGCTGTGATAGGCGGCATCTAACTTGTTCAGGCAATGGGCAGGTGCATTCATATACAACAAATCACCATAGTCCAGCACAGGTAAAAAGGTCACAGTGACTAGCCTTTTCCTGGCCTCAAGCGAGAAACAGGACTTGTTTCTGAAAAAGAAACCTTGTCTAACCCTCAGCTTTTTAAGCAGGTTATTGAGATGAAGTTTAAAAGTAAGGGTTACAGCTGCTACCTTGTGCCTTTAACTGTGTGTGTATGGAAATGAGCCGTGCCTTCCTATGCTGTCAGTGGCCGCCTCGACCTCGCAACATTCACGGGGATTGGACAGACGTCACTCAAGCCCTGCCCGCGTCTGCCACGTCATCCGGGGGAGGAGGATAAAGGCTAGGCACGAACATCAGTCTGGAGGCTCTGTATTGTGTGACAGATGCCTCAACCCTCTCATTGTGACAAAGCCTTCGTTCTGTGCTTCTGTAGACTGCCTAGCAGTGTATTCTGTAGGGTTCTGTGCGAGCACACTGGTTAGCAGTGTGTCTTGGTGTTCTGTGTTTAGTGTAGGGTTTGTGTGTGTGTGTTGCGTAGATCCAGGTTGCTTAGCTCCTGTAGAACCGCACTTAGGATAGTTACATTGTGAAACGGCTTAGACCCAGGTGATTAGCACCTGTAGAACCGCACCAGCTGTGTTTGCCCACAGTCCCGTTTTGTTATTGTTTGTTTCCACTTTAGAAGTGAGGTATTTTCTTTCCTTTGTATAGTACTGGGCTACTCTCTTTTGGAGACCCTTTTTGTGAAATAGTGACAGCTTGACCCGTTGTTGGGCCAAGCGGTTTGTGTGCAACGTTTTGCTCAGTTGCGCTTACGAATAAAGCCACCGGTAACAAATACCAAATCCCAAATCCAATCTGGTCGTGTCGTTTCCCTTTTGTACCCCTAGCCAAGAGGGAACGTGACAGTAAGACAATCATCAAGCCAGATACCAAGGTATGTATAACAGGTCACCACTTCAAGTACTTGTCCTTGCATAGTAACAATATCTAAAACAGGCACTGAGGGTCCGTTCCACCATCCACCACCACGGGGGGCTTTCTTCTCACAATCTGTGAGGACACCGTGGTTTTCCCCAGCTCCTGGGAGAACGACCTCCGTTCTTCTCTGTCTCCTCACTGTGGACGACATTCAGTGTCCTCTCCACTTTTCAGAGGAAGGGTCAGAGGAACTCAAAGAAATGCTGGACTCCAGAGAGCATTCAGTGTCAGACCCCCCTCGAACCTTGTGTCTTCTTCAGATGAGTCCTCCTGCTTCGCTGGCAGATGAAGGCTACAAGATTACTTCTGAAGTCTCCTCCGCACTGAAATGCTTCTTCATTTTAGTTCCTTCTCTTTGCTCCAGGTCTTTCTCCTTCTCTGCTCATTAAAGAAATAAGCCCTTGGTCAAACTGCATGTTTATCTTTGGCAGCCAGGTGCATGAACACATTAACAGTTGTTTTTTGTTTTTGAGTAATTGAGCAGACACACACACACACACACACACACACACACACACACACACACACACACACACACACACACACACACACACACACACACACACACACACACACACACACACACACACACACACACACACACACACACACACACACACACACACACACACACACACACACACACACACACACACACACACACACACACACACACACACACACACACACACACACACACACACACACACACACACACACACACACACACACACACACACACACGGAGAGGTGTGTGCTGGTTGTGCACAGGCCTACAAAATTGTTGTATCACCTGAGAGAGCACCAGGTCACATGCTGCAGGACCTGCTGGTCTGCTGCTGGAAATGACACACACACACACACACACACACACACACACACACACACACACACACACACACACACACACACACACACACACACACACACACACGCACACCACTCTCAGGCCCCCTGGTAGTCACACAGCTCCATAATATAACTGGCAAAAATGTAAGAATTTCATGCATCGGCCTACATTGGGAAAATGGTGTAATCTGTTGGAATAGAGTAGAAATATCAAATATCACTACTTTTCTTCTAAATGAAATGCTGACATTACAAAATGCATGGTTTTATACTGCAATGGCAGTGAGATAAAAAAATGTGGTCTGAATGGAAGTCAATAGCCGCGTTCACACTGCGGTACTTTTCCCACAAAGGTTCATGCGAACTTAGTTCATGCTCGTGTTCACACCAAAAAGAGCCGGTACTAAAAGTAGTTTATGCGAACCTTTTAATCCCCTCGAAAGTCCCTGCTAGAAAGCAGGGACTTTCGAGCGGCTCTTTTTTGAGAAAAGAGCTATATTCCTGATTGGCTGGGCGAATTGCAAACCACGCCCCGTAAAACTCCCAAAAAGTTTTGTGAAGCCGCCATTTTATTATCCTCGCATTAGCATTATTAGCATTAGCATTAGCCCAGCGCAGAAACGCAGAGAGACTAAATTATGGCAACACAAAATAAAACATGTGAGCGGTGGAGATGAAGAGGTGTCGGCGTTCTGGCGATTTACTCGGAAGGCTTCAGTAGAAGCTGCTGGGACACCCAGCAGCTTCTACTGAAGCCTTCCCCAACTCCGGGGACTTCCGGCCGGGGACTTTGGGCGGCAGTATACGCCGTGAAGTGGGTTGCGGCCTGCCAGTAAACCCAAAGCAGAAGAAGAAGAAGTGACGTCAGCGGCTTCATTTGCCTAATCCACCCCCAGGGACTTTTTCTGATGTGAACGCGATCTGTACTTAGTTCATGAGAACTAAAGAGTTCGCATGAACTAAGTTCGCATGAACCTTTGTGGGAAAAGTACCGCAGTGTGAACGCGGCTAATGAGGCATTTTTGAGAGAAATTAAATAATTAAAATAATGAAACAGGTGTTTAAAGGGTTAAAATCCTGAAAATTATTGAGTGTTTGGTAGTTTTGAGTATGTTAGAAGTTGTTAATGTGATTCATGAAACAAAAAGTAGAAAAAAATATTGATGTATGATTTAATAGAAGTTATTATGGGCGTGTACATTTTTGCCACGAAGGGGTCCAGAGGTAGTATCTAACACTACGTACAAAAATAATAATGCAGTGAAATCAATTGTGTTGCTAATCTTTGACACATCCAAGACAGCAATTCAGTAAAGTCATCAAAAAAAGCTAAAAAGAAGCTAGTAAAGAGCACAGCTGAACTCACGCAGCCCTGGCCGGCCCCTACATTGGTTGTGATGGCAAATCACAGGGTTTTGTTAACCTTCACAAGTTGCTCTCTACTGATGAGGAAGCAGCATACAAGTAAATCATGTTTGGATTTACTTCTATTTAGGCAATTATTGACACCAAGATGTCTGCTTGTATTGTGTTGAATGCTGCTGAGAAGTCTAGGAAGAGGGCTCTTGCATAGGTGTGACGTTTATCTAAATGTTTAGTGATGATGTGAACCAGAGTAGCAACAGCATCTTACGTACCACCCCCTTGCTTATAGGCAAACATGTTGGTATGGATCAAGTATGTCTTGTGTTGTACTGATAAGGAATCGGAGCAGAATTATTTCTAATGATTTCATAATCACTGAGGTGAGGGCTATTGGTCTGCAGTCCTTATGTTATTTTGGGCAGTGGTTTTATGTGTGTAGTTTTCCATGACAGAGGGATGGTGTGCGTATCAATGGAAGCCTGAAAGATGGGTTGCCAGCTTAGTAGCAACATTCTTCAGCAGCTTTCTTGGTGTTGGTGTACTGTAATGTTTTCTGACCTCTTTGACACTGATGGTAATCTTGTCAGAGGAAGCAGGGATTATTGTTTAGAGAATTTCAGTGCACTTTGCAGAATCATCCAGTGACTCAAAAACAAAACAAAATTCATTGTCCGTCACAATAGGTTTAGCTGAAGTGGTCTTTCCTGTCATGGTGTACCATTCTTTTTTTAATAATAATAATAACTGAGATTTCTATAGCGCCTTTCAAGGGACCCAAGGTCGCTTTACAGGAATAGGGCGAGCACACACAAAACAAAACAAAACAAAGGTCAGACAGACAAAACAACAGATCGATTTAAGGGCCGAAAGCCTTGATGAACAGATGGGACTTGAGGGCCCTTTTGAAGGCGTCCAGTGTGGGGATGTTGCGAATCTCCGCAGGGAGAGCGTTCCAGAGGGTGGGGGCTGCCACACTGAAGGCTCTGTCCCCAAATGTTCTCAGTTTGGTGCGGGGGGTGGTGAGCAGGCCAGAGTCTGAAGACCGCAGGTTCCGGGGTGGGGCATGTGGGTGGAGGATGTCCGATAGGTACTGGGGGGCAAGGGCATGGAGGGACTTGTAGGTCAGGAGGAGGACTTTATAAGTTATGCGGAACCTTACCGGCAACCAGTGGAGGTTGATGAGGGTGGGAGTGATGTGCTGCCACGGCTTTGTGTGTGTGTGAGGACCCGAGCTGCACAGTTTTGGACATACTGGAGCCTGTCCAGGGTTTTGTTGGGAACCCCGAACAGGACACCATTGCAGTAGTCCAAGCGGGTGGTGACAAATGCATGCACCAGGGTCTCGGCAACCGACTCCGAGAGTGACGGTCGGAGTCTGGCAATGTTCCGCAGGTGGTAGAAAGCCGATTTGGTCACTGATTTGACATGGGAATAGTAGGAAAGGGTGGAGTCGAGGATCACACCCAGGTTGCGGGCTTCAGGAGATGGGGAGATGGAGCAGCCGTCGACCTCAAGGACGAAGTCACCAACCTTCTGGCCTTGGGTGCCACAACCATGAGCTCTGTTTTACCGCTGTTCAGCTTCAGATAGTTTGAAGACATCCATGTCTTGATGTCATGCAGGCAGTTGATGAGAGACTGAGGGGGGAGCTGGGAGGATGGAGTGGTGCTTTTGTGGTCTTTGGCTTTAAAAGCATTTTCCAAAAGCTCTCTGTGTGCCAGTTTTGATTCCCTCAACTTGACTTTTAGTTCTTTCTCTAAGTGCTCCATAGTCTTTGCTTTTGAAAGCTATTTTCCTGGTATTTATAACTTTTGTAATGTCCTTATTCACATATGATTTATTATTTGGATAGATTTGTATTTCTTTAGTGGGAACAACTTGTTCTACACAGAAGTTAATATAGTCATTGGTAACACTAGTTATTTCATCTAGTGAACCTTCCTGAAAAATTTCCCAATCTGTCCAATGAAAACAGGCTTTCAACTGTTCCCTACTTTCATTTGTCCATGTCCTTATTACTTTCTTTTCATCTCTTCAGTTTGGTCTTATACACTGGTATCATATTTACAACATTATGATCAGAGTTAAGTATTGGTGGTCTACATTTAGTCACACATGCTCCTTACAAAGCATTTGTCCAGGATATTGTCTTTTCTGGTGTGATATAGGGCTGTCCCGAATACCATTTTTCGGGCTCCGGATATTCGGTAGTAATCAGCAGCGGATATCCGGGGGGGGGGTGGGGGCGTAGTAATAAGCAGCGAACCACTTCAACACGTGTATTTCGGTTTATCCACGTCAATAATGTTGTTATTCTGCGATATTGTTGTTTTTATAGTTATTTGTTAATGTATGCAACCCAATTTGTGTTCTTTGAAATTGAAAAGGATATTGCATTGTGTGTGTTACTTTCGTTGCAGTTGTGTATGTCTTAAGTGTAATTTGGCTTGGCTTCCTATTTTTTAGGAAGAGTTGGCGCTGTTGACAGGAAGTTATTGTTGTTGCTATGGAAGCAATGTGACATAGATTAATAGAGAAAAGTCATATCTACATATGAAGACGGAGAAAATAAACGATAAAGTTTATGGTTAAAGGTGGGGTAGGTAAGTTTGAGAAACCGGCTCGAGATACACTTTTTGTTATATTCCATGGAATGCTCTTAACATCCCGGTAGCAATGCATATCTTAAGTGCTTTGACAAAAAATCCATAAAAAAACTTCATCTGTGGAATCCGTAGTACTTGTAAAAAGCACGACCAATCATTTTAGCCGGCCTGGCTAAAATAACTGGATGGCCTACCTGCCTGTCAGCCTTCCATCTGTGCACAAACTTATATCGTGCCCTCATTGGTCATGTGCACGTTCGTGTGTGTTGGAGGAGGGGCTCTGTAAGGAAGTGGCAGATTTTTTCCGGCTGTGTATTTTCAAATTATAGCGCACTCGAGCTGGTTTCTCCAAAATTACCTACCCCACCTTTAACCTCTTAAGCCCCACGGACCCGGGGCCGAAAACGCGTCATTAGCAGGAAACAACGTCTAAGGAACCTTAATATTTAATAAACTATGAATGTTTTATATTCATATAACGGGAAAAACTCGTTTAACTGATTTTTTTCATTTAAAAAAAAAAAAAGACACAATGCTAACAGTGAGCCTCTGAATTAGCCCCAAGAGAAAAATGCTAACCTATTACTGCACCGGAAATCACTCCTAGCTCCCTTATTACTTATCCTAGCTGCACATCAAACACATCGTTTATGATCGTAAAGACACCGAATCTAACGGTGCCCACCTCAACACTGAAAGATACAAACTCGCGACATTATCAACAAAAACGTACATCAAAACATGTGGCGCTAGGTAGCCTACAACGCTAACATGGATTACCTTGGTTTTGTCTGGTCAAAACTGGTCTTCAATGGCATTAAAACGATAAAAATGCTGCTCAGGCTTAATCCATAGGTTAATATCTAATGTGGCTGTGTCCCCTTTGAAATGTTCTGATTATCTATAAGCAATACAACTGCAATTCCGTTTTAAAATATCAGAGCAGGCCATTCCTTTTTTTTATGAGTGTGTGCGGGACAATTTCCCTTCGATTCTATTGGCTCTAACGGTCAGACAGAGATGTCACATGTCAAAATCGAAGAAGGGGGGCCAGAAATAAGGAAAATTCACCCAAATGGCCCCAGAAGAGGGTTTTTTGCTAAATCTGTCTAAAAAGGTAAAATATCACTTGTTTTGCATCAATCTTGATACAGGGTACTTATTATATGTTGTACTTTGGAATCCTAAAGCTTTTAGTCTACTAACCCATCATCCAAGGTTAGTTTTCACGATAAGTACAACATATGTTTTGGACGGACACTATAATTTACAGTTTTTTTACCATATTCATTCCGAATTTTCTTTAAAATAAAAAAACATCTATATTGATTCTGACTTTTCTTCATCTAACTCACAGGTTTATCATTACTTTGAGAAAAAATATTATTAATTTAACCCTTTTTAGAAGGGAAGATATGGTAATTTGTTCTGAGAATGTCATTTTTGAGCCTGAAACCTGAAAAACAGGCTCAGGGCTTAACAGGTTAAGTGTTGGCACCCCCCGAAGAGGCACAAGCTCTTACGTTGATATTGGAGATTTCAATAAATTCAATCACAAACGAAAAAAACGAATATCTGAATAACAAAATTGAAATCCGAATATTACTCCAACAAACATACTGTTGGAACCAAGGTAACACAGTCTCCAGGCGACATTGCTTCATGTCCCCGAGTACTATTGCCGGTGCATCGGGGTGGCTGAGTTGCAGCTCGTGAACACAGTCAGCGATGGAACCGGCCACCAGTGAAAATGAATCATCTTTTTTTCTCAAAGTAATGATAAACCTGTGAGTTGGATGTAGAAAAGTCAGAATCAATATTGATTTTTATTTTAAAGAAAATTCAGATTCAACATATTAAAAATGTAAATTATTGTGTCCGTCAAAAATAAAAACATTACTTATAGTGAAAACCACCCTTGGAAGATGGGATCGGAGACTATAAGCTTTCGGAATCCAAAGTACAACATATAAGAGCCCTGTATCAAGATTGATGCAAAACAAGTGACATTTGACCTTTTTGTAGAGAGGTTTAGCAAAATAAACTCCACCTCTGGGGTCATTTGGGTGGAAATGGGCGTATTTGACGTTTCTCTTGAACCCATTGGTCGATTTTGATTGACATATCTTTTGCACCTTTAGAGGCAATATAATCAAAGGGGAATTTCCACATACACACACACACACATTACCATTGATAGTAAGTCAGAGCTATGCGCACACAGTTTGCCCAAAGCTAAACCTATCTTCCGCTCTGAAATCTGAAAATGTAAAACTAGGTCTATTGCTGATGGATTATCAGAAATAATTTCAAAGTGACACAGACACATTGGATTAACCTATGGATTAACCTTGTGCAGCGTTTTTATCGTTGTAATGCCATTGAAAACAACGTTTGATCAGACAACAAGAAAGGTAAGAGATATTGCCGTGTTGGCTACCTAATGCCACGTGTTGTGATGTTTGAGAAAGTAAAGTCCTTTCGAGTCATCTGTCTCAAGCCTAAGTCGAGCCTCAAGTCATGAATACCAAGTCAAAGTCAAGTCGAGGATTTTATCAATGTTAGTCAAGCAAGTCTCAAGTCCAAAAATATGTGACTCGAGTCAAGTTGTGACTCGAATTCCGGACCTTTTGTATTTACTGTGGTTAGAATGTTGCTGTTACTGTATCTAATATAAACACAAGAGTTAGTAAAAGTAGTATTCCGTTAACTCAATGTTTGTATTAAGTGAGTTTTTATTGTGTTAACTGTATATGTATTTATGCTTTTTAGTTTGACTTTTTCTCTTTCTTTGTCCGTCTGTTCTAGAAACCGAAAGGAAGAGAGAGACGTCACAGCTGTCAGCAATGTGAAAAATCATTTACAATATCTGGAGATTTAAAGCGCCACCTGCTTATTCATACTGGAGAAAAACCGTACAGCTGTGTAGAGTGTGGGACAAGTTTCACGACATCAGGAAATCTAAAAAAACATCAACGTATTCACACTGGAGAAAAACCGTACAGCTGTGAATACTGTGGGAGAAGTTTCACTACATCAGGTAATCTCAAAAAACATCAACGTATTCATACTGGAGAGAAGCCGTACAGCTGTGAAGAGTGTGGGAAAACATTCACTGTATCAGGTACTCTCAAAATACATCAACGTATTCACACTGGAGAAAAACCGTACAGCTGTGAATACTGTGGGACAACTTTCACTACATCAAATAATCTCAAAATACATCAACGTATTCACAATGGAGAAAAACCGTACTGGTGTGAAGAGTGTGGGAAAATGTTCACTACATCAGGTAATCTAAAAAAACATCAATTTATTCACACTGGAGAGAAGCCGTACAGCTGTGAAGACTGTGGGACAAGTTTCACTACATCAGGTGCTCTCAAATCACATCACCATATTCACACTGGAGAGAAGCCGTACAGCTGTGAAGACTGTGGGAAAACTTTTGCTCAATCAGGTGCTCTCAAATCACATCACCGTATTCACACTGGAGAAAAACCATACAGCTGTGAAGAGTGTGGGAAAACATTCACTGCATCAAGTTATCTCAAAATACATCAACGTATTCACACTGGAGAAAAACCGTACTGGTGTGAAGAGTGTGGGACAAGTTTCACTACATCAGGTAATCTAAAAAAACATCAACGTATTCACACTGGAGAAAAACCGTACAGCTGTGAAGAGTGTGGGACAACATTCAGGGAATCAGGTGCTCTCAAAATACATCAACGTATTCACACTGGAGAGAAGCCGTACAGCTGTGAAGACTGTGGGAAAACTTTCACTCAATCAGGTGCTCTCAAAAAACATCAGCGTATTCATACTAGAGAGAAAACTTAGAGCTGGGAAGAGTGTGGGAAAAACGTTCAGGACATCAAGTAAACTCACAATCCATCACCGTGTTCACACAGGAGAGAACCCATAGTGATTTTAAGAGTGTGGGAAAACATTGTCTCAAAGTATTCACCTTAAAAACACCTCATCTGCAGGAAACAGTGTCTGAGTGCATCTTAATATTTAATAAACTATGAATGTTTTATATCCATGTAACGGGAAGAAACTCAGCTAACTGTTTTATTTTTTTTATTTTTTTATAAACCTACAAAGCTAGCGCTGAGCATATGAATTAGCCACGAGCGGGGGAAAAACGCATTACCCCACTGAAACTCACTCATAACACCCTTATTACTTATGTTAACTGCACATCCAACATATCGACTAGCATCGTGAGATGACACAGAATCGATAGGTACATACATCATCACTCTATGATAAGAACTAGCGAAGATATTAACAAGATCAGACTTCAAAACATGTGGCGCTAGGTAGCTAAAAACGGCAAAATGGCTTACCTTTGGCGTTGTGTGGTCAAAAGTGGTCTTCAATGGCATTAAAACGATAAAAACGTTGCTGAAGGTTAATCCAATGTGTCTGTGTCCCTTTGAAATGATTTCTGATAATCCATAAGCAATACACCTGCTTTTCCGTTTCCAGATATCGGAGCGAGAGATAGGTTCGCTCTCATGCAAAACTGCATGCGCATAGCTTTAATTTCTCAATGGTAACGTCTGTGTGTGTATGTGGAAATCCTCCTTCGATTCTATTGGCTCTAACGGTCAAAAAGAGATGTCAATCACCAAAATCGACCAATAGGCTCCAGAGAAATGGTGAAAACGGCCATTTCCACCCAAATCACCTCAGAGGTGGATTTTTTTTTTTGCTAAACCTTTCTAAAAAGGTCAAATGTCACTTGTTTTGCATCAATCTTGATACAGGGTAATTATTGTAATTTGGATTCCTAAAGCTTTTAGCCTACCTTACCATCATCCAAGGGTAGTTTTCACTGTAAGTAAAAAAGAATTTTTGGACGGACACTACAATTTACAGTTTTTTACTATGTTCAATCTGATTTTTCTTTAAAAATAAAAAACATCTATATTGATTCTGACTTTTCTACATCCAACTCACGGGTTTATCATTACTAAAAGATTATTAATTTTCCCCTTCTGAAGTGTAGTCATGGTCATTTGTTCTGGAAATTTCGTTTTCGAGCCTGAGACCTGAAAAACAGGCTCAGGGCTTAACATGTTAAAGTCCATTAGCCATTCTGCATAGTTTTGAACAACGGAGAGCAAAGCTAGCTGTTTCCTCCTCCTGGTGTCCTGAGAGCTGTAGTTATATTGTAAGAGTCTCGTTTTATGTGCCAGGACAAGCCCTGAGGTCCTCCTCTGCTTTTTAAATATCCCTAAATTCCCCAAAATAAAATGGGTGAGGCTTTTATCCACTACGCTCCCAAAACTGTGGAACACCAGGAAATATCAGAGTGGCTCAGTGGACATTTTTAAATCTCTTTAGATTAGCTTTTTATTAGCAACCCCCCACTTTAAATGGTCTTTTAGTCTTTATTATTTACCTACTTTTATATTGTTTCATTTATGATTATAGGAAGGGTTTTATCTTATATTAGTTATTTAACGGTTTCAATACCAACATTTATTTTTACGTTGGTTTCTTTATATTTTAATCGTTTAACCTTTAATAGAATTATGATGTTTTTATTTCTGTTGTACCTATATGTTCACTTTATTTTATAGGGTTTCATATTGTTGCATATATTCACTTTTCTTGAGTCTTATCTTTCCGACATAAATCATCATTTCTTTCAATGTATTTCATTTGTTATTATCATATCTTTTTTAACCTGTTACAATGTTATATTTTGCTGCACGTGTCTGTAAAGGTCTTAACATCTGAGGGGACTTTCTTGTTTATTTTTAACTTGTGATGTTTCGCCATTTTGTAAAGCACTTTGAGCTGCACGTGCTGTATGAAAAGTGCTGTATGAATAAAGCTTTATTATTACAACAGTTTTTTATGTTCTGACCAACGTTCACACTATGCCAACACAAGGCCACAGAGATGCTGTTTCTCCAATTGAATTGATGTTTGTAATGGTTCCTGAACTATGAAGAAATATTTTACTATGCTGTGTTTAAACCATGGATTTATATCTCAACTGCTAGCCTCGTTAATATGCATTGAAGGAATTGAGTTTCACTGTTCATTAATCTGCAGAGTAGTTTCTCCAATAATCTGTTTGGTTGATCAAATGTTGTGACTTTAAACTTCTATAGGGATGTTTTTGATAGTTCCTGTTGAGTTAGCAGTCTGTTCTGGGTTGCAGTCAAATTGTCCAAAAATCAGCTCCTATCGTCTTTTCCTATCCACTAGTCCCGGGTCAGGGTCGCCTTAATGCACGGGCTGACATGGGCTGAAGTCCAGGGGCCTACGGAGATTGGGGGCCAATAAAAAATAAAGAAAATTCAATTTATTTATTTTTATTTCGGATGTTTTTTTTTTTTTAAATAAATAAAGACTTGGCTTTCAGAATATGAAACTTTTATTTCCAAAATCCCACGATAAATACATTTTTGAAGCTTGTAAAGGGAAGAAGACAGCTCTCCCTCGCCGTTCTGCTGTTCCCCTCCCTCCGCTGAAATTATGAATGTAAGGCGTATAGTAATCATAGATAACACGGCAGGGTCCGTTACAGTTTGTTTTCATCTGGTTTAAAATAAACAAAGCCTTGGCTTTCAGAATATTAAACTTGTTTCGGCAAATTCAGATGATAAATACAACTTTGAAGCTTGTAACGGCATAATTACAAGCGGAGAACAGAGTAACTTGACGTCACAGCTGCAGGCATAACAACAGCCGGTGTTTCTCGTGAGTGTTTTCCCGGGGAAACAAACACAATACACACAAACGCACACAAATACACAAACACACGCAGAGGCGGCGCTAGGGGGTGGCTACTTGGGCTCAAGCCCCGGATGTTTTCTGAAAAGCCCCGGATGTTTCACTTAAAAAAAAAAAAAAGAATTAAAATATTTTTTTTTTTTGAAAATGTCTCGGGAGTAATGTGCAGTACCGGAGTCCACCAGAGAGGCAGCCGCTGCGGGACATTAGCCTGCGTACTGCGTAGCCTTCCCTGCCCTGAAGAAGAAGTGATCCTTCCTAAGAGGCTTCTCAATACTCAAATTTCCCCTCCTCAACTCCTCGACTCCTCGGTCCTCCGGTAGTGACCCGGAAATGAATTTCAGCGTGCCATTTTGAAGGACGTCTCATTTCTCTAAATGCACACCGAGGACCGAGCGTCGAGGAGGCTCTCTGGAGGAGCTATAACCGAGGATACACTGATGGTTCCTCCACGGCTCCTCCGCGGATGCATTTCCGGGAACGGTGGAGGCGTGACGCAGGATATTATTTTAGAAACTGCTCTCATCGCAACGCGATGTTTACAGTGAGAACAGCTGTGAGGCCCGTGCAGAAAGCAGAGCAGTGTGTAAAATATATATCACTCAGTATAACAGACCTACTCTCTTTATTTGCTTTAGTTTAGCAGATATCTACAAAGAGTCGATATTTTGCTAAGAACATTTAGTGCTTCACATAATAAAATACACAACGGCTGTAGCCTGATTATGCTTTAGGAGCTGTAGGTGTGTGTGGTACAGTGTCGGTGCGTGTTGTACAGTGCGCAGATGCGGCGGACAGACAGGTCTCAGTTGGTTTGGTGTCCTCTGCTTACTTTTAATACTTGCAAATACAACTTTTGGCCCGTAATTTCAATTCCCCATTTCAGCGACCAGAGAGAGGGGGGGATATATCCAGTCTCTGATTGTGTTACGTTATTATGAGAGTGCTCTCATACTTTAAATTGCATATATTTATATAAATATATTTGTGTGTGTGTGTCCGCATCTGTAGCCTGTTATTGTTTCATTATACCGCACTCTCAATGAATTCAAAGTAAATATGTGGGGGAACAATGTTCAGCTGATCTAACAGAGATTATAAAATACAGCGCTATGACAAAACACTCGACAGCTGATGCAGCTGTTGTCACGTAATAATGAACGGACGTTGCTTTAATATGACCGCTCAGAGGAGAGGAGTTCTCATTTCTTTAAACGTCTGCTGCTTCCCCTCCTCTCTCCTCGGTTCCCCTCCTCGGTCCTCCGCTCGCATCTCCTGTGGGCGGGACTAAGTCTCGAGGAAGGGACATTTAAGAATTGAGAAGCCTCTCTAGTGCCTGACGAGTTTTAAGCTAATAGCCTATAAAGTTATGGATATTAGAAAGTTATTTTCATCGAAGCAGGCGCCACAAGCTGCAGCAGTATCAGCAGCTGACAACAATGTCATCACCAGCAGTGAAGAAATGGATGTTTCAGGTTTGTGAATCTAATGGTGATATCTGCACTCTGGCTGACTGAGTAAGAAGTGAAAAAGAGTGATGTACTGTAACGTTAATCTTATAGCTAGTAAACATGGAGTAACCAAGGCAAGGCAAGTTTATTTATATAGCACCTTTCAACACAAGGCAATTCAAGGTGCTTTACAAAAATGAAAGACATTCAGACAAAGGCATTTAAAAAGAGTAAAAGATAATAAAAGAAACATTAAAAGAAAAATACATGAATAAAAAGTTACAGTGCAGTTTAAGATATGAATAGTTCACACAGAAGTTCCACTTTACTGATGAACATAACAGCTCAGTTTAAATTAAAAGCAGCGACAAAAAGATAAACCACACTAAGTCAATACCCTTATATGTTAGTATGTATACAGAAAATGACTAAAAATTATCCTAAGATGTAACGTTAACCCTTCATACCTCAGTCTACTTTTAAGACACTAAAATAACGTATTCCAATTTTTATTTTTGTTTTCGCGCATGGAATTATACCGGCTCTCGTTTCAGTACACATAACAACGGAACCATAGCAACGGAACTGACAGGCAACACTCTGAATCCGATTGGCTGTGACTGCATCCACTCAGAGTGCCCGATTCAGAAACGTGCCGCTTACACTCTTTACGTCACAAACAAAGATGGTGGATGAGAATAGATCTATAAAACGATAAGCAATGCGCAGTGGATCGGAAGAGGACGGTGTGTCGGCGTTGTTCGATAGCGGTGCGGTATGCTAATGGACACGCGCCAAACATGCTAAATCACATCAGAAGGCAACACCCAGATTTTCCAATCACCGGAGCCCGGCAAAAGACAACAGCAGTTCAACAGCTGATCCCCGCTGTTTTTAAGAAGCCAATAGACATGAGAGCCGAGAGACCAAAATAAATAACGGAAGCTTTTGGCATATTTTTTCAACGACTTTGCGTTCTTGAAACACTTTCTTATTATTTATGATGTAATATTTTCAAGACATTCTTTTTAGTTTTACAGCTTGATGAAACCTTTTTGTTTGACATCAGCCATTATAGATACTATGGCCATCTGAGTGTGTGTGTGGTACTGTTTGTGGTTTGTTTTTAACTGTTTAATACAGTTAATTATTCAAAATGTCAGAGTTCCTTATTTTTAAACTGAAACTTGCACTACTGTTCAAAAGTAAATAACAACAAACCTGGAATTATGCATTTGGGACTTTTTTTTGCTTTTTCTTGTTGTACCGAACCGTGACCCCCAAACCGAGGTACGAACCGAACCGTGACTTCTGTGAACCGTTACACCCCTAGTCCCTGGTGTTCCAGGGAACTCACCAAGTGTCAGAAAACACAGCCCTCTCTCTTTTCCTCCATACCCAAATCTCTAAAAACGGGGCTGCAACGGATCTGATACAGACTGATCTTATAATAATATAATAATAATCCTTATATTTATTATAGTGCTTTCTCAATGACTCTCAAAGCGCTTTACAAATACACATTACACATACAGATCATACATGTAATGGTCATCTACTGTGGACAATACCCACAGGAGCAAATTCGGATGAAGTGTCTTGCCCAAGGACACACCGGCCTGCCTGATCTTGAATTATTTTCTACGTCACAGAAGTGGTGCTCCGCTTATTGGTCAATTCTCCACCTATCAGGGGAATGTGGGGTTGGGCCACGGCCGGCCATTGCGCTGGAGACGCTGTAGTACATATGCCAGGCCTGTAAGTGGCGCTGTAGTCTGCCACAAAAGCAGCGAAGAAGACTTCCCGCGCATGGTTGCCCTTCTGTTTATACTCTGCTCTGGCTCTTTTTCTCCCTCCCCGAGGCAAGCGTTTGCTCCCGCTGCTGTAATTCAATGCAATCCCTCCCTCTCTGTAATTCTCTCCGGTTAGTCCACCAGCAGATGACAAACACCCTCCTCTCCGGCTCTTCCAAGGAACGAGGGGACCGTGTGGCAGAGTTTCAGTTAGATTTTTATTTCGCCGGTCAACATGTCCGTTAAAGTTTAAATCTTCCGGACAAAATTAGAAAAGTGCCGGTCAAAGGTCTTCTTTGTTATTTATTGAGCTTTAAAACAAATGAATAACGACTCTATATAATAATAATATAAGAATAAAATACGGAGGACGGAGATCTATTTTTCTCCCCCTCTTCTCCCCGCTGCAGCCCAGCAGCTGATCTCAAAGCACGCTCCCCTCTCCTGCAGGGGGGCGTGGTGCAGCTCACAGAATCAGCCCCCTGCAAAAACAGCGCTGGAAAGAGCAAATAGAGCTAAATGAGGCATGGCTAAAATGCAGGATCTGTTTGGTATTTTGAAAGAAAAACTATTTATATACTTTATATAGGTATGGCCCTACAATATATTGTTCAAATATAGCATGATATGTCCCCTTTAAGGTATTATTAAGGTAGGGTTAATGTTGCTCTCAAAGTGCACCAGATTGATGCTTTTAACTTCAATATTTAAAAAAAAAAAAATCTTCCCGGGGGAACATGCCCCCGGACCCCCCTAAAGAAATAGCACTTTACCCCTGCAAAAAACACACATATTAGTTCTGTACCAAGCGGCAGCGGTGCCGGCCGCGGGGCCTCGGAGCCAAATAGGCCGTCTGGTTCTGATAGCGATGGAGTGGCGGGAGAGGAAATACAGACAGGAGGGATGTTGGAGGAGATGGAGCGGACGACGAGGACTTGCTACGTGGAGGGGAGCCAACGGTAACCGGACAAATACATGAGGGAGGCCCGATACGTCACTCATCTGGAGGAGAGGACCAGGCGCGCGTAGAGCAGAGTGGAGAAGTGCGATCACAGAGCCTGCCGAGTCTATAAATGACTTTGATTTGTTGTTTAAATAGGGGGCCTACGAAATAAAAACAATCAGCCCCAGGGCCTGATGGCAGGTTAAGGCAGGCTTGCCCGGGGTTAATGCCTTTACTTGTGGTTACGATCAGCCAAGTGGTATAAAAAGCTACGAACAAAGAACGGCAACAGAAATATGGTTTAATGGATGAAAGCACGGATAAATCACCCTCCAAGGATAAACTAACTCTTTGTATGTGTTTTAAAAGTCTCTTAAACACATTACATTCGGTATGAAATCAGCATTAATGTCTGTTAGCAACGTGTAGCTTCTGAGGACCGGAAGCTAGAAACGGACCGCCGCAATGCATCACGGGATTGTAGTTTTTCTTTTAAACATAATTTCACTGCCCACTGTGGTGTTAAAATATTGAATAATTACATTATTATTAATAATATTAATATATAAACATGGGACTGGTATGACATATTTTAAACATTGGGAAAAATGTTTTTGTTTGTAATAAAAGGCATAAAACACAGCAAGTAAAAGATGGGATAAAACACCAATGAAAGACCGCAACAAACTCACCTCCTCCGACGATCCAAAAGCCTGTCGGAAAAGGTGAGTCTTTAGCTGCCCCTTAAAAACCTCCACTGAGACAGAGGCTCTCAGTTTCTGGGGGAGTTCATTCCATAGGGGCCACCGCCTCAAAGGCACAGTCCCCCTTCGTTTTTAGCCTGGTTCGGGGACCCTTAAGAGGCCTTGTTTGGATGACCTCAGGGCCCGGGTTGTCCTGTGAGAGTGAATAAGGTCGTCAATGTAGGCGGGGGCTTGGCCATGGACAGCTCTATATGTGTAAACCAATACCTTACATTGGGTTCTGAGATGGACAGGGAGCCAATGCAGGGCAGAAAGGACCGGAGTGACGTGGCATGTTTTTTTGGACCAAGTGAGTAATCTGGCTGCAGCATTTTGGACCTGTTGTAGCCGGTTTATTGATGTTTTTGTTGAAGCAGGAGAACGGAGCATTACAGTAATCAAGCAGGGATGAAATAAAGGCAAGGATAGCCATCTCCAGTTCTGCATTGGATAGAAAGCCCCTGAGCTTGGCAATGTTGGCGAAGTTGATAGGGACTCGGCTTGGCAACTGGAAGGTCACCAGTTCGAGTCCCGGCAAGACCAAGTGCTACCGAGGTGTCCCTGAGCAAGGCACCATTCCCTACACTGCTCCCCTGGCGCCGGACATGATGGCAGCACACTGCTCCTAACACTAGGATGGGTCAAATGCAGAGGAACAAATTTGTTTGTACCTGTACTGTGAAATGACAAAAAGAGAAATGTATTATTATTTAGAAATACAATGGAATAAAATATGTGCAGTATTCAAAAAACAGACATTGTGTGCATTAATGTAATGCATAGAGTCTTCAATGTGGCTGGGGTAAAGTGTCAGTGGGGGGCCGGGCCTTGTTGATGTGGCCAGAGGAGAAGAAACTGTTCAGGGCCATATTTCAAGATTGCAATGGGCCAGGAAGCTGATCCTTGAACTGTGACATGCCTCCAACCTCTGGATTGAGTGTCCATGTTGGAGATGATTGGACAACCTGTGATTTTTAGACCTTTGCAAACTCATCACTGACTGAAAAACAGATCAAAAATAACAACAGGTAAAAAATAAAGTTGCTCTGATTTGCATGAGAGTTGGTATACTGAGAACAGTGGCCTCAAAGATTACTAGGGTTGGGTACCGAGAACCAGTTCCGGTTCGGAACCGGTTCCAACATTTCGATTCCAACGGCATCATTTAGAAATGTGAATTTCGGTTCCGCTTTTCGATGCCTGAGGAAATGTTTCTCAACGCTCTCCGTAGCCTACTGTATGACTGCGGCGAGGTGGGAAATTTAGCGTTGTACCTACACTTTCTACAGTGTAACCTGAGACCAGGGCCGGCCCGTTGCACTGGCATTATAGATGTTCGCCTAGGGCTCCAGATCTGTGGAGGCGCTGCGCTGACAGCTCTGGGAGGGAAAACAAATGTTTTGACCGTTGGTGCTCATACTACATTTTCGGCCTTGATGTAACAACATTCATAATTATGTAAATGTAACACCCTTTTTCACCCTGGTTACACGTTTCATTCGCCCTGTACGATGGGCGCTGCAAGTGATGAAAATGGGGGGTGTTGGCTTATCTGGCACCCGCAGCTCACAGCCAACGTGCGAGTGAGCGAGGGAGAAAGGGAGGGTGCACTGGAACCGGCGCTGTTGTTATTAGCATCTGGTGCTAGCTGCTCTAACGGAAGAAGAAGATGTTCTACAATGATGTGGAGGGAGAGTCCTCTCCAGTCAGACTGAGGCTGATAACTACAGCTCAGTGAGGTAAAGGACTCTGAGTGTTTAGATAGTTCTGTTGAGCATATTTGTATAATAACAAAGTCATGTTTGAGTTCATGTGTATGACATCATCAGAATGTGCCTGAAACGTGGTGATGCTAATGAGCATGCGCAGTTACAATAAACGGCAGTACTCCAGGCCAAACTCTGAGCGATGTGGTCGTGTGTTTCTTCTGTCCGTTAGCATACTTACAAGCTACTTTGGTTGACTGCAAACGTGGAGACTTCTGCTGAATATAATGTCTCACGCAACAGGTTATGGGCCCAGTCAAGGAGGCCAAAGGTGGTTTAAGTTGTTATTCGACGGTGACGAGAAAAACTTTGAGTTATGGGAGACGAGGTTTTTGGCGCACATGGAACTGCGCAGCCTCAGTGAAGTTATCCTGGAAGAGCCAGCGATAGACTACAACGACGAACAAGCACTTTAAGAAGACGCAACAAAGAATGCAGAGGCATATGCTGAATTAGTGCAGTGTCTAGATAATAAGAGTTTATCACTCATAATGAGAGACGCGAAACGAGATGGAAGAAAAGCGTTGGCAATACTCCGAGAGCACTACGCGGGAAAGGACAAACCACGAGTCGTGAGCCTGTACTGTGAACTCTCTTCTCTCCACAAAGCAAGCAACGAGACTGTTACTGATTATATTATCCGAGCGGAGACTATATTCACGTCTTTGAGAAGGGCCGAAGAAAATATCAGTGACGGGTTGCAGATTGCCATGGTAGTGAAGGGGTTACCGGACTCATTCAACCCGTTTGTCATGCACGTCACTCAAACCAACGACCGTCTAACGTTCGGTGAGTTCAAAACTAAACTGCGGAGCTATGAGAGCACTGACAAATATAGGACGAGTGACATGAAAACGGACGAGGACGGCGTTATGAGGACTAGCGGGGCGAGGACACGAGGACGTGGAAGAGGGAAGAAGATGGACTTAGCCGACACTGAATGCTACACATGCGGGAAAATGGGGCATATGGCTAGGACATGCCCTAACGAGATCCAAGCGAGGCGAGAGGAGCGACGGTGGGACACGCCACACCGAGGAAGGGGCCGAGGCAGAGGGCTGGATCAGGTGAAGAGGGCAGACGGAGACACGGAGGATGATACCGGTGCATCATTCTTTTTCAAAATAAGTGACTGTCAAAATCAAGTAGGAAATAAGAGAGGTCTTATGGTCGACTGTGGTGCCACGACACACATGATTAATGACCCGGCAAAGTTTAAGACAATCGATAAGAGTTTTAGACCCGAGGAACATGTGATAGAGCTGGCAGATGGAACGAAAACGACCGGGATGGCGAAGATGAGAGGAGAAGCCGAAGTTGTTCTACTCGACAGCGAGGGACGGCAAGTGAAAACGAGGCTCAAACGAACGCTTTACATCCCATCTTTTCCACAAGACATTTTCTCCGTGAAAGCAGCGACAGCCAGCGGAGCTGAGGTCCGCTTCAAAGACGGTGATGATTGGCTGATTCATCAAAATGGTACTAAGTTTAAAATGGATGTGTATGGTAGGCTATATTACCTTAGCACAGTAGAGGATGAAAATACTGATGATGTTTGTAATGGTTGTCATGACATCCAGACATGGCATAGAATACTTGGTCATTGTAATTTTGAGGATGTGTCTAAACTTGAGAAAGTGGTTAAAGGTATGTCGATCAAACCATAACTGTGAAACATTTACACAGTACAGAAACTGCCTTAGTCAGGGTGACCAATGACCTGCTGACCAATGACCAATGACCTGCTGACCTGCTGATGACAGCTGACACCGGATCTCCATCTCTCCTCATCCTCCTGGATCTAACTGCAGCATTTGATACCGTCGACCATGACATCCTACTCCACCGTCTTCACACTACAATTGGACTCTCTGACTCTGCCTTAAACTGGTTCACCTCCTATCTCACCAGGAGGACTGAGCACGTCACCTTGGGAGCGGCTAAATCAAGAACTCACTCTGTGACTTGCGGTGTCCCCCAAGGATCAGTCCTTGGCCCCACCCTTTTCACCATATACATATCCCCCCTTGGTCGTGTCATCAGCCGGCATGGAATATCTTTCCATTGCTATGCTGATGACACACAACTCTACATCAGAGCAAACCCAACCCCCTCTGCACCTCTGCCATCATCCACAATAACCAGATGCCTGGAGGAGATAAAGGTGTGGATGAAGCACAACTTCCTCCAGCTAAACAGCTCCAAGACTGAAGCCATTCTTATTGGCACTCCACATCAGGTCTGTTCATCTGCCATCACCAGCATCACCTTCTCCGGTCAGAACATTCCACTCTCAACAACGGTTACCAATCTGGGAGTTAAAATGGATCCTCACCTGACCTTTGAGGCCCACATCAAGCAAATATGCAAGACCTCTTTCTACCACCTGAGAAATATTGCGAAACTCCGCCCCACACTCAGTCTGCCAGATGCTGAAAAGCTTGTCCACGCCTTTGTCTCCTCCAGGCTGGACTACTGTAACGCACTTCTCATTGGGATTCCTAGCAAGAACATCCAGAAGCTGCAATACATCCAAAACACAGCTGCTAGGATCCTGATGAGAGTGCGGAAGTACGAACACATCACACCCATCCTCAAATCACTGCACTGGCTCCCGGTCTTACTCAGGATTGACTACAAAATCACCCTCTTCACTCATCAGTGCATATATGGAAATGCTCCCTCCTACATCAAGGAATTGCTCACCCCACAAACCTCCACGAGGAACCTACGTTCAGTAAAGGCAAACCTCCTCATCCCACCAAGGACAAAACTGAAGACCATGGGAGACCGAGCCTTCTGCTCCGCTGCTCCGAGATTGTGGAATGCCCTCCCAAGCCAGCTGAGGACACCACAGACTGTGGAGGCTTTCAAAAAAGGCCTAAAAACGCATCTTTTTAGAATAGCCTTTAACTAGATTTTTAAATCCCCCACATTATGCCATGCGGGCATGAATGTCACAGCTTTTATTATGTTGTTTTAATTGTTTTTTTTTATTGTTGTTTTGTTTCACCCTTTTTAATTTTTAATTTTGTAGCACTTTGAGTTTTGTTTACGCAAATGAAAAGTGCGCTTATAAATAAAATATATTATTATTATTATTATTAAACATGTACGCAGGGAAAATTTACTCAAAGCAGAAACAGGCAGGCAGATGCAAAAGCTAAGACAGCACTAGAGCTAGTACATACAGACCTATGCGGTCCAATAGAACCAGCAGATAAAGACGGGTACAGATATGCAATAGCATTTACTGATGATTATAGTGGGATGATTTTTCCCTACTTTATCAAAGCAAAGAGTGATACAGCAAAAGCTACTGAAAAATTCATAGCGGATACTGCTCCATATGGACACATTAAGTGCATAAGATCTGACAACGGTACTGAATTCACTGGGCATGAGTTTCAAACTTTACTTAGGATGAAAGGGATAAGGCACGAGACAAGTGCCCCATACTCACCTCACCAGAACGGTACTGCTGAGAGAGGTTGGAGGACCTTATTTGAGATGTCACGATGCATGCTATTGGAGAGCAAACTCCCAAAGCAGTTATGGACATATGCTGTACAGACAGCAGCACAGATACGTAACAGGTGTTACTGTAAGCGTCTAGAGCAGACACCATACCGTGTTTTTACTGGCAAAACACCCAACTTGTCCAACATGAAAATATTTGGCTCAGAATGCTACGTGTATAAACAGGATAAGAAGAAGCTAGATTCTAGATGTGCAAAGGGTATTTTTGTAGGATACGACAAATATAGCCCAGCATTCCAAGTATTTTATCCTGAGACAGGGAAAGTCCTGAAACATAGGCTGGTAAAATGTATCACAAAGAGTAGTGCAGATAGTCAGACTCAGACAAATCATAATATGGATTTTGACCCTTATGGAGAAACTATTCCCACAACACCAGCCGGGACAAAAATGGTGAACCAGAATCAGAGAGAGCCTGATGTGGGTGTACAGTCCTATAGTGAGGAGAATATTGAGGCTAGTCAGATCCAGACAGATGCAAGAGAACAGGGAGAGAGTGCACGACGCTATCCCACTAGACAAAGAAACGCTCCAGAATATTTAATGGAGTATCAGTGTAAGGCTGATTGTAAAGATGAAGGTGAAAATGTAGATTATTTCTACAGGGTTGCTTGTGACGTACCCAAAACATACATGCAGGCTGTAGGCTCTAGGAAATCAAAAATGTGGGCTGATGCAATGAAAGAGGAGATAAACTCTTTAACAGAGAATGAGACCTTCAGTCTGACCACACTGCCAAAGGGAAAGCAAGCAGTGGGAGGTCGTTGGGTATATGCAGTAAAGGAAAGCCCAGATGGATCTGAGATTTTTAAAGCCAGATATGTAGCTAAAGGCTATAGTCAAGTAGAGGGAATTGATTACAAGGAAACTTTTTCACCGACAGCAAATATGACTTCTGTACGTACATTGATGCAGGTGGCTATACAGGAGGATCTTATCCTACACCAAATGGATGTGAAGACAGCTTATCTCCATGCACCAATAGACTGCGAGTTATATATGGAACAGCCCGAAGGTTTTGAGGCAGAATCCAAAACAGGGGAACACTTAGTGTGCAAACTTAACAAGTCATTGTATGGTTTAAAGCAATCCGGGCGAAACTGGAACAAGTTACTGCAGATCATCTTACAGAGAATGGGTTTGTGCAAAATGATGCTGATCATTGTGTCTACAGAAAAGAGTCTGAGAAAGAAAGAGTTATTCTGCTGATATGGGTAGATGACCTACTTATAGCGGCCAATAACAACGGCTCACTCAGTGATGTCAAAGAGATGTTGAAGAGGAAGTTTAAAATGAAAGATTTGGGTGAACTTAAACACTTCCTAGGTATCGACTTTACACAGAGTGAGGGGGAGATCAAAATGAGCCAAAAGAGACACATAGAAAAGATGCTAGAGAGGTTTGGCATGTCAGAATGCAAACCAAGGTCAACTCCATGCAAGCAAAAGTTACATTTTGACACTGAGGGTGAAGTTATCGATTCAACAGGATACAGAGAGATAGTAGGTAGCTTAATATACATTATGACATGTACTAGACCTGATCTGAGCTGGATTGTGAGTAAACTATCACAACACCTAGCAGAACCAAAACAACAACATTGGGCTGCAGCAAAACAACTGTTGAGGTATCTAAAGGGTACAATAGACCAAGAGCTACATTACAAGAAAAGTGAGGAAAGCCTAAAGCTTGAGGGATACAGTGATGCTGATTGGGCAGCCGATCAAAATGATAGGAGAAGCACAACTGGATATTGTTTCAGCTTAACTGAAAATGGTCCAGTTATATCCTGGAAAAGCAGGAAGCAGCCAACAGTGGCGCTATCGACCTGTGAGGCCGAGTACATGGCATTAGCGGCTACTACTCAAGAGAGCATGTACCTTGTACAGCTATTAAAAGGGGTAGACCGTAATAGCCCACATGTACCAGTGAAGATATATGAGGACAACCAGGGAGCAATAGCTCTATCCAAAAACCCTGTATCCAGACAGAGAAGCAAGCATGTAGACATCAAATACCATTTTGTACGATCTGCACATGCTGAGGGGAAGATCTCTATTACATATTGTCCTACTGCAGACATGGTAGCTGATATCCTAACCAAGCCGTAGACAAAGGCACAATTTGACAAGTTCAAAGGGTATTTGTTTGGAGAGTAATGTAAATTGCAGGTATAAAAATTGAACACTGCTAGAGAAGCTTTTGTTTATTTGGATTCTGTGTACCACTGTAGAGAGTTATCAACATGTCTTTGAGTGGGAGTGTTGAGCATATTTGTATAATAACAAAGTCATGTTTGAGTTCATGTGTATGACATCATCAGAATGTGCCTGAAACGTGGTGATGCTAATGAGCATGCGCAGTTACAATAAACGGCAGTACTCCAGGCCAAACTCTGAGCGATGTGGTCGTGTGTTTCTTCTGTCCGTTAGCATACTTACAAGCTACTTTGGTTGACTGCAAACGTGGAGACTTCTGCTGAATATAATGTCTCACGCAACAAGTTCACTTTAGTCTAAGTTATCTCAGTGGGTCTCAAACGTTTTGATCACAATTTATGTAAACACATATTTCCAAGGCACTCCTTTATAATTATTGGGATAAAACAGGTTTGAAATCATTCCAATGTATACTATAGGACAGTAAACCAGACATATCGTTTTAAACTGGAGAGATAAAAACATATGCATAAATAAAATAGTAAAATAAGATATGAATGAACAACAAACATAAAATACGTTACATGTATTTGTTATTGGTTATTGGTTATGCTCACATACTTATTTAATTATTCAAATGTAAACCGATCTTTTTCATATGGGTGTTTATGTACCCCCTAGATCTAGTCTCTAGTAATTCTGCTTATAGTGCACCAGATTGAAGCATTTTGCTTTCAAATGTTCAAACATTTCTTCCTGGTATGCCTGAGAAGGCAGATATGCTTGTTTTTCTCAACAAGAACTTAATAACATTGTTTACCCTGCCCCTTAAAGAATCGGAATTGAGAACTGTTAAGAACCGGAATCTAAAAGTAGAATCGGAATCGTGGAAATTCCCAACCCTACAGATTACTAATTCAAAGTGACGTTCATGTAGTCCTTGGCATCCTTGTCCATTTCAAATACCACAGGTCGCGTAGTGATGTGAGGTGTACTGTCAACATCGCATACCTGAAGTCGTGCAGTCAATGTATGCGAAGTGTACAGGAACTTGGTCTCTGAGGCTCAAAAAAGCCTTTCTCGCTAACCTGTCCACTTTGCATACCTGAGTACTGTACACTTCAGATACTTAACCGCAGGTTCTGGAGACATTTGGACAATTTCACATTTTCCCGCTCTTTTGAAACAAACCAGATCTTTCAGATAAATGCTAGAGTGTTGCTCGGATTGGCATGGAAATCACTGCAGCGAGAGATAAAGCAGGCCGGATGAATGATCCATTGTCACATGTTTGTAGCCCAGGGCATCGTGGAGATGTGACCTTGTACATTTCAAACACACAGTGTATTTTAAATGTACAAGGTCACAAGTCCTGCATGCTCACGCCAAGGAGGCTGCAATTATGTGCCCGACACCCCATCCCACTTTTGAATACGTTTTGTAATATGAAAGAGATTGCTTGAGGGCCAGTATGTTAACCTACTCAATTTATTTAACAATGCATAAGTGTCCCAGGATGGACAATCTGTACAGTTCAAATTCACCGCCCATTCAAAATAAAGCAATTTGGAAGCTCTCGATGCCATATAAGCAGAGTCATTGCACGACACTTTTTGAATCACGCATCTTTTGGCCGCCGTTTTGGCCCCAGGGCAGCTATTGTAATGGTAGGTTTATATCAGGGGTGAGGAACCTTTTTCCTCTCAAGGGCCATTTAAAATGTTTCAACATCCTCCGAGGGCCGTACAAATTATTGACCTCTGCTTAAAAAAACTAAAATAACAGCCCATTAATTTGGCCTTTCTTTCATGCTGTGCAAAGACAAAGCAACCTCTTAACAATGTCGGACACCGTAATCTTCTCTGGTCCCCTCCCCAATCTGATCAATGATGACATGTATAGCCGCATGTCATCATTTCAGCGCTGGTTGTCTTGGTGGTGCCCAGCAAACAATGTGGGCTTCGTAAATAATTGGACAGCCTTCTGGGGAAAACCTGGTCTGATTAAGAGAGACGGCATTCACCCTACTTTGAAAGGTGCAGATCTCATTTCGGCAAACATTTCAGGGCTTTGTGGACGTAATCCATGACAAACTGGAGTTGAGACCAGGAGGCAGAGTCGCAGTCTTACACGCTTCTCTGCGCTCTCTCCTAGGCAGTCACCCATAGGAATCCCGAACCCAATAAAATACCCAATATTAGCGGTGTGTGTGTCTGCCCAAGGACAATTTAAGGTAAAACCTAATAGAGGTGTCATACATAATAACCTAATAAAAGTAAATGTAACAACTACTACAGTGCAACAAAACAGGAAGATTAAATGTGGTCTCTTAAACATAAGATCTCTAGCATCTAAAGCAATATTGGTAAATGATTTAATATCAGATTATAATATTGATATATGCTGTCTCACTGAAACTTGGTTGAGACATGAAGAATATGTCAGCATAAATGAGGCCACTCCACCCAGCCATGTCAACACTCATATTGCTCGAGGCACGGGCCGAGGAGGTGGAGTTGCAGCAATCTTTGACTCAAGTTTACTTATCAATACTAAACCAAAATGTAATTATACCTCTTTTGAAAGCCTCGTTTTTAGTCTTACGCATCCGACCTGGAAAACTTTGCAGCCAATCTTATTTGTTACAGTGTATCGTGCACCAGGTCCTTATTCAGAATTCTTATCAGAATTCTCTGAGTTTTTATCAACTTTGGTTCTTAAAACAGACAAAGTAATTATCGTAGGTGACTTTAATATTCATGTTGACGATGATAAAAATAGCCTTACTGTTGCATTTAACTCTATATTAGATTCTGTTGGTTTCTGTCAGAGTGTAAATAAACCAACCCACTGTTATAATCACACTCTCGACCTTGTTCTGACTTATGGTATTGAAATTGAGCAACTATTAGTCGAACCGCATAATCCTGCTTTATCCGACCATTTCTTAGTAACTTTTGAAGTACTGTTACTAGACTACAAAGCATTAGTCAAAAGCTCTTGCAGCAGAAACCTATCTGTTAGTGCTATAGCCACATTTAAGGAAGAGATTCAACCAATACTTAACTCGATAGCATGTCTGCATGTAGGGGAGGAAACTTATACAAAATGTACACCACCCCAAATTGATCATGTTGTTGATAGTGCTATAGATGCGCTGCGAATAAAATTAGATTCTGTTGCTCCTTTGAAAAAGAAGAAAATAAAACAACATAGATTAGCTCCATGGCATAATGCCGAAACCCGCAAAATAAAGCAAAAGTCTAGACAACTTGAAAGGATATGGCGTTCCACTAAACTTGAAGAATCTCGTTTAATTTGGCATATTACTCTCAATGAATATAAGAAAGCACTGCGTAAAGCGAGAGCAGCCTACTACTCTTCATTAATAGATGAGAATAAGAATAATGCAAGATTTCTTTTCAGCACTGTAGCCAGGCTGACAGAGAGCCACAGCTCGATTGAGCCTTCTATTCCCTTAGCACTCAGTAGTAATGATTTTATGTGCTTTTTTAACGATAAAATTGTTACTCTTAGAAACAAAATTAATGACCTCTTGCCTTCGACCAGTATAGTGTTATCAACAGCTCCCGGAATCGTAAGTTCTAATATTACACTAGATAGTAAACTAGAATGCTTTTCAGCCATTAACCTTGAACAATTACATTCAATGATTCTCTCTTCTAAACCATCAACGTGTATGTTAGACCCAATTCCAACTAAGCTGTTGAAGGAAGTTTTTCCATTAATTAGCACTTCTTTATTAAATATTATGAATATGTCTTTATTATCAGGCTATGTTCCACAATCATTCAAAGTAGCAGTGATAAAACCGCTTCTTAAAAAGCACAACCTCGATCCAGAGGTTTTAGCCAACTATAGACCTATTTCTAATCTTCCGTTCCTCTCAAAAATTCTTGAGAAAGCGGTCGCAAAACAGTTGTGTGATTACTTAAAAAACAATGATTTATTTGAAGATTTTCAGTCTGGCTTTAGAACACATCATAGCACAGAGACAGCTCTGGTTAAAGTCACAAATGATATTCTAATAGCCTCAGACAAGGGACTTGTCTCTATTCTTGTTTTGCTCGATCTTAGTGCTGCATTTGATACTATCGACCATGATATCCTATTGCAAAGACTAGAGCACTTAGTTGGCATACAGGGAACTGCTTTAGGCTGGTTTAGGTCCTATCTATCTGAACGCTCTCAGTTTGTACGTGTTAACGATGAATCTTCCACGCAAACCAAAGTTAGCCATGGAGTGCCACAGGGCTCAGTGCTCGGACCTATTTTGTTCACATTATATATGCTTCCGTTAGGCAATATTATAAGGAATCATTCTGTAAACTTTCATTGTTATGCGGATGATACTCAACTATATTTATCAATCAAGCCTGATGAAATTAATCATCTAAATAAAATTCAAGACTGCCTTAAGGACTTAAAAACGTGGATGACCTTAAACTTTTTGATGTTAAACACGACCAAAACTGAAGTTATTGTACTTGGCCCGAAGAATCTACGAAACAAATTATCTAAAGACATACTAACTATGGATGGCATTAATTTGGCCTCCAGTGAGACTGTAAGGAATCTTGGTGTTATATTTGATCAGGATTTATCCTTTAACGCCCACATAAAATCAATTTCAAGGACCGCCTACTTCCATCTACGTAACATTGCAAAAATCAGGCATATCTTGCCTCAAAACGATGCAGAGAAACTAGTCCATGCATTTGTTACTTCTAGGCTGGATTATTGTAACTCTTTATTATCAGGGAGTACTAAGAAGTCAATCAAGTCGCTTCAGCTGATTCAAAATGCTGCGGCTCGTGTACTAACCAGAGTTAGGAAAAGGGACCACATTACTCCTGTTCTGGCTGCCTTACACTGGCTCCCTATAGAACACAGGATAGAATTTAAAATTCTTCTTCTCGCCTACAAAGCCCTTAATGGGCAGGCGCCATCTTACCTTAAAGAACTCATTATACCCTACTGTCCTACTAGGGCATTGCGTTCCAAGAATGCAGGGTTGTTGGTTGTTCCTAGAATCTTTAAAAGTACAATGGGAGCCAGAGCCTTTTCTTATCAAGCTCCACATTTGTGGAATCAGCTTCCAGTTTGTGTTCGGGCGGCAGACACCCTATCCGTTTTTAAGAGTGCGCTTAAGACCTTCCTTTTTGATAAAGCTTATAGTTAGGGCTGATTAGATTCAGCCCCTAGTTTTGCTGATATAGGCTTAGTTTGTCGGGGGACATCTTACTTCTTCCTTCTCTCTGTCTATACCCGTGTACACTCATGTTCCGATTAACCCAGCTTCCCCAAATGTCTTTCTTTTTGGTGTCTATATACGCTGGGATCCGGAGTCATGGATGATCCTGCGGTCCTGTGTCCTGGATCGCGAGCGCTGGATCTTGAGTCGTGGCTGTGGTCCTGGATCATAGGTCCTGGATGGATATCCTCGTGGATTCATCTTCCTATTATACACACATGCATTTCCAAACATTTGGACTACCTATGTTGCAAATGTATTATCTTTTCAATTTACACACGGCATCTATTGCACGTCTGTCCGTCCTGGGAGAGGGATCCCTCCTCTGTTGCTCTCCCTGAGGTTTCTCCCATTTTTCCCTTTAAACTGGGTTTTCTTTGGAAGTTTTTCCTTGTACGATGTGAGGGTCTAAGGACAGAGGGTGTCGTATTGTCATACTGATATTCTGTACACACTGTGAAGACCACTGAGACAAATGTAACATTTGTGATATTGGGCTATATAAATAAACATTGATTGATTGATTGATTGATTGATTGATTGAATCCTCGGTTGTGGCATGAACACCAAAACAGAAAGATATGGACACAAGATGTGTGCAAATGTATTTAGTTTCCTATCCATGTGAACATGATTTAAGTGTGTGGGGGGAGGGGGACCTAACCTCCAGGGCGGAGGTTTTTTTTTAAATGTTGAAGTTAAAAGCATCAATCTGTTGCACTGAGAGCAACATTAGGAGATCTATGGATACATCTCTCAACACCCATATGAAACACAACTGTAAGCAGATTTCTTTTTCTTTATGGACATTTTACAAATCACTCTCCTTTCAAATTGTATTCTTGTTTATTAATAACAACTTTTTTTTACTGTCATAGTATTTTATACCTGTTTACTTTATTATCTTATTTTTTTATAATAACTATAATAATCATATAAAGATGTGCCTTTACCTCACTGGTTGGAGAAAAAGCTTCTTATATTCGTTAGCATAGCTAGCTAACTAGATGCTAATAACAACAAAGTTATTGACTGTATGATCAGTATGACAGATGAACAGATCGTCACTGGGCTTTCAACTAAAGACACAGCCACGCAAAAACTGCGGCATGTGTACGGCTCCTTATGGGTAGGCTACTGCAATTTTTGGAAGTGCCAGAGCGGCGTTCTGGTGCTCTCCGTCAGCACTACACCGCTAACACCCCTGTCAGACGAGACATACCACGTGATGACACGTTAGACTCGTGTTGTGTTCATGGACCCTGACCTTGGCCAAGAAACACAGGCACTCGCTTTTTTACGGTCTAGATTTCTTTAATTTTTTTCTTATTTGCGTGTGTTTATAAATTACCTCGAGGGCCGTACCAAATGGTCTCGCGGGCTGTATACGGCCCGGGGGCCGGAGGTTCCCCACCCCTGGTTTATATAAACAGTGAGAGTAAGAATATCTAAAAGAAAATCCAGAAATGTACATAATATAAAAGATAAGGCGTGTGGTGCAGTGGGTTGTGAGTTGGTATTCGGATCAGGAGGTCACAGGTTCAAACCCCACTGCAGCCAGCATGTCGTTGTGTCCCTGGGCAAGACACTTCACCCCAAATTGCTCCTGTGGGGATTACCCACAGTATTGAGTATGTAAGTCGCTTTGGATAAAAGCGTCTAACAAGAGACATGTAATGTAATGTAATAAACATTGATTTGCATTTAACCGAGGGAATATTTGGCTAGGCCCCTCAATGTGCTTCTTCTTTAGCCACTGCTGTGTTGCCTTGGCCGTATGTTAAGATGTAGTGTTGTGCTGGAAGACCCACCCATGACCCATTTTTAGTGTCCTGGCTGAGGGAAGGAGGCTATGGGCCACGATTTTACGGGATCCCGTCCATCCTCTCCTCGATGCAGGAAGTCCTCCTGTCCCCTTAGCAAAGAAACACCCCAGAGCATAATGTTTCCACCTCCATGCTTGACGGATGGTGTTCTGGGGTTATAGTCAGCATCTCTCTTCCTCCTAACACAACGTGTCGAGTTGATGCCAAAGATCCACATTTTTGTCTCATCTGACCTCATCCTCTTCTCCCAAGCCTTTTCTGAATCATTCAGATGTTCATTGTCAAACTTCAGAGGGGCCATTATCCCTTCTGTGTGTTGCCAATAGTTTTCTTGGTGGCTGTGGTCCCATGCTGCCTTGAGATCATTAACAAGTTCCTCCTGTGTAGTTCTTGGCTGATCCCTCACCTTTCTCAGGATCATCAATACCCCACGGCAGAGATGGAGTACTCGAGTCCTGGACTCGGACTCGAGTCGGACTTGAGTGCCGATTTTCGGGACTCGTGACTCGACTCGGACTCGCACACTGATTGACGCGACTCGGAGAAGGCTCCGTAACACATTACTCTAAGGATCGAGTTCAGACATATAGGCTGTCTTGAACACTTGAACAATTTTTCTGAATAATGGCACCAACAGTGGTCTTCTTCTCACCAAGCTGCTTTCTGATGGTCTTGTAGCCGATCCCAGCCTTGAGCAGGTCTACGATCTCACCCTGAGGTCCTTAGACAGCTCTTTGATCTCGTCCATGGTGGAGAGGTTGGAATCTCTTTGATTGATTCTGTGGACAGGTGTCTTTTAAACAGGTAACAAGTTGATATTAGAGAGTACTTTTAAAGGAAGATTACTTATTTAACCGGTCGGTGGGAGCCAGAATCCTTGTTTGTTGCAAGGGGATCAAATACTTATTTCCCACAGTTCAATGCAAATGTTTATCTATTATATAATGTCAATTTCTGGATTTTATTTTTGATGTTCTTATTCTCACCGTTTATATAACCCTACCATTTAAATGATAGACTGTTCATTTATTTGTAAGTGGTCAAACATACAAAATCTGCAGGCGATGCTATACTTATTTCCTCCACTGTATTTAAAGCGCCTAAATTACTCTCTTTATTTGTAGGCTTCAGTAAATATCTACAGGCAAAACCATTGGCAACACTTTATATTAAGGTACACAAATTAACCATCAACTAGTTGTTAATTAACATGCATATTAGCAGTATATTGGCTCTTTATTAGTCATTATAAAACACTTATTAATGCCCTATTCTACAAGTAATAGGCCATTAGTTGAGAGTTTTTCCTCAATATCCCTCTAATTAGTAGTTATTTATTGCAAGTAAGGAAGTTGTTGTACATGAGTTCTTGTCTTAATATGCTCTGCTCAATATGGGCCTAATCAGGCAGTAGTACCACAAGAATAGTAATTCTCCCATAATAACACTTAACAAATATGATCTATTCTTATGTAATAAGACATGAAACTATAAATCAATCAATCAATCAATGTTTATTTATATAGCCCAATATCACAAATGTTACATTTGTCTCAGTGGTCTTCACAGTGTGTACAGAATATCAGTATGACAATACGACACCCTCTGTCCTTAGACCCTCACATCGTACAAGGAGAAACTTCCGGAGAAAACCGACAGTTTAAAAGGAAAAATGGGAGAAACCTCGGGGAGAGCCACAGAGGAGGGATCCCTCTCCCAGGACGGACAGACGTGCAATAGATGCCGTGTGTAAATTGAAAAGATAATACATTTGCAACATAGGTAGTCCAGATGTTTGGAAATGCATGTGTGTATAATAGGAAGATGAATCCACGAGGATATCCATCCAGGACTTATGATCCAGGACCACAGCCACGACTCGCGATCCAGGGCTCGCGATCCAGGACACAGGACCGCAGGATGATCCATGACTCCGGATCCCGGCGTATATAGACACCAAAAAGAAAGACATGTGGGGAAGCTGGGTTAATCGGAACATGAGAGTACACAGGTATAGACAGAGAGAAGGAAGAAGTAAGATGTCCTCTGACAAACTAAGCCTATATCAGCAAAACTAGGGGCTGAATCTAATCAGCCCTAACTATAAGCTTTATCAAAAAGGAAGGTCTTAAGCGCACTCTTAAAAACGGATAGGGTGTCTGCCGCCCGAACACAAACTGGAAGCTGATTCCACAAATGTGGAGCTTGATAAGAAAAGGCTCTGGCTCCCATTGTACTTTTAAAGATTCTAGGAACAACCAACAACCCTGCATTCTTGGAACGCAATGCCCTAGTAGGACAGTAGGGTATAATGAGTTCTTTAAGGTAAGATGGCGCCTGCCCATTAAGGGCTTTGTAGGCGAGAAGAAGAATTTTAAATTCTATCCTGTGTTCTATAGGGAGCCAGTGTAAGGCAGCCAGAACAGGAGTCATGTGGTCCCTTTTCCTAACTCTGGTTAGTACACGAGCTGCAGCATTTTGAATCAGCTGAAGCCACTTGACTGACTTCTTGGTACTCCCTGATAATAAAGAGTTACAATAATCCAGCCTTGAAGTAACAAATGCATGGACTAGTTTCGTTTTGCAATGTTACGTGTTTAAATGTTAATTGTGTCTAAATAACTCCAAATTTGGTATTTATATCTAAGAATATGTTTTGGGATATTGACAGTTCAGCTACTAATAGCGAACGTGTGCTAAATACCCAGTACACTTTTTCACGCACAGTAAATGGTCAATAGTTGGACACTCTGGGTACTGTGACTCTTCCCATACAGTTGGGGGGCAAACATTGGGAGCAGGCTGTACATGTAGTGCGAGGGGCAACACAAGCTATTCTGCCGGGGTTTGATTTCATGTTGCAGGCTCGAGCTGTTATGGATGTTGGTCGTGGTCTGCTTCACCTGGGGGAGGTTGATATTCCTCTCATGCATGCCACAGATTTCATACCAGAATGTTGTAACATCTATATGTCTGTTGATGCTATTATTCCCCCTTTCAGTGAAATGATTGTCCCAGTTAATGTGGATATTCCCCGTACTGCTAGTCTGCCCATTGACTCTTTCTTAGGCTACCTGGAGCCTGAGGTGCGTGATAACGTGGGACTTGTGATTGCACGTAAAGTTGCACCTGTGAAGAATGGATGCACTGTGGGCAGGCTGCTCAACCCGACAGAGAAGGAGTTAAAGCTGCACCCCGGCTCCCATTTAGTTGTGTTCCACCATGTTAAGGACTGTGAGCTACTCACCTCCTCTGAGGTTTTCCCCTCTCAGCAGGGGGCTACCCCTCTGCCGGATGTGGCTGGCTTCCCGTTGTCTGCTGAACAGAGACTGCAGCTGCAGGCCTTGATGGGGAAAAACCAAGGGGTGTTCGGCTCTGGGAAGGGCAGAACAGGAAACACCGGTCTGATCACACACCGCATACAGACAGGTGATCATTCCCCGGTCAAGCGTCGGGCCTACCTTACTTCGCCAGAAAAACGGAAGGAGATAGGCAGACAGGTTCAGCGCCTGTTGGAAGATGACATAATTGAAGAGAGTTGTAGCCCGTGGTCCGCCCCAGTGGTCCTCGTCAGGAAAAAGAACAACACATGGCGATTCTGCGTAGATTACAAGGGACTCAACTCTGTGATAAAAAAGGATTCTCATCCACTGCCACGGGTGGATGACACATTGGACGCATTGGCGGGGGCCTCCTGGTTCAGCACCTTGCCTGAACCTCTCTTTAGTGTGGTTCATTAATAAAACAGATATTTCAACGTGAGCCTACTTTGTCCTGAAGTAAAGTATTAAGTGGGTTTCAGACCACTCCTTGCTCCAACAGTTCATGTACTGTTGAGGTTAATTTCAGTAGGTGTGTTCAGGTCAAGAGTCAAACTACTAGCTTATTGGTTATTCACTTTAAAATAGGGAACATGTTCTTAGATATAAATACCTCATTTTGAGTTATTTAGACACAATGAACACTTATAGTTTCACGTCTTGTTACATAAGAATAGATCATATTTGTTAAGTGTTATTATGGGAGGATTACTATTCTTGTGGTACTACTGCCTGATTAGGCCCATATTGAGCAGAGCATATTAAGACCAAAACGCATGAACAACAAGTTCCTTACTTGCAATAAATCAGCACTAATTAGAGTGTTATTGAGGAAAAACTCAAATAATGGCCTATTACTTGTAGAATATGGTCATGTAGAATAAGGCATTAATAAGTGTTTTATAATGACTAATAAAGAGCCAATATACACACACACACACACACACACACACACACACACACACACACACACACACACACACACACACACACACACACACACACACACACACACACACACACACACACACACACACACACACACACACACACACACACACACACACACACACACACACCAAACATTTCCTGCTGTCTTCCGTCAAATGAACCATGCAATTTCTTATTTATAATTATTGTTGTTAATTATGGGGAATGATTATGTTAAGAGGTAGATAACCTGTTTATGTTTGGGTCGTATTTTTATGTTGAAATGTGGTTTTGAGTTAACCTGTGTATGTTTGGTTCAGATAGTTTCCTCATGTTTGAGGAAATTACATTTATGTTGAAATGTGGTTTTGAGTTGATTGTGTCACCTGTTGACGGTGAGCCTGTGGGAGGGGCCATGGGTTCAAAAGGGACGGTGTTGGTTCCTTGTTGGTGTTTTTTTTTTGGACTGTGTCACTCTGAAGCATGTTGCAGTGAAGGCAACAGCTGGGACGTGTTCGGGGGTTTGTTGCAGAGAAGGCAACAGCCAGAACACGTTTACTCTGAATGAGTGATGGACGGCCTATTTGTGGATTTTATTTTGTTGTCTAACTTGTGCTGGTTCGCTGGTCCCTCCCTCCTCTCACTCAAAGATAGTTTGGTCATTAAGGTAAAAACTCAAAAACCCTTTGCAGTTCCTTTTCTGTTCACTAGTTTACAAACAGAATATGAGAGGAAGGTACACAGACTGTTTGGATGTAAGTAGGCCAATGAATTTCAAATTCAGAAAAAAGCAAGTCACATTTCTGTGGGTGATTGTAAACACTTTCTGACAAGACATCATTTAGTAAAAGTTAGTAAATATATCTAAACCAAAAACGCAATTACATCCTATTTGAGTGATTTTATGATCATTTTAAATGTATCTTTAACAGAGGTGTAAAGTATAGTAAATTTACTCAAGTACTGTACTTAAGTACAATTTTGTAATACTTGTACTTTACTTTTGCTACTTTGTACTTCTACTCCACTACAGTTCAGAGGTAAATGGTGTACATCTAATCCCGTGATGCATTGCGGCAGTCCGTTTCTAGCTTCCGGTCTTCAGAAGCTACACGTTGCTAACAGACGTTGATGCAGATGTTATACCGAATGTAATGTGTTCAAGAGGCTTTTAAAACACATACAAATAGTTAGTTTATCCTTGGAGGGTGATTTATCCGTGCTTTTATCCGTTAAACCGTGTTTTTGTTGCCTCCCGTTCTTTGTTCGTAGCTTTTTATACAACGTGGCTGATCGGTAAACATAAGTAAAGGCATTAAAGGGAGATTAGTGTGTTTAATGGCAGTGTTTTATCAAGGAGAAGAAAGACTGAGGAACGAAGAGGAGAGAGAGGTAACATCCTTCAGTGTGTGTGTTTGTGTTAGTTCGAATGACTTTAAAAGCTGCAGGGTAGCTTGTGAATTTACTCCAGGTGGAACTAAAGTCTGATTTAACACTTGATTATGTTTCACATCATTAATCCAGATCGGTAAAGTAACTAACGGTATTAAACACATGTAGTGGAGTAAGTAAGAGTACACCATTTACCTCTGAATTATTCTAAATTTACAACGTAGGATTACATAGAAATACTCAAGTAAAGTAAAAGTACCTCTAAATAGTACGTAAGTTCAGTTCTTGAGTAAATGTACTTCTCACCTCTGCTATGAACCTACGAAGTAGCTGTAGATTTGTTTAGTTGTATTGAGTTGTCTTGTTTTGTGTCAGCTGTAGTTGTGTTGATTATTACAGAGACACAGCCGGAGAAGGAGCACTGAGAGCAGCATGGAGGAGAAGAAAAAGATCCCTGGAGCTCAGGTCAGTGTGCACTTCATCACTGTTATCCCCAAATGAAAGATCACAACCTGTTTAGAAAATACAATATGGTTAGATATAGGTTAGAACGTTGTTGTATACGATAATACTTTAATGATCAAGTCTGAAATGTGACTTGCATCACAGCAGCTCCATGTGTAACATCAACATAAACAAATATCAAGACACAATACATGAAAAACAAACATGTAACATAATCAATCAATCAATGTTTATTTATATAGCCCAATATCACAAATGTTCATAACAGCAGGATCAGTGAGAGACAACCTGCTCAAAGAGCCTTCAGCGTGCTTTTGATCTGGATTCAGCTCTGTGTTTACTGAGAGGACTGTCTGGAGCACAAAGGATGCTTCAGTCTGACTTCATTGAATCTCCATTAGATGGCAGCAGTTCGTATTCTCTGTTTTTTTTTTTTTTAACCTTTATTTAACCAGATAAAAGCATTGAGATAGAATCTCATTTGCAATGCTGACCTGGCCAAGAAGGCAGCAACGTTACACATAACACAAACATATAAAATACAGAGAACATAACTAAGAAAACAAAAGATAAAAAAGCAGTCACTACATTGTGCACATTAGGACAGTAAGAAAGGTGCACTACTTATTACTGCAAGAGCAGCTGGTGGTAAGGACTTCAGACAACTTCAATCTAAAACATACTATTGAGACAAGTGCCCTCAGTTTGAGGCGTGATTGAAGGTCATTCCAAGACCAAGGACCATAATAAAAAAGACTCCTTTTCCCAGCCTCAGTCCGCACAGCAGGAACCTGGAACCGTATCCAGGCGCTGGATCTGAGGTTGTAAGAGTCACAAACTGGAGCAAATCTGGCACATATGTACAGTGGAAGCTTACCTAAAATGGCTTTATACATTAATAAAAACCAATGCTGCATCCTACGCATAGTAAGTGAGTACCATCCAGTTAGGCTATACAGTTTGCAATGATGAGTCCTATAGGGTGCATTTGATATATATCGCAGTGCAGCATGGTAGAGTGGGTCAAGTTTGGCCAAAACAGTGGGACAGGCAGATCTATAGATGGTATCACCGTAGTCCAGCTGGGACAGGAATAAGCCAGAGACCAACCTTTTACGGGATGAAGTTGAAAAACAACATTTAAGTCTGTAAAGGAAGCCAGAGAACTTCAATATGGTGTTTGAAGTTGAGATTACTGTCCAACCAAAAGCCCAGATATTTGTAGGTATCGACAAACTCAACAGAGACGCCATCAAGGGTGTCAATGGAGAAGCAAGAGGACGCTGACTTGGGAGCAAAAAGCATTGCTTTTCTTACTGTTCAAAAGCAGTTTGGAATCAAGAAGTGCATGCTGCAGCGTGATAAAGTCAGATTTTAGATTGGAAACGGCCATATCCAGAGTAGGAGCACATGAGTATACAATAGTGTCATCAGCATACATATGATAGGTAGAAAATTGCATCTGATTACAAATATTGTTTACATATAATAAAAAGAGCAAAGGCCCCAAAATAGAGCCCTGTGGAACTCCCTTCTTCAAGGTGACAGGGTCAGAGACAGTACTACCCAACCTGACGCATTGAGTACGGTCGGTTAGATAACTCTGAAACCAGCAAATGGCCTTATGACCGAAACGAGACATCAACATAACATTAGACATAATGTGGTGATCTACAGTGTCAAATGCTTTGGCCAGGTCAATAAACAATGCAACACATACAGATTTGTTATCCAAAGCAGCCTTAATATTGTCTAAGACTTTCAGACTGGCAGTACTGACAGTACTGTGCTTTGATCTGAATCCAGATTGCATAGGGTTAAGGATGTTGTGTGAATTTAAAAAAAGTTTTAGCTGAGTAGAAACTAGGGACTCAAGAATCTTTGATAACGCAGAAAGATTTGAGATAGGACGATAGTTATTTAACTCTGTGGGATCACCAGCTTTCAAGAGGGGCGATACCAGAGCTTGCTTCCACACAGCTGGCAATGTGTGAGTGGACAGGGAGAGATTACAAATATCAGTTACTGGTTGTGCTATAATCTGAGCTGCAATTTTTAAAAAGAACGGGTCGAGGCCGTCAGGCCCGGCAGACTTTTTAGGATCAATTGAGTGCAAACCCTGTAAGACTTCAGAGACCGAGAAATAAGCTAAATCAAAAAGAGGGGAGTTCATCTCTTGACTAGGGCTGTGAGTACGACCATTTAGAGAGTCATGACTTTGCTCATCAAAAATGTGACCAGCCTTTTTGAAGTGAGCATTGAAAGCATTAGCCATACCATCTGAATCTGAAATAAAAGAATCACTGACCTTCAGTTTTTTTGGGAAACTAGAAACCTTCTTGTTCTGAAGTGATTTAATTGTTTTCCAGAACTTAGAATGGTCATTAAAACAATCAGTGGTTAAGCTCAGATAGTAATCAGCTTTAGCTTTTTTAATAAGGGCTGAACATTTATTTCTGAGGACACGAAAAAGAAGCCAGTCATCACTAGTGTTAGACTTTCTAGCTAAGGACCATTGCTTATTACGATCATGAATTAGATCCGATAGTTCTCTAGTAAACCATGGAGTGTTCCTATTATTGACTCTGAATTTTCTAAGGGGGGCATGTCTATTAATAATCGACAAAAAGTGATCAATAAAAAAATTGGACGGCAACATCGACAGATGGAATTAACGCTATGAAGTGCCATTTAACCTCCGCCAGATCGTGAAGGAAAGCCTGCTCAGAGAAGTGTTTGAAGCAGCGCCTGAGCACAATAAGGCCCTTGGCTTTGGGCAGCTTAGTGCTCCTAACGCATGCACTAGTGCAATGGTCGCTGATATCATTAGGAAAAACACCAACAGACACATACTTAGGAGCTGCATTTGTTAGAATGACATCTATAAGGGTATCGTTATTGGGTTTGGCAGGGTTTATTCTAGTGGGACTATCAATAAGCTGAGTTAAGTTCAAAGAATCGCAAACCTGCTTAAACTGTGAAGATTTATCACTCAACCAGTCCCAATTTAAATCACCCAATAATATGATTTCAGAAGAAAACGTAGACAACAATTCAGTAAGGCTAGTAGTTGCATCCATGATGGCCGATGGAGGCCTATAACAGCCAATAACAGTGAGAGGAGCATTTGCTATAGTTATTTGGACTGCTAGAAACTCAAATTGCCTTGGAATTGAAATTGAGTGAAGGACTGAGCACTGTGGTTTCTCAGCAGTGTATATTGCAACACCACCAGCTCTGCCCTTACGATCTGCTCTGATCTTATCCATCAATGTGAATAACAGTGTCAGTGACAGACGGTTTTAACCAGGTTTCATAAACTACAACAATATCAGGCTTAGCAACTGAAAACCAGGTCTTGAAAACATCTAATTTAGGCTTCTAGCATTAACATGCAGAAAACCCAATCCTTGCCTACAGCTAAACTCATTCGGAGTTGGCAAATGATGCAGGGAAGCAGAGAAACACTCAGGACCAGGGTTAATGTTAACGTTACCAGAGAGTAAAAGCAGTAACAATATCAACAGTCTGGAAGATGATTTTTTCACATGGGCTGTGGACGCGTCGCTCCTCAGGGGGGGCGGGGCTGCTCCGATCCTTCGATATTAGCGAGTCCAGAGTAAAAAGGGCATACGGGAGAGCGCATTTCGTGCCATGAAACGTCAGCTTTTGGTAAAAACTATCCGATGGAGTCAGTGCTCCAGAGGTTCCACCATCCGAATGTCCGAAGTGAACAGAGATATTTCTGGGAGGCAATCCGTCAGTTTTGCCGACATGCGGGCTGGCGATTAATCCCAGGAGAAAAGCGAACACAAGGGTAGCTTTAGGCAACATTGTGCCCTGTTCAGAGCATGCTTTGGGTCCCAGATGATGTTGTTGGACAGCCTCTCAGGTTATTATGGTCTGCTGAGTCAGAAAGTCTCTGACAGGGTGGACCAACACTCTTTGAGCAGATTTTTAACAGGTGGAGCAGTTTTGATTTTAAAGCTACTGACAAACACTTGTACCAGGTAGCATTGCAGTACTGCAGAACAGACACGATCACAGATGAAAAGAACAACTGAAGAATTTCTCTGCTCGTCCAAAAAGACCTAAGGCGGCGGAGAAAATACATTCTTTGTTTTGTCCTTTTGCACAGATATTCAATATGCTCTTTCCATGACGGCAGACGGTCAATTATTACACCCAAGTATTTGTATGAAACTCCCTGCTTGATTTCATCTGTATGGATGACAATGAGGACTTTATGGGAGTCAGATGGTGAGCCAAAAATTATTTCCTCAGTTTTCTTGGTGTTGATCTCAAGAGCATTGATATCAGTCCACTCAACCACCTGATTTACAGCCTGTTGCTGCAGATCAGCGTCGTCTGTGTTACTTAGCAGAGATATTATTGCAGTATCATCAGAGTACATAATTATGAATTGATGTGGTGTGTTGGTACGACAATCATCAGTGTAGAGCAGTGACCACCAACTGGCAGGCCACATCCGGCCCGCCAGACATTCTCATCCGGCGCGCACGACGGGGGTGACAGCGTTACGCAGAATATAAAAATCAAGTAGGCTAACTGTATTCAGCTGGCGTTACATTTAAAAAACGAGTAATCTGATTACAGTTACTTTCAGAAACCTGAAGTGAATACATTTTGGGAATACTTATTGGAATTATTGGTGGAAAAGTTTCCTCACAAAATGTAATATTCATTACCGGCAGAACTGTGTGCACACTGCACAGCGGTGCAGCATGTCTCTGAGCGAGAGAGAGATGCAGCGTGTCTGTGAGGCCCCGCCCCCGCAGGCAGTGAGAGAGAGAGATCTCTTTTAAAATATATTGAAAGTTAGAAACGGAGATGGTTGGATAAAATGTGCAAGATAACGTTTATGTAGCATTTCTTTATTGTCGAAATTACATTTTGGCCCTTGGACAAATGTAGTTGGTGATCCCTGGTGTAGAGAGTAAGGCAAGGCAAGTTTATTTATACAGCACCTTTCAAAGTGCTTTACAAAATGAAAGACATTAAAGAAAACGTCATTAAAAAGCAAAGATAATACAATAAACACTAAAAGACAAAATACATGAATAAAAGTTACAGTGCAGTGTAAGATATGAATAGTTCAATTAAAAGCAGCGGCAAAAAGAAAAGTCTTCAGCCTGGATTTAAAAGTAGTCCGAGTTGGAGCGGACCTGCAGGTTTCTGGGAGTTTGTTCCAGATGTTTGGAACATAATAACTGAACTTCACCAGGTTGAGTTCTGACTCTGGGGACAGAAAGCCGACCAGAAGACCTGAGAGATCTGGATGGTTCAGAGTTTAGGAGGTCAGAAATGTATTTTGTGCCTAAACCATTCAATTGTTTGTTTGTAGCCTTTATTTAACCAGGTGAATCCCATTGAGATCAACGATCTCTTTTTCAAGTGAGACCTGCAGCACACTGTTTACACATAAAATGATGCAAGGGAACCAAAATGCTCAGTTTAAAAACAAATTGCATAGTGTTCCAAGCTAGAGGAGCAGCACACATACAATCCTTAGTACCTAAAACAGTCCTAGCACTTGGCACATGTAATAAAAACACATCCTGGGATCTCAGGCAATAGCTACTTGCCACTCTCTGTGAGATCAAAGAGCATATATAAGTTGGGAGTTTACCCAACATGGCTTTATAGATAAACATGTACCAGTGACTGAGTCTCCGAACAGTAAGTGATGGCATACAGGGTACAGTGATGTGTAAGTGCTTTACAATTTGTGACAAATCTCAGAGCGCTGTGATGGACGGCATCGAACTTGTTCAGGTAATAGGCAGGTGCATTCATATACAACAAATCACCATAGTCCAGCACAGGTAAAAAGGTCACAGTGACTAGCCTTTTCCTGGCCTCAAGCGAGAATCAGGACTTGTTTCTGAAAAAGAAACCTCGTCTAACCCTCAGCTTTTTAAGCAGATTCATGACCTGAAGTTTAAAAGTAAGACAATCATCAAGCCAGATACATAGGCATTTATAACAGGCAACCACTTCAAGTACTTGTCCTTGCATAGTAACAATATTCAAAGCAGTCTCTGGAGTCTTTTTTGCTTTTTTAAAAAGCATTACCTTGGTTTTATCAACATTTTAAAAGAAGCTTAAGCTCAGTGATTCTGAATAATGTTATAAACAGCCTGTAATTTAACACCAGCCTCCTTAATGGAGGGACCTGCACAATACATCACGGTATCATCCGCATAAAAATGTAAAGTAGCTTCATCCACATTTTCACCTAAACTGTTGATTAGGGATCGACCGATGTGGCTTTTTCAAGGCCGATACCGATTATTAGTAATCAAGGAGACCGATAACCGATATTTGTAACCGATCTAACAGAAAATCTTGGTGTCAAAATGTAGAATAACACAAACTCCAACACAACGCAACACAACTTTGAAATGCATTTTAGCATATATTATGTTTAATGAACTTTTAAACATCTTACAACTGGTTTCCTCTCTGTGCCCTTTTCTTTAGTGTAGCCTTCTGCAATTAGTTAGAGAGAGACAAGAAGTGGGGCTGCAGGCTGATATGCTTAACTAACAATAATGCTTAATTTATTATATCAAAACAATGCCGTCTTTCTAGCATAAAATCTCAATAAGCTGCGAGCAACTGCAAAACACTAGTGCTAGCTAATGTTTTGCAAACTATTAAAAGTGAGGCTATTACAGTATACCTAACGTTAGTCTAGTAGCCTCACTTCTAATATTTTGCTAGATACATGTTGGCTAGCTAATGAGCTTCACATATCAACCTGAAAATCTGTGAGGCTCCACTCGCAGCCCACAATATCTAAAACAGGCACTGAGGGTCCGGCCCACCATCCGTTGGAATAGAGTAGAAATATCAAATATCACTACTTTTCTTCTAAATGAAATGCTGACATTACAAAATGCATGGTTTTATACTGCAATGGCAGTGAGATAAAAAATGTGGTCTGAATGGAAGTCAATGAGGCATTTTTGAGAGAAATTAAATAATGAAACAGGTGTTTAAAGGGTTAAAATTATTGAACGTGTGTTAGTTTTGAGTACGTTAGAAGTTGTTTATGTGATTCATGGAACAAAAAGTAGAACGAAATATTGATGTATGATTTAATAGAAGTTATTATGGGCGTGTACATTTTTGCCACGAAGGGGTCCAGAGGTAGTATCTAACACTACGTACAAAATAATAATGCAGTGAAATCAATTGTGTTGCTAATCTTTGACACATCCAAGACAGCAAATCAGTAAAGTCATCAAAAAAAGCTAAAAAGAAGCTAGTAAAGAGCACAGCTGAACTCACGCAGCCCTGGCCGGCCCCTACATTGGTTGTGATGGCAAATTACAGGGTTTTGTTAACCTTCACAAGTTGCTCTCTACTGATGAGGAAGCAGCATACAAGTAAATCACGTTTGGATTTACTTCTCTTTAGGCAATTATTGACACCAAGATGTCTGCTTGTATTGTGTTGAATGCCGCTGAGAAGTCTCGGAAGAGGGCTCTTGCATAGGTGTGACGTTTATCTAAATGTTTAGTGATGATGTGAACCAGAGTAGCAACAGCATCTTACGTACTTTTTTCATCTCTTCAGTTTGGTCTTATACACTGGTATCATATTCACAACATTATGATCAGAGTTAAGTATTGGTGGTCTACATTTAGTCACACATGCTCCTTACAAAGCATTTGTCCAGGATATTGTCTTTTCTGGTGTGATATAGGGCTGTCCCGAATACCATTTTTCGGCCTCCGGATATTCGGTAGTAATCGGCAGCGGATATTCGGCCCGGTTGGGGGCGTAGTAATCAGCATCGAACCGCTTCAACACGTGTATTTCGGTTTATTCACGTCAATAATTTTGTTATTCTACGATATTGTTGTTTTTATAGTTATTTGTTGATGTATACAACCCAATTTGTGTTCTTTGAAATTGAAAAGGATATTGCATTGTGTGTGTTACTTTCGTTGCAGTTGTATATGTCTTAAGTGTAATTTGGCTTGGCTTCCTATTTTTTAGGTAGAGTTAGCGCTGTTGACAGGAAGTTATTGTTGTTGCTATGGAAACAACGTGACGGAGATTAATAGAGAAAAGTCATATCTACATATGAAGACGGAGAAAATAAACGATAAAGTTTATGGTTAAAGGTCGGGTAGGTAAGTTTGAGAAACCGGCTCGAGATACACTTTTTGTTATATTCCATGGAATGCTCTTAACATCCTGGTAGCAATGCATATCTTAAGTGCTTTGACAAAAAATCCATAAAAAAACTTCATCTGTGGAATCCGTAGTACTTTTAAAAAGCACGACCAATCATTTTAGCCGGCCCAGCTAAAATAACTGGATGGCCTACCTGCCCGTCAGCCTTCCATCTGTGCAGAAACTTATATCGTGCCCTCATTGGTCATGTGCACGTCCGTGTGTGTTGGAGGAGGGGCTCTGTAAGGAAGTGGCAGATTTTTTCCGGCTGTGTATTTTCAAATTCTAGCGCACTGGAGCTGGTTTCTCCAAAATTACCTACCCCACCTTTAACCTCTTAAGGCCGAAAACGCGTCATTTGCAGGACACAACATCTAAGGAACTTTAATATTTAATAAACTATGAATATTTTATATTCATATAACGGGAAAAACTCGTTTAACTGATCTTTTTCATTTTTTTCCCCCAAAGAAAACCACACAATGCTAACAGTGAGCCTCTGAATTAGCCCCAAGAGAAAAATGCTAACCTATTACTGCACCGAAAATCACTCCTAGCTCCCTTATTACTTATCCTAGCTGCACATCAAACGCATCGTTTATGATCGTAAAGACACAGAATCTAACGGTGCCCACCTGAACACTGAAAGATACAAACTCGCGACATTATCAACAAAAACGTACATCAAAACATGTGGCGCTAGGTAGCCTACAATGCGAACATGGCTTACCTTGGTTTTGTCTGGTCAAAACTGGTCTTCAATGGCATTAAAACGATAAAAAGGCTGCTCAAGGTTAATCCATAGGTTAATATCCAATGTGGCTGTGTCCCCTTTGAAATGTTCTGATTATCTATAAGCAATAAAACTGCAATACCATTTTAAAATATCAGAGCAGGCCATTCCTACGCTCTGTAGCAAGCTTGAATGAGCAAAGATGCAACCTTTTTTTTTTTTATGAGTGTGTGCGGGACAATTTCTCTTCGATTCTATTGGATCTAACGTTCAGAAAGAGATGTCACATGTCAAAATCGAAGAAGGGGGGCCAGAGATAATGAAAATCCACCCAAATGGCCCCAGAAGAGTGTTTTTTGCTAAATCTGTATAAAAAGGTCAAATATCACTTGTTTTGCATCAATCTTGATACAGGGTACTTATTATATGTTGTACTTTGGATTCCTAAAGCTTTTAGTCTACTAACCCATCATCCAAGGTTAGTTTTCACGATAAGTACAACATATGTTTTGGACGGACACTATAATTTACAGTTTTTTACCATATTCATTCAGAATTTTCTTTAAAATAAAAAAACATCTATATTGATTCTGACTTTTCTTCATCTAACTCACAGGTTTATCATTACTTTGAGAAAAAATATTATTAATTTAACCCTCTTTAGAAGGGAAGATATGGTAATTTGTTCTGGGAACGTCATTTTTGAGCCTGAAACCTGAAAAACAGGCTCAGGGCTTAACAGGTTAAGTGTTGGCACCCCCCGAAGAGGCACAAGCTCTTACGTTGATATTGGAGATTTCAATAAATTCAATCACAAACGAAAAAAACGAATATCCGAATAACAAAATTGAAATCCGAATATTACTCCAACAAACATACTGTTGGAACCAAGGTAACACAGTCTCCAGGCGACATTGCTTCATGTCCCCGAGTACTATTGCCGGTGCATCGGGGTGGCTGAGTTGCAGCTCGTGAACACAGTCAGCGATGGAACCGGCCACCAGTGAAAATGAATCATCTTTTTTTCTCAAAGTAATGATAAACCTGTGAGTTGGATGTAGAAAAGTCAGAATCAATATTGATTTTTATTTTAAAGAAAATTCAGATTGAACATATTAAAAATGTAAATTATTGTGTCCGTCAAAAATAAAAACATTACTTATAGTGAAAACCACCCTTGGAAGATGGGATTGGAGACTATAAGCTTTCGGAATCCAAAGTACAACATATAAGAGCCCTGTATCAAGATTGATGCAAAACAAGTGACATTTGACCTTTTTGTAGAGAGGTTTAGCAAAATAAACTCCACCTCTTGGGTCATTTGGGTGGAAATGGACGTATTTGACGTTTCTCTTGAACCCATTGGTCGATTTTGATTGACATCTCTTTTGCACCTTTAGAGGCAATATAATCAAAGGGGAATTTCCACACACACACACACACACACACACACACACACACACACACACACACACACACACACACACACACACACACACACACACACACACACACACACACACACACACACACACACACACACACACACACACACACACACACACACACACACACACACACACACACACACACACACACACACACACACACACACACACACACACACACACACACACACACACACACACACACATTACCATTGATAAGTCAGAGCTATGCGCACACAGTTTGCCCAAAGCTAAACCTATCTTCCGCTCTGAAATCTGAAAATGTAAAACTAGGTTTATTGCTGATGGATTATCAGAAATAATTTCAAAGTGACACAGACACATTGGATTAACCTATGGATTAACCTTGAGCAGCGTTTTTATCGTTGTAATGCCATTGAAAACAACGTTTGATCAGACAACAAGAAAGGTAAGAGATATTGCCGTGTTGGCTACCTAATGCCACGTGTTGTGATGTCTGTTTTTGTTTCTCATGTCGCGAGTTTTGATCATGGAGTGATGATACCAATACCTATCGAATCTGTGTAATCTCATGATGCTAATCGATGGGTTGGATTTGCATTTACGATAAGTAATAAGGGTTTTATACCGTGAGTTCTTTGCTAACGGTGTTAGCATTTTTTCGCTCGGGGCTAATTTAGAGGCTCAGTGTTAGTCTTGTGTTTTGTTTTATTAAAAATGGTTCATATCATCAGTGTCGTAGCAGCTTTTTAACAGCTGTTGTCTAGAGAGAATAATCAGTAAGGTAACAAACGTACAGTAACACAATATTCGTATTAAAAGCAATAAGGATCTTTTATACTTGCAAGTATGACGTCTCCTCCAAAAGAGCACGTACTGTTCAGAGTGAAACAGCCTCTCTTTATAGGAGGACATCAAAGCAGATTTACATTACAACAACATTCTGGGAGGCCAGCTGATACCCCCTCTGGCACAGTATGCAAAACCATCACACCATACAAGACAATGGGATATACAGATACCCCTCAGACACAGTATGCAAAACCTTCACTCAATACAGAGCAAAAGGGATACAGATAACACCTTATCCTAACTTCCTTCCCCTCATCCTTCCTGTAGTGTCATAACATCCCCTTGCAAAAACATCTGTTGATCACTCACACACACTCAAAGTTCACTCCAGGGATTTGACGTAATCAGTCAAACCGTCGCCATACCTGCTTATGCCGTCCGCTCAGGTGTTTCTTGGAAAGTTGTATGGCCAGACATGGTCCGCAGAAGGCAAATGTAATCCACAGGATCAAAAGCATGGTCTCTCAAAATGACATTTCATACTGATACAACAACGTTTAAACAATAATTAGACCAAACAAAATAGAAGACCAACGGAACATACTGACACTCGCAGTGACAGGATGCCATCTCCCTCTGTCTCTTGTGTATATACCAGAGGTGGGAGTAAGTCATACATGTGCAAGTCTCAAGTTACTGGGGTGAGAGTCAAGCAAGTCAAGTATATGAAATTCTGGTGAATAACCACAGTATCCACATTTAAATCAGTTAAAAGACAGTGGTTATGAAAACTAGAGTTTTATTTTCAACATTAGCTACAATGGAGAGTGGGGCTCTGAAATCATTAAACGGGTAATATGGGGAATAATCAGGCAGTTCGATGTGTGTGTTGTTAAAACGTAGCAGCCTGCAGTCGCTCTTTATCTGTTCTAATGAAGGTAAACACAGTGAAGTAAACAGTAAAAGGTACTGTAGCGGCAATAACTCCATATGAGTTAGCTGCTGAGAGGCTAAAAAATTCTCTTTGCAGTGACGCGTTCCATGTAAGAGTCCGTAGTCATTTGTAGTCCATGGTGTTTAATAAAACAAAAACAAACAATATACAACTGCAGACCTGACGGTCAACAGAAAGTATCGGAGCAAATTCACCCTCTTCCTACATCATATCCTCCCAACCGGCATCCAACAGGTGACTAAATACCAATAAACCACACCCACGTGACCATTGCCGGAAGTGATAAACAATAAGAATGAAACGCGATGCAAACGGAAATACAAGATAATAATACAAATAATAAGTAAGGCAAAAACAAGCATTTTGGCTCCTACATTCCGGCCCCTAATTATTATATAACAATTTATAATAATTATTCAAAACCAATTACAATACAACACTGTATATTCTAATGATATGCAGATCATCATATTTTAAATCTATCAGTATACAAGCAATCAAGTATGCTGTGTGTAGTATTGTGAGTGCAGGGGGCAAACATAGTCACTGTATGCAGGGGACAAGGAGTGAGGTGAAAAATGGAAAATGATTTAGACATGGCAGAAGTTTCGATGCCTCATGAAAAAGGCGTACTTGGCTGTGGGTTCTGTTCAGAAAGCAAATCTTTGTCTTCATCTGAATCCCAAGTACAAGTCCTTTTTTCCTTGTCCTTTTCCAATCTAATGTGATTGGTCCTTCCAATAGTTTGGCAGATTTTAAGACTGGATCCCGGAACCGCTGATTTTCCATGGAAAGTCTCTGGATGTCTCTGCCACCTTCAGGATAGTGCATCTTAAATTGATGTTTCCACAGCATATCCACTTTCATTACAGATGTCCTGCAAGCACCCATCACTGACTCTGAGAGTTCGCAGTCCTCTTCACCGGCCCCAGTAATGCCACTTGTATGCAAAGAGGCTGGTTCTTTTCTGTACATCTTAGTTTCCTTTGTTTCTATGTCGTATTTAATTTATCCAGCTTTCATGGTTGCAAATTTGCTTTCTACTGAATGAGGTTGTGACTCGAGTGTTATGGTAAATGTGATGATTTCAGTGTCAGCTCTGTCCTTGGTTGTGATTGTTGATGTTTTTAGATTAGCTACATACACTGTGCTCTGGAATGATTGGTGCAGATGTATATATAACTTGTGGCTGGGGTACAAAAGGATCTGGGCTGATATGAAGGGTTATCTTTTCCTTAAGTTCATTTACAAAATATGACCGCTTACCATCAGATCCTGTAGTGCAGCTACTCGGATCACTGGATTTCTTCGATGCAGCAAGAACCTTCATTTTGGCCATGGTGGCGGCAATGTCTCCTTCTAGGTCCAGTTGTTCTCTTCTTCTCCTCAGCTCATGTTCCTGGTTTTCCAAAGCACGTTTATTTTGAAGTAGATTTTGTAAAACCATCAGTGCGGCCACTTCCGCCTGAGCTTTTATATAAGCAGATGCCGTTCTTGATAGGCCTACTCTGAATCTTGAGCCATGAAAAGTCAATTTGCTATTGCCGTTTCCAATATTTAACACACTGTTCACTCCATCCTCATTTTCGTTGTTATCACTCATTTTGCATGTTCCAATATGCACAACAGTATTCACAATTGTCAATCTTGTCACAGACATGGTGCCTGATCAGTGATCACAGCTGTGCACGTTACAAACAATTCCGGAAATCCAAACCTTCGCCGATATCGGCATAACCAGCACGCATAAAACAGGCCAAAAAAGTCCCCAATGGACTAACGGCGGCACTTCCAAACTGTGTTCCAAAATAAAACATACACAGAATGAACGCAATTGTGCCTTCCGCCTCAACTGGCTGTGATGTGCTCCAGTCAATCAGTTTCCGCCTGCAGCCACGGTGAATTGTGGCTTTTCCTTTCCACTTCGCCGAGGGGGAAACTGTCTCAGTGTTCCAACTCCGTGATCTCGAACGTCCTGGCTTCGTCTGCTTAGGATCCGGTCCATTCCGTCGCGTCTTCGATGCGGTGATCCATTTTCTGTTGACTAATTGTAGCGGCAATAACTCCCTATGAGTTAGCTGCTGAGAGGCTAACAAATGCTCTTTGCTGTGATGCGTTCCATGTAAGAGTCCGTAGTCATTTGTAGTCCATGGTGTTTAATAAAACGAAAACAAACAATATACAACTCCAGACCTGACGGTCAACAGAAAGGAGCAAATTCACCCTCTTCCTACATCATATCCTCCCAACCGGCATCCAACAGGTGACTAAATACCAATAAACCACACCCACGTGACCATTGCCGGAAGTGATAAACAATAAGAATGAAAAGCGATGCAAACAGAAATACAAGATAATAATACAAATAATAAGTAAGGCAAAAACAAGCATTTTGGCTCCGACAGGCACAGTTCTTTGCAGCTGGTGCTGTTCTTCTCAGATTCTGCTGAGTTACACATTAATGCCTCCTGGTGCTGCAGAGATTTCATGAAGTGAAGGAGGTTTTCCTTCTATAAAACAGCTGTGGGCAGCAGATACTGTGAGAGTCACAAACATTAATTCATAGATCAGGGCAGACTGGTTCACACACTCTCCTGTTTTGCCGATCCGGTGATTAAACAAATGGCTCTACACCCCTGGCAGAAATGTCCCTAAAATGAAGTCCGACTTCGAAATATATCTCAAATAATGTATGCACTGCAATTTCCCCAAATAAACATAACAGTCTGCAATGAAACAGCTGTCTCCTATGCACTCCACTTCCTACTTGGCGCACCGGTAACTTTCCCCTGCGAACATTTTTTCATTGCCCTTTTAGGGGCTTCGTACAATGCAAATATTTTCTTTTAGAAAGTAAAGTCCTTTCGAGTCATCTGTCTCAAACCTAAGTCGAGCCTCAAGTCATGAATACCAAGTCAAAGTCAAGTCGAGGATTTTATCAATGTTAGTCAAGCAAGTCTCAAGTCCAAAAATATGTGACTCGAGTCAAGTTATGTGACTCTAATTCCGGACCTTTTGTATTTACTGTGGTTAGAATATTACCGTTACTGTATCTAATATAAACACAAGAGTTAGTAAAAGTAGTATTCCGTTAACTCAATGTTTGTATTAAGTGAGTTTTTATTGTGTTAACTATATATGTATTTATGCTTTTTAGTTTGACTTTTTTTCTCTCTTTGTCCGTCTGTTCCAGAAACCGAAAGGAAGAGAGAGACGTCACAGCTGTCAGCAATGTGAAAAATCATTTACAATATCTGGAAATTTAAAGCGCCACCTGCTTATTCATACTGGAGAAAAACCGTACAGCTGTGTAGAGTGTGGGACAAGTTTCACGACATCAGGAAATCTCAAAAAACATCAACGTATTCACACTGGAGAAAAACCGTACAGCTGTGAATACTGTGGGAGAAGTTTCACTAAATCAGGTAATCTAAAAAAACATCAACGTATTCATACTGGAGAGAAGCCGTACAGCTGTGAAGAGTGTGGGAAAACATTCACTGTATCAGGTACTCTCAAAATACATCAACGTATTCACACTGGAGAAAAACCGTACAGCTGTGAATACTGTGGGACAACTTTCACTACATCAAATCATCTCAAAATACATCAACGTATTCACAATGGAGAAAAACCGTACTGGTGTGAAGAGTGTGGGAAAATGTTCACTACATCAGGTAATCTAAAAAAACATCAACGTATTCACACTGGAGAAAAACCGTACAGCTGTGAAGACTGTGGGACAAGTTTCACTACATCAGGTGCTCTCAAATCACATCACCGTATTCACACTGGAGAGAAGCCGTACAGCTGTGAAGACTGTGGACAAGTTTCACTACATCAGGTGCTCTCAAATCACATCACCGTATTCACACTGGAGAGAAGCCGTACAGCTGTGAAGACTGTGGGAAAACATTCACTGCATCAAGTTATCTCAAAATACATCAACGTATTCACACTGGAGAAAAACCGTACTGGTGTGAAGAGTGTGGGAAAACATTCACTGCATCAAGTTATCTCAAAATACATCAACGTATTCACACTGGAGAAAAACCGTACTGGTGTGAAGAGTGTGGGACAAGTTTCACTACATCAGGTAATCTAAAAAAACATCAACGTATTCACACTGGAGAAAAAACCGTACAGCTGTGAAGAGTGTGGGACAACATTCAGGGAATCGGGTGCTCTCAAAATACATCAACGTATTCATACTGGAGAGAAGCCGTACAGCTGTGAAGACTGTGGGAAAACTTTCACTCAATCAGGTGCTCTCAAAAAACATCAGCGTATTCATACTAGAGAGAAAACATACAGCTGGGAAGAGTGTGGGAAAAACGTTCAGGACATCAAGTAAACTCACAATCCATCACCGTGTTCACACAGGAAAGAACCCATAGTGATTTTAAGAGTGTGGGAAAACATTATCTCAAAGTATTCACCTTAAAAAGACCTCATCTGCAGGAAACAGCGTCTGAGGGCATCTTAATATTCAATAAACTATGAATGTTTTATATCCATGTAACGGGAAGAAACTCAGCTAACTGTTTTTTAAATTTTTTTATGAACCTACAAAGCTAGCGCTGAGCATATGAATTAGCCACGAGCGGGGGGAAAAACGCATTACCCCACTGAAACTCACTCATAACACCCTTATTACTTATCTTAACTGCACATCCAACATATCGACTAGCATCGTGAGATGACACAGAATCGATAGGTACATACATCATCACTATATGACAGGGGTGGGGAACCTTTTTCCTCTCAAGGGCCATTTCAATTTTTACAATATCCTCAGAGGGCCGTACAAATTATTGACCTCTGCTTAAAGAGCCTGTGACACGGTTTTCCCCCATCATCCAAACCCATCAATTTGAGGACATATTGTCCCCTTGAAAACCGTTACTGAACTGATTTTGGATATTTGTACTTTGATAACCATTAATCTGCCTTCAATGTTGACAATTTTCTGAATCTTCTCGCGGATTCTTCAAGTCCCGCCAAATGATGGGTGAAGTCATTGCGGGCACAGCACTCCAGCTGCACCGTCCAGGATCACAGCATCTGCATGTAAACCTTTATATATATACAGTAAGATGTAAACGCACGACGGCGCACACAGCAGCAAGCTCAGACAGGTTAATGTTGAACGTGTCTGAGAGCTCATATGAGGCTGAAGGATCGGTTTATGTTGTATCTGTTAGAAGTTTAGGAATGAGGTGCGTCAATATGGGCGATCATATGGTCATGTAGCCAGTGGTGGAATGGGACTACAAATCATCCCGGGACTCTCGACCGGCCCACTTCGGTACCGCTAGTAAATTGTCAACGGGGGGAGTGGGGATGTCAGGGGCGGCAGGTGCTGTATATAGTAAATGTAAATATGTAAATATTTGTGTCACTGCATCCTGGTAAAATACAAATATAATGTATAATGTCTGTGTCTTTGACATTAGCGCTGCTAGCCACCTGTGCCCTGTACTACGAAGCCAGTTCAACAGACCCTGGATATGTTTGAGTAACAAACAAACTAACAACAACAAACTAACAAACGAGATCTCGCTAAGCTGGTCATCAACTCGGTAAATCAAGCCAGGGTTTCTCTCTCCAGCTGAGAGCGCGTTCACGTCTAAAACACGCGTGGATCTGACTTTAATTACATTTGTCTCGAGTGTTTCGTCAACATAATGTGTTAAATAATACTTCTGCATACAGTCTGTGACACTGAGTGTTACACGGCCAGATGAGGCTGGAGAAGCTGACTCAGATAAGAAGATATATGATATATTATGATATTATATGATCGATGATCTGATTGATGATGTAATATGAATGATAAGTGCGACACGTCGGCGTCTTCTCTGCATACGGCAGTTTAAACTGTATTTTCTTTATCCTGTAATATGACTTGAGAGATTTAAACTCCGCACACTGAGTTCATCTATTTTCTATAGACGCCGGAGGCGGGCAGCGTCAGGTAAAATAAGTTATTTAGCCTTCTCAAACCTGAGCCTCACGCGCCGCCTATGGGGGATGTGCTGGTGACTTATCCGACCGGCCCACTTCGGTACCGGTCCATCGGGATTCGTCCCGATGGCCAGTCCGCCACTGCACCCAGCCCACGTAAACTGTCAACGGGGGGAGCCTCGCTGCGGGGAAACGGTGGACCTAGTGTCCCGATCGGAGTGGGAATAATAATAATCCGTGCATTTTATCCATTAATTTCCCCAACATTGTGGTAAAAAAAACACACGTTTAATCCATGTTGTTGGTGTACTACAACTACAAAAAGCATCGGTTTGTTTTCTCATCAGGAAATGCAGACCGGCTCAAACAAACGATCATTTAATGTATCATATGTTCGCCGAATTGACATGAAAGCACTAATAAATGTAGTTTCATCCACTTGAGTTTACAACCACAAAAATAATCGATTTGTTTTTATATCACATCCGACGGGAGGAAATTCAGCAGCTCTCACTCCCGATTTTTAATCCTAATGTAATCATCATCTTTACCACGATCATTTATGTTTATGTCGCCGAATTGACATGAAACCACTGACAAATATGAATATACTGTAGTCAACTTCATTAAAACGTTATTAACGTGCCTAATCTCAGTAATTCACCATTTCTACGCATGACAACACACTTTGTCCGTGTTTGGCTCTCGAAGCGTTCCCGCATTGACGTCACTTCCGGCTTCCCCCAAAACTTCAAAATGAGTCGAAGGAATTTCCCCGCGATGTTCAAAATTATTGATATTTAACGGAACGGTATCGCTTTTTCTTTTTTAAACTGACGGTTCGAGATTACTAGTAGCCCAATATTTCATTGCACAACAGTTGTTGGGATGGTGTCACGGGCTCTTTAAAAAAACTAAAACCACAGCCCATTCATTTCATTCTGTGCAAAGAAAAAGCAACCTCTTAATCCAGATATCTCACCATGACTTGCGTATGCAGGCACGTGCACTGTGTGGCGTGACCACCAAAACAGAAAGATATGGATACAAGATGTGTACAAAATGTATTTAGTTTCCTATCCATGTGAACATGATTTAAGCATCAATCTGGTGCACTTTGAGAGCAAAATTAGGAGATATATGGATACATCTCTCAACACCCATATGAAACAGAACTGGAAGCAGATTTATTTTTCTTTATGAATATTTGACAATCACTCCCCTTTCAAACTGTATTCTTCTTTATTAATAACAACTTTTTTACCTGTTTACTTTATTCTCTTATTTTTTATAACTATAATGATCATATAAAGATGTGCCTTTACCTCACTGGTTGTAGAAAAAAAAGCTTCTTATATTCGTTAGCATAGCTAGCTAACCAGATGCTAATAACAACAAAGTTATTGACTGTATGCTCAGTATGACAGATGAACAGATCGCCACTGGGCTTTCAACTAAAGACACAGGCATGCAGAAACTGTGGCATGTGTACGGCTCCTTATGGGTACTGCAATTTCTGAAGTGCTCGAGTGGCGTTCTGGTGCTCTCCGTCAGAACTGCACCCCTGTCAGTCGAGACATATACCACGTGATGACACGTTAGGCTCGTGTTGTGTTCAAGGACCCTGACCTTCGCCAGGAAAAACAGGTATTCGCTTGTTTAATTTTTTTGCGGTCTAGATTTCTTACATTTTTTTCTTTTTTGCGTGTGTTTATAAATTACCTCGAGGGCCGTACCAAATTGTCTTGCGGGCCGTATACGGCCCGGAGGCTGGAGGTTCCCCACCCCTGCTCTATGATAAGAACTAGCGAAGATATTAACAAGATCAGACTTCAAAACATGTGGCGCTAGGTAGCTAAAAACAGCAAAATGGCTTACCTTTGGCGTTGTGTGGTCAAAAGTGGTCTTCAATGGCATTAAAACGATAAAAACGTTGCTGAAGGTTAATCCAATGTGTCTGTGTCCCTTTGAAATGATTTCTGATAATACATAAGCAATACACCTGCTTTTCCGTTTCCAGATATCGGAGCGAGAGATAGGTTCGCTCTCATGCAAAACTGCATGCGCATAGCTTTAATTTCTCAATGGTAATGTCTGTGTGTGTATGTGGAAATCCTCCTTCGATTCTATTGGCTCTAACGGTCAAAAGAGATGTCAATCACCAAAATCGACCAATAGGCTCCAGAGAACGGTAAAAACGGCCATTTCCACCCAAATCACCTCAGAGGTGGATTTTTTTTTGCTAAACCTTTCTAAAAAGGTCAAATGTCACTTGTTTTGCATCAATCTTGATACAGGGTATTATTGTAATTTGGATTCCTAAAGCTTTTAGTCTACCTTACCATCATCCAAGGGTAGTTTTCACTGTAAGTAAAAAAGAATTTTGGACGGACACTACAATTTACAGTTTTTTACTATGTTCAATCTGATTTTTCTTTAAAAATAAAAAACATCTATATGGATTCTGACTTTTCTACATCCAACTCACGGGTTTATCATTACTAAAAGATTATTAATTTTCCCCTTCTGAAGTGTAGTTATGGTCATTTGTTCTGGAAATTTCGTTTCGAGCCTGAGACCTGAAAAACAGGCTCAGGGCTTAACATGTTAAAGTCCATTAGCCATTCTGCATAGTTTTGAACAACGGAGAGCAAAGCTAGCTGTTTCCTCCTCCTGGTGTCCTGAGAGCTGTAGTTATATTTTAAGAGTCTCGTTTTATGTGCCAGGACAAGCCCTGAGGTCCTCCTCTGCTTTTTAAATATCCCTAAATCCCCCAAAATAAAATGGGTGAGGCTTTTATCCACTACGCTCCCAAACTGTGGAACACCAGGAAATATCAGAGAGGCTCAGTGGACATTTTTAAATCTCTTTAGATTAGCTTTTTATTAGCAACCCCCCACTTTAAATGGTCTTTTAGTCTTTATTATTTACCTACTTTTATATTGTTTCATTTATGATATAGGAAGGGTGTTATCCTTGTGTACCTGTTACAATGTTATATTTTGCTGCACGTGTCTGTAAAGGTCTTAACATCTGAGGGGACTTTCTGTTTATTTTTAACTTGTGATGTTTCGCCATTTTGTAAAGCACTTGCTGTATGAATAAAGCTTTATTATTACAAACAGTTTTTTATGTTCTGACCAACGTTCACACTGCCAACACAAGGCCACAGAGATGCTGTTTCTCCAATTGAATTGATGTTTGTAATGGTTTCCTGAACTATGAAGAAATATTTTTACTATGCTGTGTTTAAACCATGGATTTATATCTCAACTGCTAGCCTCGTTAATATGCATTGAAGGAATTTATTTTCACTGTTCATTAATCTGCAGAGTAGTTTCTCCAATAATCTGTTTGGTTGATCAATGTTGTGACTTTAAACTTCTATAGGGATGGTTTTTGATAGTTCCTGTTGAGTTAGCAGTCTGTTCGGGGTTGCAGTCAAATTGTCCAAAAATCAGCTCCTATCGTCTTTTCCTATCCACTAGTCCCGGGTCAGGGTCGCCTTAATGCACGGGCTGACATGGGCTGAAGCCCAGGGGCCTACGGAGATTGGGGGCCAATAAAAAATAAGAAAATTCATTTATTTTTATTTCGGATGTTTTTGTTTTTTTTAAATAAATAAAGTCTTGGCTTTCAGAATATGAAACTTTTATTTCCAAAATCCCACGATAGATACATTTTTGAAGCTTGTAAAGGGAAGAAGACAGCTCTCCCTCGCCGTTCTGCTGTTCCCCTCCCTCAGCTGAAATTATGAATGTAAGGCGTATAGTATCATAGATAACACAGCAGGGTCCGTTACAGTTTGTTTTCATCTGGTTTAAAATAAACAACGCCTTGGCTTTCAGATGATAAATACAAACTTTGAAGCTTGTAACGGCATAATTACAAGCGGAGAACAGAGTAACTTGACGTCACAGCTGCAGGCATAACATGCAGGCATCTCGTGAGTGTTTTCCCGGGGAAACAAACACAATACACGCAAACGCACACAAACACACACAAACACACACGTATACACACACGCACACACACTCGCTTCCCCCAGACCAGTAATCCAAACGAAAATATTTCCCTCCATACTATTTTGATCATTTGCTCCGCTAATCAATCAGATCAGAATGAGAATATGTTTCACATGTGACTTATTCAAATTGCGAGTGATTGAGTGGCAGATGAAGGTTGTTTAGGAGAAAATGTCGGAGAAGAAAAAGTTTGAGAGTGGCAAAAGGAAATTGTTGAGGGAAAAGGAGTTTCGAGACAAGCAGCTATTACAAAAAATGCCGAAGCTTACAGGTTATTTTAAACCTGTAGGCCAGGATAGGAGGAAGGACATATTAGTTCTGTACCGAGCCGGCAGCGGTGCCGGCCGCGGGGCCTCGGAGCCAAGTAGGCTGTCTGGTTCTGATAGCGATGGAGTGGCGGGAGAGGAAATACAGACAGGAGGGATGGTTGGAGGAGATGGGAAGGACGAGCTACGTGGAGTGGAACCAACGGTAACCTGACAAATACATGAGGGAGGCCCGATACGTCACTCATCTGGAGGAGAGGACCAGGCGCGGCGTAGAGCAGAGTGGAGAAGTGCGATCACAGAGCCTGCCGAGGCTATAAATGACTTTGATTTGTTGTTTAAATAGGGGGCCTACGAAATAAAAACAATCAGCCCCAGGGCCTGATGGCAGGGTTAAGGCGGGGCTTGCCCGGGGTTAATGCCTTTACTTGTGGTTACGATCAGCCAAGTGGTATAAAAAGCTACGAACAAAGAACGGCAACAGAAATATGGTTTAATGGATGAAGCACGGATAAATCACCCTCCAAGGATAAACTAACTCTTTGTATGTGTTTTAAAAGTCTCTTAAACACATTACATTCGGTATGAAATCAGCATTAATGTCTGTTAGCAACGTGTAGCTTCTGAGGACCGGAAGCTAGAAACGGACCGCCGCAATGCATCACGGGATTGTAGTTTTTCTTTTAAAACATAATTTCACTGCCCACTGTGGTGTTAAAATATTGAATAATTACATTATTATTAATAATATTAATATATAAACATGGGACTGGTATGACATATTTTAAACATTGGGAAAAATGTTTTTGTTTGTAATAAAAGGCATAAAACACAGCAAGTAAAAGATGGGATAAAACACCAAGTGAAAGACCGCAACAAACTCGCCTCCTCCGACGATCCAAAAGCTGTCGGAAAAGGTGAGTCTTTATCTGCCCCTTAAAAACCTCCACTGAGACAGAGGCTCTCAGTTTCTGGGGAGTTCATTCCATAGGGGCCACCGCCTCAAAGGCACAGTCCCCCTTCGTTTTTAGCCTGGTTCGGGGACCCTTAAGAGGGCCTTGTTTGGATGACCTCAGGGCCCGGGTTGTCCTGTGAGAGTGAATAAGGTCGTTAATTCAGAGGCGGATTTAGGGATTGTATGAGATCCGGGGGCTTAGCCCAGGAGTTTGTTGGGGGAGGGGTGCATTTTTTTAAATATGGAAGTTAAAAGCTCAATCGGTGCACTTTGAGGAGCAATATTAACCCTACCTTAATAATACCTTAAAGGGGACATATCATGCTATATTTGAAAGCAATATATTGTAGGTGACATACCTATATAAATAGTTTTTCTTTCAAAAATACCAACAGATACTGCATTTTAGCCATGCCTCATTTCGCTCTATTTGCTCTTTCCACGCTGTTTTTGCAGGGGGCTGATTCTGTGAGCTGCACCACGCCCCCCTGCAGGAGAGGGCGCGTGGCTTTGAGATCAGCTGCTGGGCTGCAGCGGGAGAAGAGGTGGAGACAAGAGATCTCCGTCCTCCGTGTTTTATTCTTATATTATTATATAGAGTCCGTAGTAGTCATTTGATTTACAAGCTCAATAATAACAAAGAAGACCTTTGAACCGGCACTTTCTAATTTGTTGTTCGCGGAAGATTGTAAAACTTTAATGGACATGTGGAACCGGCGAAATCTAAAAGATCTAACTGAAACTCTGCCGCCACGGTCCCCTCGTTCCTTGGAAAGCCGGGAGAGGGAGGGTGTTTGGTCATCTGTGCTGTGACGACTAACGGAGAGTCAATTACATCGCGAAGGTGACGCAAACCGCTTTCCCTCGGGGAGGAGAAAAAGAGCCAGAGCAGAGTATAAACACGAAGGGCAAAACCATGCGCGGGAAGTCCTTCTTCGCTGCTTTGTGGGCACTACAGCGCCACTTACAGGCCTGGCATATGTACTACAGCGTCTCCAGCGCAATGGCCAGAACCGTGGGCCGCAATCCCCACATTCCCCTGGATAGGTGGAGTAATTGACCAATAAGCGGAGCAGCCACTTCTGTGACGTAGAAAATAATTCAAGATCAGTCTGTATCAGATCCGTTGCAGCCCCGTTTTTAGAGATTTGGGTATGGAGGAAAAGAGAGAGGGTTGTGTTTTCTGACACTTGGTGAGTTCCCTGGAAACCCGGGAACTAGAGGTGTAACGGTTTCACAGAAGTCCCGGTTCGGTTTGTACTTCGGTTTGGGGGTCACGGTTCGGTACGGTTCGTACAACGAGAAACGCAATAAAAGTCCCCAAATGCATAATTCCAGGTTTGTTAGTGTACTTTTGAACAGTAGTACAAGTTTCAGTTAAAATACAGGAACTCTGACATTTGAATAATTAACTGTATTAAACAGTTAAAAACAAACCACAAACAGCACCACACACACTCAGATGGCCATATTGATGATGCTGATGTCAAACAAAAAGGTTTCATCAAGCTGTAAAACACTAAAAAGAATGTCTTGAAAATATGACATCATAAATAATAAGAAAGGTGTTTCCAGAGCGCAAAGTCGTTGAAAAAATATGCCAAAAGCTTCCGTTATTTATTTTGGTCTCTCGGCTCTCATGTCTATTGGCTTCTTAAAAACAGCGGGGATCAGCTGTTGAACTGCTGTTGTCTTTTGCCGGGCTCCGGTGATTGGCAAATCTGGGTGATGCCTTCTGATGTGATTTAGCATGTTTGGCGTGTGTTTCCATTAGCATACCGCACCGCTATCGAACAACGCCGACACACCGTCCTCTTCCGATCCACTGCGCATTGCTTATACGTTTTATAGATCTATTCTCAATCCACCATCTTTGTTTGTGACGTAAAGAGTGTAAGAGTCACGTTTCTGAATCGGGCACATCAGGGGGCACTGAGTGGATGCAGTCACAGCCAATCGGATTCAGAGTGTTGCCTGTCAGTTCCGTTGCTATGGTTCCGTTGTTATGTGTACTGAAACGAGAGCCGGTATAATTCCACGCGCGAAAACAAAATAAAAATTGGAATACGTTATTTTAGTGTCTTAAAAGTAGACTGAGGTATGTAGGGTTAACGTTACATCTTAGGATAATTTTTAGTCATGTTCTGTATACATACTAACATATAAGGGTATTGACTTAGTGTGGTTTATCTTTTTGTCGCTGCTTTTAATTTAAACTGAGCTGTTATGTTCATCAGTAAAGTGGAACTTCTGTGTGAACTATTCATATCTTAAACTGCACTGTAACTTTTTATTCATGTATTTTTTCTTTTAATGTTCTTTTTTATCTTTTACTGTTTTAAATACCTTTGTCTGAATGTCTTTCATTTTTGTAAAGCACCTTGAATTGCCTTGTGTTGAAAGGTGCGATATAAATAAACTTGCCTTGCCTTGGTTACTCCATGTTTACTAGCTATACAGATTAACGTTACAGTACATCACTCTTTTTCACTTCTTACTCAGTCAGCCAGAGTGCAGATATCACCATTAGATTCACAAACCTGAAACATCCATTTCTCACTGCTGGTGATGACATTGTTGTCAGCTGCTGATACTGGCTGCTGCTGCTGCAGCTTGTGGCGCCTGCTTCTATGAAAATAACTTTCTAATATCCATAACTTTATAGGCTATTAGCTTAAAAACTCGTCAGGCACTAGGAAGGATCACTTATTCTTCAGGGCAGGGAAGGCTACGCAGTACACAGGCTAATGTCCCGCAGCGGCTGCCTCTCTGGTGGACTCCGGTACTGCACATTACTCCCGAGACATTTTCCACAAAAAAGTGAAACATCCGGGGCTTTTCAGAAAACATCCGGGGCTTGAGCCCAAGTAGCCACCCCCTAGCGCCGCCTCTGTCGTTAATGTAGGCGGGGGCTTGGCCATGGACAGCTCTATATGTGTAAACCAATACCTTACATTGGGTTCTGAGATGGACAGGGAGCCAATGCAGGGCAGAAAGGACCGGAGTGACGTGGCATGTTTTTTTGGACCGAGTGAGTAAGCTGGACCTGTTGTAGCCGGTTTATTGATTGTTTTTGTTGAGGCAGGAGAACGGAGCATTACAGTAATCAAGCAGGGATGAAATAAAGGCAAGGATAGCCATCTTCAGTTCTGCATTGGATAGAAGACCCTGAGCTTGGCAATGTTGGCGAAGTCGATAGGGACTCGGCTTGGCAACTGGAAGGTCACCAGTTCGAGTCCCGGCAAGACCAAGTGCTACCGAGGTTGTCCCTGAGCAAGGCACCGTTCCCTACACTGCTCCCCTGGCGCCGGACATGATGGCAGCACACCGCTCCTAACACTAGGATGGGTCAAATGCAGAGGAACAAATTTGTTTGTACCTGTACTGTGAAATGACAAAAAGAGAAATGTATTATTATTTAGAAATACAATGGAATAAAATATGTGCAGTATTCAAAAAACAGACATTGTGTGCATTAATGTAATGCATAGAGTCTTCGATGTGGCTGGGGTAAAGTGTCAGTGGGGGGCCGGGCCTTGTTGATGTGGCCAGAGGAGAAGAACTGTTCAGGGCCATATTTCAAGATTGCAATGGGCCAGGAAGCTGATCCTTGAACTGTGACATGCCTCCAACCTCTGGATTGAGTGTCGATGTTGGAGATGATTGGACAACCTGTGATTTTTAGACCTTTGCAAACTCATCACTGACTGAAAAACAGGTCAAAAATAACAACAGGTAAAAAATAAAGTTGCTCCGATTTGCATGAGAGTTGGTATACTAAGAACAGTGGCCTCAAAGATTACTAGGTTTGGGTACCGAGAACCAGTTCCGGTTTGGAACCGGTTCCAACATTTCGATTCCAACGGCATCATTTAGAAATGTGAATTTCGGTTCCGCTTTTCGATGCCTGAGGAAATGTTTCTCAACGCTCTCTGTAGCCTACTGTATGACTGCGGCGAGGCGGGAAATTTAGCGTTGTACCTACACTTTCTACAGTGTAACCTGAGACCAGGGCCGGCCCGTTGCACTGGCATTATAGATGTTCGCCTAGGGCGCCAGATCTGTGGAGGCGCTGCGCTGACAGCTCTGGGAGGGAAAACAAATGTTTTGACCGTTGGTGCTCATACTACATTTTCGGCCTTGATGTAACAACATTCATAATTATGTAAATGTAACACCCTTTTTCACCCCGGTTACACGTTTCATTCGCCCTGTACGATGGGCGCTGCAAGTGATGAAAATGGGGGGTGTTGGCTTATCTGGCACCCGCAGCTCACAGCCAAAGTGCGAGTGAGCGAGGGAGCGAGGGAGGGTGCACTGGAACCGGCGCTGTTGTTATTCGCATCTGGTGCTAGCTGCTCTAACGGAAGAAGAAGATGTTCTACAATGATGTGGAGGGAGAGTCCTCTCCAGTCAGACTGAGGCTGATAACTACAGCTCAGTGAGGTAAATGAGTGTTTTATTCACTTTAGTCTAAGTTATCTCAGTGGGTCTCAAACGTTTTGATCACAATTTATGTAAACACATATTTCCAAGGCACTCCTTTATAATTATTGGGATAAAACAGGTTTGAAATCATTCCAATGTATAATAGGACAGTAAACCAGACATATCGTTTTAAACTGGAGAGATAAAAACATATGCATAAATAAAATAGTAAAATAAGATATGAACAACAAACATAAAATACGTTGCATGTATTTGTTATTGGTTATAGCATGCTCCCCCGGAAATTTTTTTTTTTAAATGTTGAAGTTAAAAGCATCAATCTGTTGCACTGAGAGCAACATTAGGAGATCTATGGATACATCTCTCAACACCCATATGAAACACAACTGTAAGCAGATTTCTTTTTCTTTATGGACATTTTACATTACATTTTATCACTCTCCTTTCAACTGTATTCTTGTTTATTAATAACAACTTTTTTTACTGTCATAGTATTTTATACCTGTTTACTTTATTATCTTATTTTTTTATAATAACTATAATGATCATATAAAGATGTGCCTTTACCTCACTGGTTGGAGAAAAAGCTTCTTATATTCGTTAGCATAGCTAGCTAACCAGATGCTAATAACAACAAAGTTATTGACTGTATGATCAGTATGACAGATGAACAGATCGTCACTGGGCTTTCAACTAAAGACACAGCCACACAAAAACTGCGGCATGTGTACGGCTCCTTATGGGTAGGCTACTGCAATTTTTGGAAGTGCCAGAGCGGCGTTCTGGTGCTCTCCGTCAGCACTACACCGCTAACACCCCTGTCAGACGAGACATACCACGTGATGACACGTTAGGCTCGTGTTGTATTCAAGGACCCTGACCTTGGCCAAGAAACACAGGCACTCGCTTTTTAAATTTTGTTATGGTCTAGATTTCTTTAATTTTTTTCTTTTTTGCGTGTGTTTATAAATTACCTCGAGGGCCGTACCAAATGGTCTCGCGGGCCGTATACGGCCCGGGGGCCGGAGGTTCCCCACCCCTGGTTTATATAAACAGTGAGAGTAAGAATATCTAAAAGAAAATCCAGAAATGTACATTATATAAAAGATAAGGCGTGTGGTGCAGTGGGTTGTGAGTTGGTATTCGGATCAGGAGGTCACAGGTTCAAACTCCACTGCAGCCAGCATGTCGTTGTGTCCCTGGGCAAGACACTTCACCCCAAATTGCTCCTGTGGGGATTGCCCACAGTATTGAGTATGTAAGTCGCTGGATAAAAGCGTCTAACAAGAGACATGTAATGTAATGTAATACACATTGATTTGCATTTAACCGAGGGAATATTTGGCTAGGCCCCTCCATCACCTCAATGTGCTTCTTCTTTAGCCACTGCTGTGTTGCCTTGGCCGTATGTTAAGATGTAGTGTCGTGCTGGAAGACCCCCCATGACCCATTTTTAGTGTCCTGGCTGAGGGAAGGAGGCTATGGGCCACGATTTTACGGGATCCCGTCCATCCTCTCCTCGATGCAGGAAGTCCTCCTGTCCCCTTAGCAAAGAAACACCCCAGAGCATAATGTTTCCACCTCCATGCTTGACGGATGGTGTTCTGGGGTTATAGTCAGCATCTCTCTTCCTCCTAACACAACGTGTCTAGTTGATGCCAAAGCTCCACATTTTTGTCTCATCTGACCTCATCCTCTTCTCCCAAGCCTTTTCTGAATCATTCAGATGTTCATTGTCAAACTTCAGAAGGGCCATTATCCCTTCTGTGTGTTACCAATAGTTTTCTTGGTGGCTGTGGTCCCATGCTGCCTTGAGATCATTAACAAGTTCCTCCTGTGTAGTTCTTGGCTGATCCCTCACCTTTCTCAGGATCATCAATACCCCACGGGGCCATATCTTGTATGGAGCCCCAGACCGAGGGCGATTGATCCTCATTTTGTGTTACTTCCATTTAAAAACACACACATTATTTTTCTGAATAATGGCACCAACAGTGGTCTTCTTCTCACCAAGCTGCTTTCTGATGGTCTTGTAGCCGATCCCAGCCTTGAGCAGGTCTACGATCTCACCCTGAGGTCCTTAGACAGCTCTTTGATCTCGTCCATGGTGGAGAGGTTGGAATCTCTTTGATTGATTCTGTGGACAGGTGTCTTTTAAACAGGTAACAAGTTGATATTAGAGAGTACTTTTAAAGGAAGATTACTTATTTAACCGGTCGGTGGGAGCCAGAATCCTTGTTTGTTGCAAGGGGATCAAATACTTATTTCCCACAGTTAAATGCAAATGTTTATCTTTTATATAATGTCAATTTCTGGATTTTATGTTTGATATTCTTATTCTCACCGTTTATATAACCCTATCATTTAAATGATAGACTGTTCATTTATTTGTAAGTGGGTAAACATACAAAATCTGCAGGCGATCATATACTTATTTCCTCCACTGTATTTAAAGGGCCTAAATTACTCTCTTTATTGTAGGCTTCAGTAAATATCTACAGGCAAAACCATTGGCAACACTTTATATTAAGGTACACAAATTAACCATCAACTAGTTGTTAATTAACATGCATATTAGCAGTATATTGGCTCTTTATTAGTCATTATAAAACACTTATGAATGCCCTATTCTACAAGTAATAGGCCATTAGTTGAGAGTTTTTCCTCAATATCCCTCTAATTAGTAGTTATTTATTGCAAGTAAGGAAGTTGTTGTACATGAGTTCTTGTCTTAATATGCTCTGCTCAATATGGGCCTAATCAGGCAGTAGTACCACAAGAATAGTAATTCTCCCATAATAACACTTAACAAATATGATCTATTCTTATGTAATAAGACATGAAACTATAAATCAATCAATCAATCAATCAATGTTTATTTTATAGCCCAATATCACAAATGTTACATTTGTCTCAGTGGTCTTCACAGTGTGTACAGAATATCAGTATGACAATACGACACCCTCTGTCCTTAGACCCTCTGTCCTTAGACCCTCACATCGTACAAGGAGAAACTTCCGGAGAAAACGGACAGTTTAAAGGGAAAAATGGGAGAAACCTCGGGGAGAGCAACAGAGGAGGGATCCCTCTCCCAGGACGGACAGACGTGCAATAGATGCCATGTGTAAATTGAAAAGATAATACATTTGCAACATAGGTAGACCAAATGTTTGGAAATGCATGTGTGTATAATAGGAAGATGAATCCACGAGAATATCCATCCAGGACTTATGATCCAGGACCACAGCCACGACTCAAGATCCAGGGCTCGTGATCCAGGGCACTGGACCGCAGGATCATCCATGTCTCCGGATCCCGGCGTATATAGACGCTATATATATATAGGGAAGCTGGGTTAATCGGAACATGAGAGTACACAGGTATAGACAGAGAGAAGGAAGAAGTAAGATGTCCCACGACAAACTAAGCCTATATCAGCAAAACTAGGGGCTGAATCTAATCAGCCCTAACTATAAGCTTTATCAAAAAGGAAGGTCTTAAGCGCACTCTTAAAAACAGATAGGGTGTCTGCTGCCCGAACACAAACTGGAAGCTGATTCCACAAATGTGGAGCTTGATAAGAAAAGGCTCTGGCTCCCATTGTACTTTTAGAGACTCTAGGAACAACCAACAACCCTGCATTCTTGGAACGCAATGCCCTAGTAGGACAGTAGGGTATAATAAGTTCTTTAAGGTAAGATGGCGCCTGCCCATTAAGGGCTTTGTAGGCGAGAAGAAGAATTTTAAATTCTATCCTGTGTTCTATAGGGAGCCAGTGTAAGGCAGCCAGAACAGGAGTCATGTGGTCCCTTTTCCTAACTCTGGTTAGTACACGAGCTGCAGCATTTTGAATCAGCTGAAGCAACTTGACTGACTTCTTGGTACACCCTGATAATAAGGAGTTACAATAATCCAGCCTTGAAGTAACAAATGCATGGACTAGTTTCTCTGCATCGTTTTGAGGCAAGATATACCTGATTTTTGCAATGTTACGTGTTTAAATGTTAATAGTGTCTAAATAACTCCAAATTTGGTATTTATATCTAAGAATATGTTTTGGGGTATTGACAGTTCAGCTACTAATAGCAAGGTTGACTTCAGAATGTCCATGTCTGCCTTACGTAAACGTGTGCTAAATACCCAGTACACTTTTTCCACTGCCACGGGTGGATGACACATTGGACGCATTGGCGGGGGCCTCCTGGTTCAGCACCTTGGATTTTTCTGATGGTTACTGGCAGGTGGAAGTGGCTGAGGAGGACCGCGAAAAGACAGCATTCACCACTGGCCATTGTTGAGATCTTCATAGTATGTTGAATACTTCATACGAAAGTTAGTTATAATCAAATATAATCAATTATATTCTTGTATAACCCACAATGAAAATGCTTCATATTTTAGGTTTTTCTATAGTTACAGTATAAACAAAACCAAGTGGTTTGTTAAGTTGAGTGTAAGACCTATAATGATTTATGGGTGTCAGTGATAAGAGAGGAGGCAGTTTCTTCCCTCTCCTCTCACAGCAGTACACAGGGAGGGGGGCTCCGGACTTAAGGAGAAATACATTGAGGCCTCAAAAAGGTGGTTATGTCATAGCCATAATATATATGTCTGGTCCAGAGCCATATAATGAAGAGTTACGACATCTCCGTTCACTCCAATGGACCACTTTTTTACAGCAATGGCGGATCGTGGAGCCTCTCAATCGTTCCCGGAAGTTAGCGCCAAAGCTAGCAGAGCTGTAGAGTTGCAGCATAATAGACCGTTCGTGACGGACTTTTAAAGGTAAGAAGAAGTTTAAAGATTTATATTGCGGATATTATCAGTACATCTGATTCAAATTAACATGTGTATTAAAGGATGTCAGTGGATTATCCCTAAATTAGTAGATTTAGGGAACGTTTACAGATAACAGATTAAGCTAGGATACCGAAGCAAGTTATCAACACACGTTGAACAGCCTTTTAATTGTAAATTCCGTTCTCTTAATGTCATTTCGTCCAACGTTGTTGAATTAGAGAAGAGGGGCTTCTAAACGGGATTGTATGTGGGGGTGGAGGGAGTTAAATATTAGATAAATATAACATTGGTGCGTGTAAGAGTGAGTGTTTTTAGCAGAGCCATATTGTGTCCTTGTGATTATGTTTGATTATTACCTGTCTGTATAATGTTGCAGCTCAGCTGATTTTGGATTGATGGCAAAGGGAGAGGGACTAAAGTGAGAGTGAAAACAAGGTAAGTTTAATACTACTGTTTTATAAAAGTAAGCATACTAAACATGTATTCTATCACTGTATTATATAAGTAATCTTGTTAGTAACCTACTGTATGGCAGGTGGAGGGGCAGTGATGTTACAGGTGGAGGAGCAAAACTGCAAGACTGCAAACTCACAAGACAGAGAAATCAAAGTTTGTTCTCCAGAGAAGAGGTTGATTTCACTTCAATTTTTTATTTCATATTTTCTAAAGATGTGGAAATGGCAAAAACTTGAGAGCTGTAACCAAGACAACTGTAACAATATGAGTAGAGAGCCACCAAGGTTTTTCAAGTCCCTCTCTTACTCCATTTTTCCAACCCAAACTTCCAGGTACATGACGGGACACCTTGCTTGTTTTTCTTTGCGCTCCTCTGGCTGGGTGCTGGCAGGTGGAGGGCAGCGATGTTGGCAGGTGGAGGGGCAGTGATGTTACGGGTGGAGTGGCAGTGATGTTAGCTGGGTGCTGGCAGGTGGAAGAGCAATGTTTAGTCCAAATATTTCCATTGCAACGGCTAATGGAAATGATTGCAGCTGTGTATCTGTTTGGGGTTGCTGGATGGAGAGGGGTCTGCCTGCAGACCTCCACTCTCAGGACAGTTCCGGTGCAGACCTCCACTCTCAGGACACCTCCACTGTCAGTACAGGAAGTGCACGCTAAGAATTCCAAAATAAAATCACCACTATCAGTACAGTGCCACTTTCCAAACAGGAAATGCACGCAAATACAAAATAAAATCGGATCGTGACGGATCGTGACACTTATTATATACATATGTATATATCTATATATAGATATATACGGACACCTTGTATTGTAGTTACTATCAGTACAGCCGCACCGCCACTTTCCGAACAGGAAATGCATGCAAATACAAAATAAAATCGTACAACACACACACAACACACACACACACACACACACACACCACACACCCACACACACACCACACACCACACCACACAACACACACACACACACACACACACACACACACACACACACCACACACCACAAACACACACACACACACACACCACACACCCACACACACACACACACAAACACACACACCACACACACACACACACACACACACACATTACCATTGATAAGTCAGAGCTATGCGCACACAGTTTGCCCAAAGCTAAACCTATCTTCCGCTCTGAAATCTGAAAATGTAAAACTAGGTTATTGCTGATGGATTATCAGAAATAATTTCAAAGTGACACAGACACTTGGATTAACCTATGGATTAACCTTGAGCCAGCGTTTTTATCGTTGTAATGCCATTGAAAACAACGTTTGATCAGACAACAAGAAAGGTAAGAGATATTGCCGTGTTGGCTACCTAATGCCACGTGTGTGATGTCTGTTTTTGTTCTCATGTCGCGATTTTGATCATGGAGTGATGATACCAATACCTATCGAATCTGTGTAATCTCATGATGCTAATCGATGGGTTGGATTTGCATTTACGATAAGTAATAAGGGTTTTATACCGTGAGTTCTTTGCTACGGTGTTAGCATTTTTTCGCTCGGGGCTAATTTAGAGGCTCAGTGTTAGTCTTGTGTTTTGTTTTTATTAAAATGGTTCATATCATCAGTGTCGTAGCAGCTTTTTACAGCTGTTGTCTAGAGAGAATAATCAGTAAGGTAACAAACGTACAGTAACACAATATTCGTATTAAAGCAATAAGGATCTTTTACTTGCAAGTATGACGTCTCCTCCAAAAGAGCACGTACTGTTCAGAGTGAAACAGCCTCTTTTATAGGAGACACATCAAAGCAGATTTACATTACAACAACATTCTGGGAGCCAGCTGATACCCCCTCTGGCACAGTATGCAAACCATCACACCATACAAGCATGGGATTACAGATACCCCTCAGCACAGTATGCAAAACCTTCACTCAATACAGAGCAAAAGGGATACAGATAAACCTTATCCTAACTTCCTTCCCCTCATCCTTCCTGTAGTGTCATAACATCCCCTTGCAAAAAACATCTGTTGATCACTCACACACACTCAAAGTTCACTCCAGGGATTTGACGTAATCAGTCAAACCGTCGCCATACCTGCTTATCCGTCCGCTCAGGTGTTTCTTGGAAAGTTGTATGGCCAGACATGGTCCGCAGAAGGCAAATGTAATCCACAGGATCAAAAGCATGGTCTCTCAAAATGACATTTCATACTGATACAACAACGTTTAAACAATAATTGACACAACAAAATAGAAGAACCACGGAACATACTGACACGCAGTGACAGGATGCCATCTCCCTCTGTCTCTTGTGTATATACCAGAGGTGGGAGTAAGTCATACATGTGCAAGTCTCAAGTTACTGGGGTGAGAGTCAGCAAGTCAAGTATATGAAATTCTGGTGAATAACCACAGTATCCACATTTAAACAGTTAAAAGACAGTGGTTATGAAAACTAGAGTTTATTTTCAACATTAGCTACAATGGAGAGTGGGCTCTGAAATCATTAAACGGGTAATATGGGGAATAATCAGGCAGTTCGATGTGTGTGTTGTTAAAACGTAGCAGCCTGCAGTCGCTCTTTATCTGTTCTAATGAAGGTAAACACAGTGAAGTAAACAGTAAAAGGTACTTAGCGGCAATAACTCCATATGAGTTAGCTGCTGAGAGGCTAAAAATTCTCTTTGCAGTGACGCGTTCCATGTAAGAGTCCGTAGTCATTTGTAGTCCATGGTGTTTAATAAAACAAAAACAACAATATACAACTGCAGACCTGACGGTCAACAGAAAGTATCGGAGCAAATTCACCCTCTTCCTACATCATATCCTCCCAACCGGCATCCAACAGGTGACTAAATACCAATAAACCACACCCGTGACCATTGCCGGAAGTGATAAACAATAAGAATGAAACGCGATGCAAACGGAAATACAAGATAATAATACAAATAATAAGTAAGGCAAAACAAGCATTTTGGCTCCTACATTCCGGCCCCTAATTATTATTAACAATTTATAATAATTATTCAAAACCAATTACAATACAACACTGTATATTAATGATATGCAGATCATCATATTTTAAATCTATCAGTATACAAGCAATCAAGTATGCGTGTGTAGTATTGTGAGTGCAGGGGCAAACATAGTCACTGTATGCAGGGGACAAGGAGTGAGGTGAAAAATGGAAAATGATTTAGACATGGCAGAAGTTTCGATGCCTCATGAAAAAGGCGTACTTGGCTGTGGGTTCTGTTCAGAAAGCAAATCTTTGTCTCATCTGAATCCCAAGTACAAGTCCTTTTTTCCTTGTCCTTTTCCAATCTAATGTGATTGGTCCTTCCAATAGTTTGGCAGATTTTAAGACTGGATCCCGGAACCGCTGATTTTCCATGGAAAGTCTCTGGATGTCTCTGCCACCTTCAGGATAGTGCATCTTAAATTGATGTTTCCACAGCATATCCACTTTCATTACAGATGTCCTGCAAGCACCCATCACTGACTCTGAGAGTTCGCAGTCCTCTTCACCGGCCCCAGTAATGCCCACTTGTATGCAAAGAGGCTGGTTCTTTTCTGTACATCTTAGTTTCCTTTGTTTCTATGTCGTATTTAATTTATCCAGCTTTCATGGTTGCAAATTTGCTTTCTACTGAATGAGGTTGTGACTCGAGTGTTATGGTAAATGTGATGATTTCAGTGTCAGCTCTGTCCTTGGTTGTGATTGTTGATGTTTTTAGATTAGCTACATACACTGTGCTCTGGAATGATTGGTGCAGATGTATATATAACTTGTGGCTGGGGTACAAAAGGATCTGGGCTGATATGAAGGGTTATCTTTTCCTTAAGTTCATTTACAAAATATGACCGCTTACCATCAGATCCTGTAGTGCAGCTACTCGGATCACTGGATTTCTTCGATGCAGCAAGAACCTTCATTTTGGCCATGGTGGCGGCAATGTCTCCTTCTAGGTCCAGTTGTTCTCTTCTTCTCCTCAGCTCATGTTCCTGGTTTTCCAAAGCACGTTTATTTTGAAGTAGATTTTTGTAAAACCATCAGTGCGGCCACTTCCGCCTGAGCTTTTTATATAAGCAGATGCAGTTCTTGATAGGCCTACTCTGAATCTTGAGCCATGAAAAAGTCAATTTTGATATTGCCGTTTCCAATATTTAACACACTGTTACTCCATCCTCATTTTCGTTGTTATCACTCATTTTGCATGTTCCAATATGCACAACAGTATTCACCAATTGTCAATCTTGTCACAGACATGGTGCCTGATCAGTGATCACAGCTGTGCACGTTACAAACAATTCCGGAAATCCAAAACCTTCGCCGATTATCGGCATAACCCAGCACGCATAAAACAGGCCAAAAAAGTCCCCAATGGACTAACGCGGCACTTCCAACTGTGTTCCAAAATAAAACATACACAGAATGAACGCAATTGTGCCTTCCGCCTCAACTGGCTGTGATGTGCTCCAGTCAATCAGTTTTCCGCCTGCAGCCACGGTGAATTGTGGCTTTTCCTTTCCACTTCGCCGAGGGGGAAACTGTCTCAGTGTTCCAACTCCGTGATCTCGAACGTCCTGGCTTCGTCTGCTTAGGATCCGGTCCATTCCGTCGCGTCTTCGATGCGGGTGATCCATTTTCTGTGACTAATTGTAGCGGCAATAACTCCCTATGAGTTAGCTGCTGAGAGGCTAACAAATGCTCTTTGCTGTGATGCGTTCCATGTAAGAGTCCGTAGTCATTGTAGTCCATGGTGTTTAATAAAACGAAACAAACAATATACAACTCCAGACCTGACGGTCAACAGAAAGGAGCAAATTCACCCTCTTCCTACATCATATCCTCCCAACGGCATCCAACAGGTGACTAAATACCAATAAACCACACCCACGTGACCATTGCCGGAAGTGATAAACAATAAGAATGAAACGCGATGCAAACAGAAATACAAGATAATAATACAAATAATAAGTAAGGCAAAAACAAGCATTTTGGCTCCGACAGGCCACAGTTCTTTGCAGCTGGTGCTGTTCTTCTCAGATTCTGCTGAGTTACACATTAATGCCTCCTGGTGCTGCAGAGATTTCATGAAGTGAAGGAGGTTTTCCTTCTATAACAACAGCTGTGGGCAGCAGATACTGTGAGAGTCACAAACATTAATTCATAGATCAGGGCAGACTGGTTCACACACTCTCCTGTTTTGCCGATCCGGTGATTAAACAAATGGCTCTACACCCCTGGCAGAAATGTCCCTAAAATGAAGTCCGACTTCGAAATATATCTCAAATAATGTATGCACTGCAATTTCCCCAAATAAACATAACAGTCTGCAATGAAACAGCTGTCTCCTATGCACTCCACTTCCTACTTGGCGCACCGGTAACTTTCCCCTGCGAACATTTTTTCATTGCCCTTTTAGGGGCTTCGTACAATGCAAATATTTTCTTTTAGAAAGTAAAGTCCTTTCGAGTCATCTGTCTCAAACCTAAGTCGAGCCTCAAGTCATGAATACCAAGTCAAAGTCAAGTCGAGGATTTTATCAATGTTAGTCAAGCAAGTCTCAAGTCCAAAAATATGTGACTCGAGTCAAGTTATGTGACTCTAATTCCGGACCTTTTGTATTTACTGTGGTTAGAATATTACCGTTACTGTATCTAATATAAACACAAGAGTTAGTAAAAGTAGTATTCCGTTAACTCAATGTTTGTATTAAGTGAGTTTTTATTGTGTTAACTATATATGTATTTATGCTTTTTAGTTTGACTTTTTTTCTCTCTTTGTCCGTCTGTTCCAGAAACCGAAAGGAAGAGAGAGACGTCACAGCTGTCAGCAATGTGAAAAATCATTTACAATATCTGGAAATTTAAAGCGCCACCTGCTTATTCATACTGGAGAAAACCGTACAGCTGTGTAGAGTGTGGGACAAGTTTCACGACATCAGGAAATCTCAAAAAACATCAACGTATTCACACTGGAGAAAAACCGTACAGCTGTGAATACTGTGGGAGAAGTTTCACTAAATCAGGTAATCTAAAAAAACATCAACGTATTCATACTGGAGAGAAGCCGTACAGCTGTGAAGAGTGTGGGAAAACATTCACTGTATCAGGTACTCTCAAATACATCAACGTATTCACACTGGAGAAAAAACCGTACAGCTGTGAATACTGTGGGACAACTTTCACTACATCAAATCATCTCAAAATACATCAACGTATTCACAATGGAGAAAAACCGTACTGGTGTGAAGAGTGTGGGAAAATGTTCACTACATCAGGTAATCTAAAAAACATCAACGTATTCACACTGGAGAAAAACCGTACAGCTGTGAAGACTGTGGGACAAGTTTCACTACATCAGGTGCTCTCAAATCACATCACCGTATTCACACTGGAGAGAAGCCGTACAGCTGTGAAGACTGTGGGACAAGTTTCACTACATCAGGTGCTCTCAAATCACATCACCGTATTCACACTGGAGAGAAGCCGTACAGCTGTGAAGACTGTGGGAAAACATTCACTGCATCAAGTTATCTCAAAATACATCAACGTATTCACACTGGAGAAAAACCGTACTGGTGTGAAGAGTGTGGGAAAACATTCACTGCATCAAGTTATCTCAAAATACATCAACGTATTCACACTGGAGAAAAACCGTACTGGTGTGAAGAGTGTGGGACAAGTTTCACTACATCAGGTAATCTAAAAAAACATCAACGTATTCACACTGGAGAAAAACCGTACAGCTGTGAAGAGTGTGGGACAACATTCAGGGAATCGGGTGCTCTCAAAATACATCAACGTATTCATACTGGAGAGAAGCCGTACAGCTGTGAAGACTGTGGGAAAACTTTCACTCAATCAGGTGCTCTCAAAAAACATCAGCGTATTCATACTAGAGAGAAAACATACAGCTGGGAAGAGTGTGGGAAAAACGTTCAGGACATCAAGTAAACTCACAATCCATCACCGTGTTCACACAGGAAAGAACCCATAGTGATTTTAAGAGTGTGGGAAAACATTATCTCAAAGTATTCACCTTAAAAAGACCTCATCTGCAGGAAACAGCGTCTGAGGGCATCTTAATATTCAATAAACTATGAATGTTTTATATCCATGTAACGGGAAGAAACTCAGCTAACTGTTTTTTAAATTTTTTTATGAACCTACAAAGCTAGCGCTGAGCATATGAATTAGCCACGAGCGGGGGGGAAAAACGCATTACCCCACTGAAACTCACTCATAACACCCTTATTACTTATCTTAACTGCACATCCAACATATCGACTAGCATCGTGAGATGACACAGAATCGATAGGTACATACATCATCACTATATGACAGGGGTGGGGAACCTTTTTCCTCTCAAGGGCCATTTCAATTTTTACAATATCCTCAGAGGGCCGTACAAATTATTGACCTCTGCTTAAAGAGCCTGTGACACGGTTTTCCCCCATCATCCAAACCCATCAATTTGAGGACATATTGTCCCCTTGAAAACCGTTACTGAACTGATTTTGGATATTTGTACTTTGATAACCATTAATCTGCCTTCAATGTTGACAATTTTCTGAATCTTCTCGCGGATTCTTCAAGTCCCGCCAAATGATGGGTGAAGTCATTGCGGGCACAGCACTCCAGCTGCACCGTCCAGGATCACAGCATCTGCATGTAAACCTTTATATATATACAGTAAGATGTAAACGCACGACGGCGCACACAGCAGCAAGCTCAGACAGGTTAATGTTGAACGTGTCTGAGAGCTCATATGAGGCTGAAGGATCGGTTTATGTTGTATCTGTTAGAAGTTTAGGAATGAGGTGCGTCAATATGGGCGATCATATGGTCATGTAGCCAGTGGTGGAATGGGACTACAAATCATCCCGGGACTCTCGACCGGCCCACTTCGGTACCGCTAGTAAATTGTCAACGGGGGGAGTGGGGATGTCAGGGGCGGCAGGTGCTGTATATAGTAAATGTAAATATGTAAATATTTGTGTCACTGCATCCTGGTAAAATACAAATATAATGTATAATGTCTGTGTCTTTGACATTAGCGCTGCTAGCCACCTGTGCCCTGTACTACGAAGCCAGTTCAACAGACCCTGGATATGTTTGAGTAACAAACAAACTAACAACAACAAACTAACAAACGAGATCTCGCTAAGCTGGTCATCAACTCGGTAAATCAAGCCAGGGTTTCTCTCTCCAGCTGAGAGCGCGTTCACGTCTAAAACACGCGTGGATCTGACTTTAATTACATTTGTCTCGAGTGTTTCGTCAACATAATGTGTTAAATAATACTTCTGCATACAGTCTGTGACACTGAGTGTTACACGGCCAGATGAGGCTGGAGAAGCTGACTCAGATAAGGAGATATATGATATATTATGATATTATATGATCGATGATCTGATTGATGATGTAATATGAATGATAAGTGCGACACGTCGGCGTCTTCTCTGCATACGGCAGTTTAAACTGTATTTTCTTTATCCTGTAATATGACTTGAGAGATTTAAACTCCGCACACTGAGTTCATCTATTTTCTATAGACGCCGGAGGCGGGCAGCGTCAGGTAAAATAAGTTATTTAGCCTTCTCAAACCTGAGCCTCACGCGCCGCCTATGGGGGATGTGCTGGTGACTTATCCGACCGGCCCACTTCGGTACCGGTCCATCGGGATTCGTCCCGATGGCCAGTCCGCCACTGCACCCAGCCCACGTAAACTGTCAACGGGGGGAGCCTCGCTGCGGGGAAACGGTGGACCTAGTGTCCCGATCGGAGTGGGAATAATAATAATCCGTGCATTTTATCCATTAATTTCCCCAACATTGTGGTAAAAAAAACACACGTTTAATCCATGTTGTTGGTGTACTACAACTACAAAAAGCATCGGTTTGTTTTCTCATCAGGAAATGCAGACCGGCTCAAACAAACGATCATTTAATGTATCATATGTTCGCCGAATTGACATGAAAGCACTAATAAATGTAGTTTCATCCACTTGAGTTTACAACCACAAAAATAATCGATTTGTTTTTATATCACATCCGACGGGAGGAAATTCAGCAGCTCTCACTCCCGATTTTTAATCCTAATGTAATCATCATCTTTACCACGATCATTTATGTTTATGTCGCCGAATTGACATGAAACCACTGACAAATATGAATATACTGTAGTCAACTTCATTAAAACGTTATTAACGTGCCTAATCTCAGTAATTCACCATTTCTACGCATGACAACACACTTTGTCCGTGTTTGGCTCTCGAAGCGTTCCCGCATTGACGTCACTTCCGGCTTCCCCCAAAACTTCAAAATGAGTCGAAGGAATTTCCCCGCGATGTTCAAAATTATTGATATTTAACGGAACGGTATCGCTTTTTCTTTTTTAAACTGACGGTTCGAGATTACTAGTAGCCCAATATTTCATTGCACAACAGTTGTTGGGATGGTGTCACGGGCTCTTTAAAAAAACTAAAACCACAGCCCATTCATTTCATTCTGTGCAAAGAAAAAGCAACCTCTTAATCCAGATATCTCACCATGACTTGCGTATGCAGGCACGTGCACTGTGTGGCGTGACCACCAAAACAGAAAGATATGGATACAAGATGTGTACAAAATGTATTTAGTTTCCTATCCATGTGAACATGATTTAAGCATCAATCTGGTGCACTTTGAGAGCAAAATTAGGAGATATATGGATACATCTCTCAACACCCATATGAAACAGAACTGGAAGCAGATTTATTTTTCTTTATGAATATTTGACAAATCACTCCCCTTTCAAACTGTATTCTTCTTTATTAATAACAACTTTTTTTACCTGTTTACTTTATTCTCTTATTTTTTTATAACTATAATGATCATATAAAGATGTGCCTTTACCTCACTGGTTGTAGAAAAAAAAGCTTCTTATATTCGTTAGCATAGCTAGCTAACCAGATGCTAATAACAACAAAGTTATTGACTGTATGCTCAGTATGACAGATGAACAGATCGCCACTGGGCTTTCAACTAAAGACACAGGCATGCAGAAACTGTGGCATGTGTACGGCTCCTTATGGGTACTGCAATTTCTGAAGTGCTCGAGTGGCGTTCTGGTGCTCTCCGTCAGAACTGCACCCCTGTCAGTCGAGACATATACCACGTGATGACACGTTAGGCTCGTGTTGTGTTCAAGGACCCTGACCTTCGCCAGGAAAAACAGGTATTCGCTTGTTTAATTTTTTTGCGGTCTAGATTTCTTACATTTTTTTCTTTTTTGCGTGTGTTTATAAATTACCTCGAGGGCCGTACCAAATTGTCTTGCGGGCCGTATACGGCCCGGAGGCCGGAGGTTCCCCACCCCTGCTCTATGATAAGAACTAGCGAAGATATTAACAAGATCAGACTTCAAAACATGTGGCGCTAGGTAGCTAAAAACAGCAAAATGGCTTACCTTTGGCGTTGTGTGGTCAAAAGTGGTCTTCAATGGCATTAAAACGATAAAAACGTTGCTGAAGGTTAATCCAATGTGTCTGTGTCCCTTTGAAATGATTTCTGATAATACATAAGCAATACACCTGCTTTTCCGTTTCCAGATATCGGAGCGAGAGATAGGTTCGCTCTCATGCAAAACTGCATGCGCATAGCTTTAATTTCTCAATGGTAATGTCTGTGTGTGTATGTGGAAATCCTCCTTCGATTCTATTGGCTCTAACGGTCAAAAAGAGATGTCAATCACCAAAATCGACCAATAGGCTCCAGAGAAACGGTAAAAACGGCCATTTCCACCCAAATCACCTCAGAGGTGGATTTTTTTTTTGCTAAACCTTTCTAAAAAGGTCAAATGTCACTTGTTTTGCATCAATCTTGATACAGGGTAATTATTGTAATTTGGATTCCTAAAGCTTTTAGTCTACCTTACCATCATCCAAGGGTAGTTTTCACTGTAAGTAAAAAAGAATTTTTGGACGGACACTACAATTTACAGTTTTTTACTATGTTCAATCTGATTTTTCTTTAAAAATAAAAAACATCTATATTGATTCTGACTTTTCTACATCCAACTCACGGGTTTATCATTACTAAAAGATTATTAATTTTCCCCTTCTGAAGTGTAGTTATGGTCATTTGTTCTGGAAATTTCGTTTTCGAGCCTGAGACCTGAAAAACAGGCTCAGGGCTTAACATGTTAAAGTCCATTAGCCATTCTGCATAGTTTTGAACAACGGAGAGCAAAGCTAGCTGTTTCCTCCTCCTGGTGTCCTGAGAGCTGTAGTTATATTTTAAGAGTCTCGTTTTATGTGCCAGGACAAGCCCTGAGGTCCTCCTCTGCTTTTTAAATATCCCTAAATCCCCCAAAATAAAATGGGTGAGGCTTTTATCCACTACGCTCCCAAACTGTGGAACACCAGGAAATATCAGAGAGGCTCAGTGGACATTTTTAAATCTCTTTAGATTAGCTTTTTATTAGCAACCCCCCACTTTAAATGGTCTTTTAGTCTTTATTATTTACCTACTTTTATATTGTTTCATTTATGATATAGGAAGGGTGTTATCCTTGTGTACCTGTTACAATGTTATATTTTGCTGCACGTGTCTGTAAAGGTCTTAACATCTGAGGGGACTTTCTGTTTATTTTTAACTTGTGATGTTTCGCCATTTTGTAAAGCACTTGCTGTATGAATAAAGCTTTATTATTACAACAGTTTTTTATGTTCTGACCAACGTTCACACTGCCAACACAAGGCCACAGAGATGCTGTTTCTCCAATTGAATTGATGTTTGTAATGGTTCCTGAACTATGAAGAAATATTTTTACTATGCTGTGTTTAAACCATGGATTTATATCTCAACTGCTAGCCTCGTTAATATGCATTGAAGGAATTTATTTTCACTGTTCATTAATCTGCAGAGTAGTTTCTCCAATAATCTGTTTGGTTGATCAAATGTTGTGACTTTAAACTTCTATAGGGATGTTTTTGATAGTTCCTGTTGAGTTAGCAGTCTGTTCGGGGTTGCAGTCAAATTGTCCAAAAATCAGCTCCTATCGTCTTTTCCTATCCACTAGTCCCGGGTCAGGGTCGCCTTAATGCACGGGCTGACATGGGCTGAAGCCCAGGGGCCTACGGAGATTGGGGGCCAATAAAAAATAAAGAAAATTCATTTATTTTTATTTCGGATGTTTTTGTTTTTTTTAAATAAATAAAGTCTTGGCTTTCAGAATATGAAACTTTTATTTCCAAAATCCCACGATAGATACATTTTTGAAGCTTGTAAAGGGAAGAAGACAGCTCTCCCTCGCCGTTCTGCTGTTCCCCTCCCTCAGCTGAAATTATGAATGTAAGGCGTATAGTAATCATAGATAACACAGCAGGGTCCGTTACAGTTTGTTTTCATCTGGTTTAAAATAAACAACGCCTTGGCTTTCAGATGATAAATACAACTTTGAAGCTTGTAACGGCATAATTACAAGCGGAGAACAGAGTAACTTGACGTCACAGCTGCAGGCATAACATGCAGGCATCTCGTGAGTGTTTTCCCGGGGAAACAAACACAATACACGCAAACGCACACAAACACACACAAACACACACGTATACACACACGCACACACACTCGCTTCCCCCAGACCAGTAATCCAAACGAAAATATTTTCCCTCCATACTATTTTGATCATTTGCTCCGCTAATCAATCAGATCAGAATGAGAATATGTTTCACATGTGACTTATTCAAATTGCGAGTGATTGAGTGACAGATGAAGGTTGTTTAGGAGAAAATGTCGGAGAAGAAAAAGTTTGAGAGTGGCAAAAGGAAATTGTTGAGGGAAAAGGAGTTTCGAGACAAGCAGCTATTACAAAAAATGCCGAAGCTTACAGGTTATTTTAAACCTGTAGGCCAGGATGAGGAGGAAGGACATATTAGTTCTGTACCGAGCGGCAGCGGTGCCGGCCGCGGGGCCTCGGAGCCAAGTAGGCTGTCTGGTTCTGATAGCGATGGAGTGGCGGGAGAGGAAATACAGACAGGAGGGATGTTGGAGGAGATGGAGAGGACGAGCTACGTGGAGGGGAACCAACGGTAACCGGACAAATACATGAGGGAGGCCCGATACGTCACTCATCTGGAGGAGAGGACCAGGCGCGCGTAGAGCAGAGTGGAGAAGTGCGATCATAGAGCCTGCCGAGGCTATAAATGACTTTGATTTGTTGTTTAAATAGGGGGCCTACGAAATAAAAACAATCAGCCCCAGGGCCTGATGGCAGGTTAAGGCGGGCTTGCCCGGGGTTAATGCCTTTACTTGTGGTTACGATCAGCCAAGTGGTATAAAAAGCTACGAACAAAGAACGGCAACAGAAATATGGTTTAATGGATGAAAGCACGGATAAATCACCCTCCAAGGATAAACTAACTCTTTGTATGTGTTTTAAAAGTCTCTTAAACACATTACATTCGGTATGAAATCAGCATTAATGTCTGTTAGCAACGTGTAGCTTCTGAGGACCGGAAGCTAGAAACGGACCGCCGCAATGCATCACGGGATTGTAGTTTTTCTTTTAAACATAATTTCACTGCCCACTGTGGTGTTAAAATATTGAATAATTACATTATTATTAATAATATTAATATATAAACATGGGACTGGTATGACATATTTTAAACATTGGGAAAAATGTTTTTGTTTGTAATAAAAGGCATAAAACACAGCAAGTAAAAGATGGGATAAAACACCAATGAAAGACCGCAACAAACTCGCCTCCTCCGACGATCCAAAAGCCTGTCGGAAAAGGTGAGTCTTTATCTGCCCCTTAAAAACCTCCACTGAGACAGAGGCTCTCAGTTTCTGGGGGAGTTCATTCCATAGGGGCCACCGCCTCAAAGGCACAGTCCCCCTTCGTTTTTAGCCTGGTTCGGGGACCCTTAAGAGGCCTTGTTTGGATGACCTCAGGGCCCGGGTTGTCCTGTGAGAGTGAATAAGGTCGTTAATCAGAGGCGGATTTAGGATTGTAGGAGATCCGGGGCTTAGCCCAGGAGTTGTTGGGGGAGGGGTGCATTTTTTTTTAAATATTGAAGTTAAAAGCATCAATCTGGTGCACTTTGAGAGCAATATTAACCCTACCTTAATAATACCTTAAAGGGGACATATCATGCTATATTTGAACAATATATTGTAGGGACATACCTATATAAATAGTTTTTCTTTCAAAATACCAAACAGATCCTGCATTTTAGCCATGCCTCATTTCGCTCTATTTGCTCTTTCCAGCGCTGTTTTTGCAGGGGGCTGATTCTGTGAGCTGCACCACGCCCCCCTGCAGGAGAGGGGCGCGTGCTTTGAGATCAGCTGCTGGGCTGCAGCGGGGAGAAGAGGGGGAGAAAAAGAGATCTCCGTCCTCCGTGTTTTATTCTTATATTATTATATAGAGTCGTTATTCATTTGTTTTAAAGCTCAATAAATAACAAAGAAGACCTTTGACCGGCACTTTTCTAATTTTGTCCGGAAGATTTAAACTTTAATGGACATGTTGACCGGCGAAATAAAAATCTAACTGAAACTCTGCCGCACGGTCCCCTCGTTCCTTGGAAGAGCCGGAGAGGAGGGTGTTTGTCATCTGCTGGTGGACTACCGGAGAGAATTACAGCGAGGGAGCAAACGCTTCCCTCGGGGAGGGAGAAAAAGAGCCAGAGCAGAGTATAAACAGAAGGGCAACCATGCGCGGGAAGTCTTCTTCGCTGCTTTTGTGGCAGACTACAGCGCCACTTACAGGCCTGGCATATGTACTACAGCGTCTCCAGCGCAATGGCCGACCGTGGCCCAACCCCACATTCCCCTGATAGGTGGAGTATTGACCAATAAGCGGAGCACCACTTCTGTGACGTAGAAAATAATTCAAGATCAGTCTGTATCAGATCCGTTGCAGCCCCGTTTTTAGAGATTTGGGTATGGAGGAAAAGAGAGAGGGTTGTGTTTTCTGACACTTGGTGAGTTCCCTGGAACACCGGGAACTAGAGGTGTAACGGTTCACAGAAGTCACGGTTCGGTTTGTACTTCGGTTTGGGGGTCACGGTTCGGTACGGTTCGGTACAACAAGAAAAAGCAAATAAAAGTCCCAAATGCATAATTCCAGGTTTGTTGTTATTTACTTTTGAACAGTAGTACAAGTTTCAGTTTAAAAATAAGGAACTCTGACATTTTGAATAATTAACTGTATTAAACAGTTAAAAACAAACCACAAACAGCACCACACACACTCAGATGGCCATATTGATGATGCTGATGTCAAACAAAAAGGTTTCATCAAGCTGTAAAACTAAAAAGAATGTCTTGAAAATATGACATCATAAATAATAAGAAAGTGTTTCCAGAGCGCAAAGTCGTTGAAAAAATATGCCAAAAGCTTCCGTTATTTATTTTGGTCTCTCGGCTCTCATGTCTATTGGCTTCTTAAAAACAGCGGGGATCAGCTGTTGAACTGCTGTTGTCTTTTGCCGGGCTCCGGTGATTGGCAAATCTGGGTGATGCCTTCTGATGTGATTTAGCATGTTTGGCGTGTGTTTCCATTAGCATACCGCACCGCTATCGAACAACGCCGACACACCGTCCTCTTCCGATCCACTGCGCATTGCTTATCGTTTTATAGATCTATTCTCATCCACCATCTTTGTTTGTGACGTAAAGAGTGTAAGAGTCACGTTTCTGAATCGGGCACTCAGGGGGCACTGAGTGGATGCAGTCACAGCCAATCGGATTCAGAGTGTTGCCTGTCAGTTCCGTTGCTATGGTTCCGTTGTTATGTGTACTGAAACGAGAGCCGGTATAATTCCACGCGCGAAAACAAAATAAAAATTGGAATACGTTATTTTAGTGTCTTAAAAGTAGACTGAGGTATGTAGGGTTAACGTTACATCTTAGGATAATTTTTAGTCATGTTCTGTATACATACTAACATATAAGGGTATTGACTTAGTGTGGTTTATCTTTTTGTCGCTGCTTTTAATTTAAACTGAGCTGTTATGTTCATCAGTAAAGTGGAACTTCTGTGTGAACTATTCATATCTTAAACTGCACTGTAACTTTTTATTCATGTATTTTTTCTTTTAATGTTTCTTTTTTTATCTTTTACTGTTTTTAAATACCTTTGTCTGAATGTCTTTCATTTTTGTAAAGCACCTTGAATTGCCTTGTGTTGAAAGGTGCGATATAAATAAACTTGCCTTGCCTTGGTTACTCCATGTTTACTAGCTATAAGATTAACGTTACAGTACATCACTCTTTTTCACTTCTTACTCAGTCAGCCAGAGTGCAGATATCACCATTAGATTCACAAACCTGAAACATCCATTTCTTCACTGCTGGTGATGACATTGTTGTCAGCTGCTGATACTGCTGCTGCTGCTGCAGCTTGTGGCGCCTGCTTCTATGAAAATAACTTTCTAATATCCATAACTTTATAGGCTATTAGCTTAAAACTCGTCAGGCACTAGGAAGGATCACTTATTCTTCAGGGCAGGGAAGGCTACGCAGTACACAGGCTAATGTCCCGCAGCGGCTGCCTCTCTGGTGGACTCCGGTACTGCACATTACTCCCGAGACATTTTCCACAAAAAAGTGAAACATCCGGGGCTTTTCAGAAAACATCCGGGGCTTGAGCCCAAGTAGCCACCCCCTAGCGCCGCCTCTGTCGTTAATGTAGGCGGGGGCTTGGCCATGGACAGCTCTATATGTGTAAACCAATACCTTACATTGGGTTCTGAGATGGACAGGGAGCCAATGCAGGGCAGAAAGGACCGGAGTGACGTGGCATGTTTTTTTGGACCGAGTGAGTAAGCTGGACCTGTTGTAGCCGGTTTATTGATGTTTTTGTTGAGGCAGGAGAACGGAGCATTACAGTAATCAAGCAGGGATGAAATAAAGGCAAGGATAGCCATCTTCAGTTCTGCATTGGATAGAAAGACCCTGAGCTTGGCAATGTTGGCGAAGTCGATAGGGACTCGGCTTGGCAACTGGAAGGTCACCAGTTCGAGTCCCGGCAAGACCAAGTGCTACCGAGGTGTCCCTGAGCAAGGCACCGTTCCCTACACTGCTCCCCTGGCGCCGGACATGATGGCAGCACACCGCTCCTAACACTAGGATGGGTCAAATGCAGAGGAACAAATTTGTTTGTACCTGTACTGTGAAATGACAAAAAGAGAAATGTATTATTATTTAGAAATACAATGGAATAAAATATGTGCAGTATTCAAAAAACAGACATTGTGTGCATTAATGTAATGCATAGAGTCTTCGATGTGGCTGGGGTAAAGTGTCAGTGGGGGGCCGGGCCTTGTTGATGTGGCCAGAGGAGAAGAAACTGTTCAGGGCCATATTTCAAGATTGCAATGGGCCAGGAAGCTGATCCTTGAACTGTGACATGCCTCCAACCTCTGGATTGAGTGTCGATGTTGGAGATGATTGGACAACCTGTGATTTTTAGACCTTTGCAAACTCATCACTGACTGAAAAACAGGTCAAAAATAACAACAGGTAAAAAATAAAGTTGCTCCGATTTGCATGAGAGTTGGTATACTAAGAACAGTGGCCTCAAAGATTACTAGGTTTGGGTACCGAGAACCAGTTCCGGTTTGGAACCGGTTCCAACATTTCGATTCCAACGGCATCATTTAGAAATGTGAATTTCGGTTCCGCTTTTCGATGCCTGAGGAAATGTTTCTCAACGCTCTCTGTAGCCTACTGTATGACTGCGGCGAGGCGGGAAATTTAGCGTTGTACCTACACTTTCTACAGTGTAACCTGAGACCAGGGCCGGCCCGTTGCACTGGCATTATAGATGTTCGCCTAGGGCGCCAGATCTGTGGAGGCGCTGCGCTGACAGCTCTGGGAGGGAAAACAAATGTTTTGACCGTTGGTGCTCATACTACATTTTCGGCCTTGATGTAACAACATTCATAATTATGTAAATGTAACACCCTTTTTCACCCCGGTTACACGTTTCATTCGCCCTGTACGATGGGCGCTGCAAGTGATGAAAATGGGGGGTGTTGGCTTATCTGGCACCCGCAGCTCACAGCCAAAGTGCGAGTGAGCGAGGGAGCGAGGGAGGGTGCACTGGAACCGGCGCTGTTGTTATTCGCATCTGGTGCTAGCTGCTCTAACGGAAGAAGAAGATGTTCTACAATGATGTGGAGGGAGAGTCCTCTCCAGTCAGACTGAGGCTGATAACTACAGCTCAGTGAGGTAAATGAGTGTTTTATTCACTTTAGTCTAAGTTATCTCAGTGGGTCTCAAACGTTTTGATCACAATTTATGTAAACACATATTTCCAAGGCACTCCTTTATAATTATTGGGATAAAACAGGTTTGAAATCATTCCAATGTATAATATAGGACAGTAAACCAGACATATCGTTTTAAACTGGAGAGATAAAAACATATGCATAAATAAAATAGTAAAATAAGATATGAACAACAAACATAAAATACGTTGCATGTATTTGTTATTGGTTATAGCATGCTCCCCCGGAAATTTTTTTTTTTAAATGTTGAAGTTAAAAGCATCAATCTGTTGCACTGAGAGCAACATTAGGAGATCTATGGATACATCTCTCAACACCCATATGAAACACAACTGTAAGCAGATTTCTTTTTCTTTATGGACATTTTACATTACATTTTATCACTCTCCTTTCAAACTGTATTCTTGTTTATTAATAACAACTTTTTTTACTGTCATAGTATTTTATACCTGTTTACTTTATTATCTTATTTTTTTATAATAACTATAATGATCATATAAAGATGTGCCTTTACCTCACTGGTTGGAGAAAAAGCTTCTTATATTCGTTAGCATAGCTAGCTAACCAGATGCTAATAACAACAAAGTTATTGACTGTATGATCAGTATGACAGATGAACAGATCGTCACTGGGCTTTCAACTAAAGACACAGCCACACAAAAACTGCGGCATGTGTACGGCTCCTTATGGGTAGGCTACTGCAATTTTTGGAAGTGCCAGAGCGGCGTTCTGGTGCTCTCCGTCAGCACTACACCGCTAACACCCCTGTCAGACGAGACATACCACGTGATGACACGTTAGGCTCGTGTTGTATTCAAGGACCCTGACCTTGGCCAAGAAACACAGGCACTCGCTTTTTAAATTTTGTTATGGTCTAGATTTCTTTAATTTTTTTCTTTTTTGCGTGTGTTTATAAATTACCTCGAGGGCCGTACCAAATGGTCTCGCGGGCCGTATACGGCCCGGGGGCCGGAGGTTCCCCACCCCTGGTTTATATAAACAGTGAGAGTAAGAATATCTAAAAGAAAATCCAGAAATGTACATTATATAAAAGATAAGGCGTGTGGTGCAGTGGGTTGTGAGTTGGTATTCGGATCAGGAGGTCACAGGTTCAAACTCCACTGCAGCCAGCATGTCGTTGTGTCCCTGGGCAAGACACTTCACCCCAAATTGCTCCTGTGGGGATTGCCCACAGTATTGAGTATGTAAGTCGCTGGATAAAAGCGTCTAACAAGAGACATGTAATGTAATGTAATACACATTGATTTGCATTTAACCGAGGGAATATTTGGCTAGGCCCCTCCATCACCTCAATGTGCTTCTTCTTTAGCCACTGCTGTGTTGCCTTGGCCGTATGTTAAGATGTAGTGTCGTGCTGGAAGACCCCCCCATGACCCATTTTTAGTGTCCTGGCTGAGGGAAGGAGGCTATGGGCCACGATTTTACGGGATCCCGTCCATCCTCTCCTCGATGCAGGAAGTCCTCCTGTCCCCTTAGCAAAGAAACACCCCAGAGCATAATGTTTCCACCTCCATGCTTGACGGATGGTGTTCTGGGGTTATAGTCAGCATCTCTCTTCCTCCTAACACAACGTGTCTAGTTGATGCCAAAGCTCCACATTTTTGTCTCATCTGACCTCATCCTCTTCTCCCAAGCCTTTTCTGAATCATTCAGATGTTCATTGTCAAACTTCAGAAGGGCCATTATCCCTTCTGTGTGTTACCAATAGTTTTCTTGGTGGCTGTGGTCCCATGCTGCCTTGAGATCATTAACAAGTTCCTCCTGTGTAGTTCTTGGCTGATCCCTCACCTTTCTCAGGATCATCAATACCCCACGGGGCCATATCTTGTATGGAGCCCCAGACCGAGGGCGATTGATCCTCATTTTGTGTTACTTCCATTTAAAAACACACACATTATTTTTCTGAATAATGGCACCAACAGTGGTCTTCTTCTCACCAAGCTGCTTTCTGATGGTCTTGTAGCCGATCCCAGCCTTGAGCAGGTCTACGATCTCACCCTGAGGTCCTTAGACAGCTCTTTGATCTCGTCCATGGTGGAGAGGTTGGAATCTCTTTGATTGATTCTGTGGACAGGTGTCTTTTAAACAGGTAACAAGTTGATATTAGAGAGTACTTTTAAAGGAAGATTACTTATTTAACCGGTCGGTGGGAGCCAGAATCCTTGTTTGTTGCAAGGGGATCAAATACTTATTTCCCACAGTTAAATGCAAATGTTTATCTTTTATATAATGTCAATTTCTGGATTTTATGTTTGATATTCTTATTCTCACCGTTTATATAACCCTATCATTTAAATGATAGACTGTTCATTTATTTGTAAGTGGGTAAACATACAAAATCTGCAGGCGATCATATACTTATTTCCTCCACTGTATTTAAAGGGCCTAAATTACTCTCTTTATTTGTAGGCTTCAGTAAATATCTACAGGCAAAACCATTGGCAACACTTTATATTAAGGTACACAAATTAACCATCAACTAGTTGTTAATTAACATGCATATTAGCAGTATATTGGCTCTTTATTAGTCATTATAAAACACTTATGAATGCCCTATTCTACAAGTAATAGGCCATTAGTTGAGAGTTTTTCCTCAATATCCCTCTAATTAGTAGTTATTTATTGCAAGTAAGGAAGTTGTTGTACATGAGTTCTTGTCTTAATATGCTCTGCTCAATATGGGCCTAATCAGGCAGTAGTACCACAAGAATAGTAATTCTCCCATAATAACACTTAACAAATATGATCTATTCTTATGTAATAAGACATGAAACTATAAATCAATCAATCAATCAATCAATGTTTATTTATATAGCCCAATATCACAAATGTTACATTTGTCTCAGTGGTCTTCACAGTGTGTACAGAATATCAGTATGACAATACGACACCCTCTGTCCTTAGACCCTCTGTCCTTAGACCCTCACATCGTACAAGGAGAAACTTCCGGAGAAAACGGACAGTTTAAAGGGAAAAATGGGAGAAACCTCGGGGAGAGCAACAGAGGAGGGATCCCTCTCCCAGGACGGACAGACGTGCAATAGATGCCATGTGTAAATTGAAAAGATAATACATTTGCAACATAGGTAGACCAAATGTTTGGAAATGCATGTGTGTATAATAGGAAGATGAATCCACGAGAATATCCATCCAGGACTTATGATCCAGGACCACAGCCACGACTCAAGATCCAGGGCTCGTGATCCAGGGCACTGGACCGCAGGATCATCCATGTCTCCGGATCCCGGCGTATATAGACGCTATATATATATATAGGGAAGCTGGGTTAATCGGAACATGAGAGTACACAGGTATAGACAGAGAGAAGGAAGAAGTAAGATGTCCCACGACAAACTAAGCCTATATCAGCAAAACTAGGGGCTGAATCTAATCAGCCCTAACTATAAGCTTTATCAAAAAGGAAGGTCTTAAGCGCACTCTTAAAAACAGATAGGGTGTCTGCTGCCCGAACACAAACTGGAAGCTGATTCCACAAATGTGGAGCTTGATAAGAAAAGGCTCTGGCTCCCATTGTACTTTTAGAGACTCTAGGAACAACCAACAACCCTGCATTCTTGGAACGCAATGCCCTAGTAGGACAGTAGGGTATAATAAGTTCTTTAAGGTAAGATGGCGCCTGCCCATTAAGGGCTTTGTAGGCGAGAAGAAGAATTTTAAATTCTATCCTGTGTTCTATAGGGAGCCAGTGTAAGGCAGCCAGAACAGGAGTCATGTGGTCCCTTTTCCTAACTCTGGTTAGTACACGAGCTGCAGCATTTTGAATCAGCTGAAGCAACTTGACTGACTTCTTGGTACACCCTGATAATAAGGAGTTACAATAATCCAGCCTTGAAGTAACAAATGCATGGACTAGTTTCTCTGCATCGTTTTGAGGCAAGATATACCTGATTTTTGCAATGTTACGTGTTTAAATGTTAATAGTGTCTAAATAACTCCAAATTTGGTATTTATATCTAAGAATATGTTTTGGGGTATTGACAGTTCAGCTACTAATAGCAAGGTTGACTTCAGAATGTCCATGTCTGCCTTACGTAAACGTGTGCTAAATACCCAGTACACTTTTTCCACTGCCACGGGTGGATGACACATTGGACGCATTGGCGGGGGCCTCCTGGTTCAGCACCTTGGATTTTTCTGATGGTTACTGGCAGGTGGAAGTGGCTGAGGAGGACCGCGAAAAGACAGCATTCACCACTGGCCATTGTTGAGATCTTCATAGTATGTTGAATACTTCATACGAAAGTTAGTTATAATCAAATATAATCAATTATATTCTTGTATAACCCACAATGAAAATGCTTCATATTTTAGGTTTTTCTATAGTTACAGTATAAACAAAACCAAGTGGTTTGTTAAGTTGAGTGTAAGACCTATAATGATTTATGGGTGTCAGTGATAAGAGAGGAGGCAGTTTCTTCCCTCTCCTCTCACAGCAGTACACAGGGAGGGGGGCTCCGGACTTAAGGAGAAATACATTGAGGCCTCAAAAAGGTGGTTATGTCATAGCCATAATATATATGTCTGGTCCAGAGCCATATAATGAAGAGTTACGACATCTCCGTTCACTCCAATGGACCACTTTTTTACAGCAATGGCGGATCGTGGAGCCTCTCAATCGTTCCCGGAAGTTAGCGCCAAAGCTAGCAGAGCTGTAGAGTTGCAGCATAATAGACCGTTCGTGACGGACTTTTAAAGGTAAGAAGAAGTTTAAAGATTTATATTGCGGATATTATCAGTACATCTGATTCAAATTAACATGTGTATTAAAGGATGTCAGTGGATTATCCCTAAATTAGTAGATTTAGGGAACGTTTACAGATAACAGATTAAGCTAGGATACCGAAGCAAGTTATCAACACACGTTGAACAGCCTTTTAATTGTAAATTCCGTTCTCTTAATGTCATTTCGTCCAACGTTGTTGAATTAGAGAAGAGGGGCTTCTAAACGGGATTGTATGTGGGGGTGGAGGGAGTTAAATATTAGATAAATATAACATTGGTGCGTGTAAGAGTGAGTGTTTTTAGCAGAGCCATATTGTGTCCTTGTGATTATGTTTGATTATTACCTGTCTGTATAATGTTGCAGCTCAGCTGATTTTGGATTGATGGCAAAGGGAGAGGGACTTAAGTGAGAGTGAAAACACAAGGTAAGTTTAATACTACTGTTTTATAAAAGTAAGCATACTAAACATGTATTCTATCACTGTATTATATAAGTAATCTTGTTAGTAACCTACTGTATGGCAGGTGGAGGGGCAGTGATGTTACAGGTGGAGGAGCAAAACTGCAAGACTGCAAACTCACAAGACAGAGAAATCAAAGTTTGTTCTCCAGAGAAGAGGTTGATTTCACTTCAATTTTTTATTTCATATTTTCTAAAGATGTGGAAATGGCAAAAACTTGAGAGCTGTAACCAAGACAACTGTAACAATATGAGTAGAGAGCCACCAAGGTTTTTCAAGTCCCTCTCTTACTCCATTTTTCCAACCCAAACTTCCAGGTACATGACGGGACACCTTGCTTGTTTTTCTTTGCGCTCCTCTGGCTGGGTGCTGGCAGGTGGAGGGCAGCGATGTTGGCAGGTGGAGGGGCAGTGATGTTACGGGTGGAGTGGCAGTGATGTTAGCTGGGTGCTGGCAGGTGGAAGAGCAATGTTTAGTCCAAATATTTCCATTGCAACGGCTAATGGAAATGATTGCAGCTGTGTATCTGTTTGGGGGTTGCTGGATGGAGAGGGGTCTGCCTGCAGACCTCCACTCTCAGGACAGTTCCGGTGCAGACCTCCACTCTCAGGACACCTCCACTGTCAGTACAGGAAGTGCACGCTAAGAATTCCAAAATAAAATCACCACTATCAGTACAGTGCCACTTTCCAAACAGGAAATGCACGCAAATACAAAATAAAATCGGATCGTGACGGATCGTGACACTTATTATATACATATGTATATATCTATATATAGATATATACGGACACCTTGTATTGTAGTTACTATCAGTACAGCCGCACCGCCACTTTCCGAACAGGAAATGCATGCAAATACAAAATAAAATCGTACTGACACTTATTATATACATAAAGTATATATAGATATATATAAAAATAGGGACACCTTGTATTGTTTACTCTCAGTACAGCACCACTTTCCGAACAGGAAATGCACGCTAACACAACATAAAATAGCACTGACACTTATTATCTATATATATCTATATAGATATATATATTTATTTATATATATAAATACGACATCTTGTATTTTAGTTACACCCGCTAGACAACAGTGGAAGGTTCGAGAAACAACCGTGTTTACCGGGTGCAGGTGGGCGGAGGTGGCGGCGGAGGTGGGGAGGTTCCAGCTGGGAACCTCCACCCCCGCTGCGGGACCCGTGGGACCCCTGGACGGTGCGTCTTGGTCACGCGTCTCGGCCGGCGCGGAGGCCCTCTGACAGTGGGTCGCGTTTGCCATTCGATCAGTGAGAGGAGAGGAGAAAAATACAACAAAAATGGTCAAAATCCGTTAATATATGGATGAGTGTGTGGGGGGGGGGCTGGACACAGGCCGTGGGGGGACACCCGAGACCGGGCAATGTCCCCGGTAGAAACACGGTGAAATAGCCAAAAAAATAATAAAACCGGGGAAAAGTGAAAAAAAGTGTCCGAAAATAGGCACTCGTGAGGCGGGCAGAGTCCCCTGTCAACTCCCGTTACATTCCTCCATGGTGTCATTTGAGCGAAAAACTTTTACGAGAACCAGGCTGGGGGGGTCAAAAGGGCTTGACCAAGGCCGACCCAAAGTGCACGGTGGTCGGACTCATCACCTCCGTGATGAGTCTCCATTGTGATTTGAAAACTTCCATCAAACGAGTCCTTCGGTGGGCGGGAAAAAAACACGTCAGAATCGTCACTTCCTGTACTGACAGTGGAGGTGTCCTGAGAGTGGAGGTCTGCACCGGAACTGTCCTGAGAGTGGAGGTCTGCAAGCAGGCTCTCATGGCTGGATGTGGTAGCTTGGCTGCTGTTGTTCCTTTTCACCTTTTTGGATTGGCTCTTGCTTCCAAAATGGCCATCTTTTAATTTAATTTTTTTTCTGTAATTTCTGATTTGTTTGGCCTCAATTCTCAGCCTCAGCCGTATGAATCTTTTTACAAGTTTTTGTTGTACTCCACAGCATGACGGAAGCCTGCTGGAGAGGGCCTGAGCTTCTTTCTCCAAGACACCCACTGCGTTGGGGAGCTGCATGAGGGAGGAACCAGTCTTGGTCCTAAATAGTTCCTCAATTTGGTGAATGAAGTCAAAGGCTTCTTGGGAGGGATGACAAAGAGCACCTGCCTTGAAGTCTTTCAAGTCCACTAACAAGTTGTTGTCACCAGAAGGACTCTCATCATGGTGCTCTGTTGCAATTTTGCATTTTTCACAGATGCTGGCAAACTTGATGATTTTGTGGACGATGTAGCCTGCAAGATGGAAGAGAATACATTTCTCAGTTTTTGTGAGGTCAGGTGCTGCTGCTCTGTTCACAGCCATCAGCTGTTCCAGTCTGACTGATGGAGTGATTTGTGGCTCCCCTGTGTCCAGGAAGTCTGCCAAAAAGCTACTGTGGTCTTCCTGGTAGCTCCCAGAGCTGATGGTGGTGAGAAACTGCCCCACAGATATGATTCTCAGTGCATGATGGAATTCCACTGGAGTTGGGACAGGATTTTTAGACCTCACACAGCTGAATGTATTTTCAAGGCAGTCTTGTGTGAAACTTGACGTTAACACAAACCTGTGTCCTTGTGTAAGCATCTCCTCTTGTATGGCCAAAATTGATGTTGTTGCCATTATCACCCCTGTTTGAACAGGCTTCCAACTTCCCTTTTGACCTATCTTTATCCCACGAAACAGATGGATATTCCTGGAAGGGGAATCTTCAATTCCTGCAGAGTTTTGTAACCCGTTGGTCTGCTCGCAAAGCGAATTTTTAAAGCCTTCTTAATTGTCTCATTGTTCCATTTAATCCCCTGTGTGGTGAGTCTGCCTAATGCCTTCAGTTGGTCTTTTGAAAACGTTTTCTTATATTTCTTGTCCCTAATTTTCATTGTTTTCTTGAGAGCTGCATTTTCCTTCCTGATTTTTCTTAGTGCAGCCTTTGCTTTTTTGGTGATTCCTTCTTGGCTCTTTAATTTTCTCTTTAATTGTTGTAATAGATCTCTTTGACTGGCTGCTGGTTCCCTTGTATATTGACTGGCTGTTGGTTCCCTCGTATGCTCACTGGCAGCTGGTTCCCTCGTATGCTGACTGGCTGCTGGCTGAGTGGGTGGTGTCCTCCCTCCCTGTCTCTCCTCACTAGCCATGTCCTCCCTTTCTCTCAGTCTCCTCATCCCTTCTTCCCTCAATCTTTGAGACTAATGTAAGTAGAAGACATGGCACTGTACATTTTCGAACATTTTAAATATTATACCACATAAAAATAACAAATATTACTTTTGTTACTAAGAGTTCATACTTATTATATCTGTGTCACCTTTCACACTATAGCTGTGATCATGAGCTATGGGCTTTGTAGATACAGGTCCCGGGGTGAATCGTGGTGCAAGGGCCCTTCTCTTTTTGACCACAGGGCGATGCACGAAGATGGTGGGTATAGCCTCTGCTCTCAGCCTAGTCTTGCCGTTTTTTGTCTTGACAAACTGGTCTGCATCAAAATGTGCCTGCGGAGTGACTTGAGGTTACTTCACACACAGAACAACTGTGTCTGAATCTTGTCTGCCCACATACATATTCCATAGTATTAGTATTAGTATTATTCCATACATATTCCATAGTATTAGGAAACACTTTATACTTACTGGACATGTTATACTCATTACATACTGTATATAAAATATGACCAAGAATATGAGACAACTTTATAGAAATTCATATCACATCTGTTACTGATGCCATTTGTCATACTTTGTTAAACTCACAAATAATAAAGTTCCATAACTTCAGTTGGGAACAAAGACCACACCTTATCTCCCCAAGGCAATTTCCCATCCAATAGGTGTGCTATATAGGTGTGTATAACCCTTTCTCCTGTCTGTTTATCCCTCATTCAGCACAAGAACCAGAGGGGGATTCAATAAAGCCTGAATACCTGCACTGAGACCCTCACCCTGCACCCTGAGTCTCAACTCTGTGTTTTTCAAGCCTTTCCCTGTTTTTTTGTATTAAACAAAACATTAAGCTTTCCCAATGGTGTGGTTTTCGTTTTGTGAAAAAGTGACATCACATATTTTGTTGTTGTTGGTCGTGAAATTGCTCCTGCTGACTTGAGCCAGCCATGTTTTCCTCCACTGGGGAAGCCGTAGATTCGTACTCCTTTCTCGGAGCGATTTGAGCATCCCCAGGCTGCACAGCAAACCATGGTGGTGACTAGGAGGCACCGCAGCAAACCAGGACAACACGGAGGAAAAGGCACAGACAAACTGCATGATATGCTATTCAATGTTTATTGAATTCCATGTATTTGCAATGGATGTTCCTAAAACAATACCTTTAAAATCATCATCATCATCATGCTGCTGCTGCTGCTAGTCCTTTGATAGTCACCTGTCGGTCTCCTGTCCTTTCTGAAAGCCATAAAGATGACATTAGTCATTTAGATAACTTGTGTCCTCAATTACCATGGGATTACTGAAACTACCATGAATTTAAGAAAATGGTAGACATTAATCTAATCTGAATTTTAAAGCATTACTTTAGATCCCCTCCCTCTAAATATATCAATAAACATTAGAAAGTGATGCTCCTGACTACCATACAAGTTTAAGAAGATAATATTGGTATTAAAGAATTCAAAGCTATAAATAAACAGCAACAGGCTCTTTAACCAAGGCACTGTTAGCCTAACATGTAAACTAGTTGTTCACACTAATCCTAATATTATCACTTAATATTAGCAAATTCTATTTTATTTTTTAAAACATATTGATGTAAATACATACACATATCAATTTGTTGTATAAATATTGCAAATCAAAACCTTTATTCACTAATAATTACCAAAAATCGTAGTTCTATCTCCTGTTATCAATGCATTCACATTGCCCACCATGAACTTCCGGGGAACGATCTTCGTCTACATGAACCACGTGACGATAACCATTTTTGGACTTCCGTTGTCGTAACTCTATTATATGGCTCTGGACTACACCATGTGCTCAGTTTGACAAACCCTATGGACAAACCCCGTTTTTTTTCACCATTCATTCCAATGGCTGGCGTCTATGTCACGTGATCTTCAAATTGTTCCCTGCAGAAAAAAAAAACCTGGCTGAACTTCGTTTTATTCGGTGGAAAATGCCTATTTTAAAGTTAGTTAAAACGAAAAATCAAACTAACAAAATGTACACTTACCTTTTTTTTTAATTAGGTTTTCTCGTTATCCGTCTTTTTATTCAGACAACAATGGAAAAACGGCTTTGGTTTCCCCTTTTTTCGTTTTAAAGAAAAAACGGAAAAAGGCTGGTATTTCCGTTTTTTGGCTTTTGGTTTAAACGAAAAATCAAACTGACAAAAAGTACACGGACCGTCGACCTCCACAGCTCCAGAGGATTTACCGGCAAGAGGGTGGCAGGAGATTTTGAGGGGTGGCATCCCCTGGCAGAAGTATATGCTGATTTAATCGTAGTCATATCAATTAATGATAACTTGGAAATCAAAATATTGATATTTTAACTCAATAACATTAGGTTACATTATTGTGGCACAAAATAATTTAATGCATTTTAAATGAACAATAACTGAATGAGTTTGTTTAACTCTCTCAGCAGGGGTACCAAATATATGCAGATTGCTGCAATAAGTACATTAATTAACTGTCTCATCGATGTTTGTCTGAATTAATATGATAATATTAACAATCATATAATTCCTATCAGCTGTCAATCACTGTTATGATTCACAAATTCAGTGTTATTGTTAAATAAACTATATTTTTTAGTTAATGATGAATGTTCCTCAAGATGCTTGCTCACCCTCCTTCAAATTTGAAAGACAAGTAATTACGATCATATATCAAAAGATTCAAAGGAACAGTTCAGTGCCCCACGACTTTACTGCAAACAGTTACAACATTGACTTTACATTAGAAAGAACAAATATTAAAGAAGTGACTAACTGCATCAGTTAGGGTTAAACGTGTATTCAGCTAAAACATATACATCACTGCAGTTATTATCCAGTGGAAAGCCCTTACCTACTGGCCTAGTTAAATCAAAGTGTTTTTCTTTTCTTTTCTGGGCAGTGTAGTTTTACACACCGTCTGATTTGACTTTCTCAGGACTTAAAACAGTTATTTGGGGGCAGACCCCCACAAAGAAAAACATATTTACGCACATACAAGGTCATCATCTTAACAGTTTATTATAATCATCCGTGAGCAGAGCATCAAGTTGGCATGTCTATTTCAGCTGAATGCGGCGATTACCATGTTGTTCAGCAAAACGCCTCCCAAACTTATTAAGATCAACAGCTTTAGTGCATTTTGATTCAATGCTGAGTACAGCCAAACTTGACAGTCTCTTCTCCGTCATTGTAGACTGCAAATACCTCATTCCTTCCGTCTACTTGGGTCCGAATGCTTCTCGTGTTGCGCCGTCCCGTTCAAATGAAATCGCCACGAATCATATTTCCACGCTCGCCACGCTTGTCTTGTGCTGCAATCACTTGCACTCGGACATTAGAGACTTTCTCTCATAAATGTCCGATGAGCCACAACTTTTCTTTCAAAACAAAGCTGCCAACTGGGGTGGCAAGGTCTATTTTTTGGGTGGAAGTTGCTACCCCATGCCACCCCGGTAGATCCACCCCTGCTCAGGAGACACCAGACCGAGGGCCATTGATGCTCATTTTGTGTTGTCTTCCATTTAGAAACAAGTGCCTTATTCTTCTGAATAATGACACCAACTGTGGTCTCATTCTCACCAAGCTGCTTTCTGATGGTCTTGTAGCCGATCCCAGCCTTGTGCAGGTCTATGATCTCACCCTAAGGTCCTTAGCTCTTTGGTCTCGTCCATGGTGGAGAGGATGGAATCTGATTGATTGATTCTGTGGACAGGTGTCTTTTAAACAGGTAACAAGTTGATATTAGAGAATTTAAAAGGAAGATTACTTATTTAACCGGTCTGTGGGAGCCATACTCCTTGTTTGTTGCAAGGGGATCAAATACTTATTTCCCACAGTTAAATGCAAATGTTTATCTTTTATATAATGTCAATTTCTCGATTTTCTTTTTTATATGACTTACTCTCACTGTTTATATAAACCTACCATTAAAATTATAGACTGTTCATTTATTTGTAATTGGCTAAACTTACAAAATCTGCAGGGGATCAAATACTTAATTCCTCCACTGTAAACAAGCCTAAATTAATCTCTTTATTTGTAGGCTTCAGTAAATATCTAGAAACAAAGAGTAGATATTTACTAAAACCATTTAGGGCTTCACATAATAAAATATACAACGGCTGTAACCTGATATATATTATGCTGTAGGAGCTTTAGGTGTGTGTAGTAAAGTGTGTAGATGTAATGTAAAAAGCAGTGTCACGGTACGTCACTATTTCATCACGTTTTCAAGTTAAAAACTGCCTTTTTTGTGTCTAATGGGCGTTTTTCACACGTTTAATAATTCAAAACGCTGCTTTTTACATTGTGTTTTATTGTAAGACAAATTCCTGTTTTCTTATGTCTAAGCTCTGGTTTTACATGTGTAATTTATATTCATCTATGTTCAAAGTCATTTTTTATTTTACATTATAAGTTAAGGGTTTAATCATTTGACTGTTCAGTAACGTAAAAGTATTCCCACAATACTATATTTCAACATGTCTTCAAGTTAAAATTATATTTATTTTGTGTCTAATGTGCGTTTTCAAAGCATGTAATAGTTTAAAACGTTGCTTTTCACAGTGTTTTTCATGACAAGATAAAAAGGAGATCTTTGTTTTGTTCATACAGAGTTGTTCACACTGGTCTAGTGGTCTAAGAATGGGTTTTACACAGTGCTTGAATTGGAATAAAAAAGGTGCCAGTACTCTAAATCAGCAACTGTTTCAAGTCAATTTATTTATACAGCCCAAAAACAAGTATTTGGCTCAAAGTCATATAGTATATCCTATAATGCTGGTGGGTTTGTCTCTTTACTGTATATTTTAGAAAGGCTGACTGTATTTAAACAAAATTACTCAGGGTGCATCTGAGATTAGAGGGGGTGCAGGGGTAAAGTGCTATTTTTTATAAGTGGGGAGTGGACCTGACACCGTCTAGGGGGGTCCGGGGGCATGCTCCCCCGGGAAGATTTAGATGCATCAATCTGATGCATTTTGAGGGGGAAATAAAGAGACCATATTTGTTGTCATGCGTCAATCAGGGCCGGACTGGGACAATAAGTCAGGCCGGGAATTATACACCCAGTCAGGCCACTACCAGTTTTTGTGCCATTTTGCTGGATTTATTTGTCAATATTTACAGCGTTGCTGCCCATAGTGATAGCCCTCTAGTTTAAATCTACTACCCAAAAATAAACATATGGAGATGGGTTACTATTTAAAAAAAATTATAAATCTATTTAGGAACCTGTCCATGTGAACATATTTTAAGTGGGGGTGGATCTCAAATCCTGTAGGGGGGTCCGGGGGCATGCTCCCCCGGTAAGATTTGTTTTTAAATGTTGGACTTAAATGCTTCAATCTGGTTCACTTTGAGGGGGAAATAAAGAGACTACACGCATATGAAACAGAACTGTATACATTTAAATAATCATAAAATCATAAGTACATGGCCATAACCAATAACATACCATATACAATATGAAAAAACATTGCAACTTGTTTAATTATTTGTTTTTGGTTCATTTATAGTTGTGAGTGTGTCTGTGCTCCTGAATCAGCCTCTCCTGTCTCCCTCATCTCCCCCTGCTCCTCTTTGAGGCAGCAGCAAAGACTAGTTTTAGCTCTCAACAAGTTTATCTTACATTTGTTCACATAGTTAACATTTTATTTTTATTATTCATGGATATTTTACTAATCACTACCCCCTCAAATGGAAATATGTTTTACATAAATGTAGACAGCCAGTGAGGCAGAGTCAGACACACATTTGCGCAGCGTTGCGTTCACAATACATATGTATAAAAAAATCCTCAGGCCAGCAGGCCACTTAACAAGCCGGCGGCTGAGTACCGGCATTTTACTGAGTACCGGGACCTCAGGTCAGGTGGGCGTGTCGTGTAGTGTTGTGTACTGTCCGCGGCCGCAGCTAGACCATATTGGGAGGAAAGGACGTCCCATTGCTCTTAAAACTAATTTCCCTGCTTCTCGTGGTTTCCTTGCATCTCTCCATGCTTCCCTGGTGGGAGGGACTAGTCGCAGGGAAACAACGCAAGTGAGGGACTCAAGGAATCCATTTAACCGAAGTGAAACGTAGCCCAAGGTTCTCTCTAACTCATTGCATATGGCTGCACTAAAGAAAAGGGCACAGAGAGGAAACCAGTTGTAAGATGTTTAAAAGTTCATTAAACATAATATATGCTTAAATGCATTTCAAAGAAGTTGTGTTGGAGTTTGTGTTATTCTACATTTTGACACCAAGATTTTCTGATTTTACTGCAAATGTATATCGGTTCCAAATATCGGTTATCGGTCTCCTTGATTACTAATCATCGGTATCGGCCTTGAAAAAGCCATATCGGTCGATCCCTACTATAAACAAATACAAACTAGCTTGGTATTGCAAACTTCCGTTTTTTTCCAGAATAAAATAGCATTTAAACTGACTGTATGTTTAAGGTACATTATGCTATCAAAACATTGATTTTAATTTCTAACAGTTGTCGAACATAAATGTAAAGATACAATAGACTTGTTTGTTATAAGTGAGCTTTAGAATAGATAGGGACACAACGCTTACCATTACATTGCATTTAGCTGACGCTTTTATCCAAAGCGACTTACAATAAGTACATTCGACCAGGAAGACACAACCTTGAAGAAAACAGAATCATATAAGTACATCAGGTCTCATAGAGCCAAGCATTTCAAGTGCTACTCAACTGGCTATAGATACGCCATTCCTTTATTAGTATATAAGTGCTCTGTTAGCAGTTCTTTGTTAGTAATTCTATCGCTCGAGGTGGAGTCGAAAGAGATGAGTTTTCAGTCTGCGCCGGAAGATGTGCAGGCTTTCTGCTGTCCTGATGTCAATGGGGAGCTCATTCCACCATTTTGGAGCCAGGATAGCAAACCCACGTGTTTTTGCTGATGGGAACTTGGGTCCCATTCGTTTGGCTGATGCAGAGCGTTGTGCACGCGCTGGGGTGTACAGTTTAACCATGTCCTGGATGTAGGAAGGGCCAGATCCATTCGCAGCATGGTATGCAAGGACCAGTGTCTTGAAGTGAATTCTAGCAGTGACCGGAAGCCAGTGAAGGGAGCAGAGGAGGGGAGTGGTTTGGGAAAATTTAGGAAGGTTGAAGACCAGACGAGCCGCTGCATTCTGGATGAGCTGCAGAGGTCGGATGGCACATGCAGGTACCATGCAAGGACTCCAGTAACGAGGTTGCAGAGTCCAGGCCTCCTCCAAGGTTGGACGGTCTATGGCCATAAATGGCATCCAACAGGTCGAACCACTTCCAGCTTTTCCTATCTGAACCACTCCGGCCGTTGTGGTCCTTGACGGCTCTATACTCACTCTTAATCGGAAGATTGTGTGTTCAAATCCAGGAACACCACCACTAGTGTGCCCTTGAGTAAGGCACTTAGCCCTTAGTTACTCCAGGGATTAGAATGTCCCTGTAATTGGTAACTGTAAGTCGCTTTGGATAAAAGCGTCAGCTCAATGAACCAATCAGCAGTCGTCAGTTTAGCATATTCAGCAGCCAAGTTGTTGGCCCGATAGAACCAGGATTTTGTCGGGCCAGAAAAAAGGTGGAAAGGTAGCGCCGGGCCGGAACTAGGCATAGTGGAAACGCAACCAAAAACGGGACCGGCACATCACGGGACGCTTAAACCGCGCCGCGGTGGAAATGAGCCATTATGGGTCCCCGAACCAGGCTAAAAACGAAGAGGGACCGTGCCTTTGAGGCGGTGGCCCCTATGGAATGAACTCCCCCAGAAACTGAGAGCCTCTGTGTCAGTAGAGATTTTTAAGGGGCAGCTAAAGACTCACCTTTTCCGACAGGCCAAAAGCCGGTGAGTCTTGAGCTGCCCCTGGCGTCGGAGGTGGTGAGTTTCTAGCTGTTTTTCATTGATGTTTTATCCTATCTTTTACTGGGTGTGTGTTATGCCTTTTGCCAATAGGAACTATCAAAAACATCACAACATTTGATTAAAGGTGGGGTTGGTAAGTTTGAGAAACCGGCTCGAGATACACTTTTTGTTATATTCCATGGAATGCTCTTAACATCCAGATAGCAATGAATATCTGAAGGGCTTTGACAGAAGCCGTGGTACTGTAAAAAGCACGACCAATCATCTGAGCCGGCCCGGCTAAAGTAACTGGATGGCCTACCTCCCTGTCAGCCTTCCATCTGTACACAAACTTATCTCGTGCCCTCATTGGTCATGTGGACGTTCGTGTGTGTTGGAGGAGGGGCTCTGTGAGGAAGTGGCAGATTTTTTCCGGCTGTGTATTTTCAAATTCTAGCGCACTCGAGCTGGTTTCTCCAAAATTACCTACCCCACCTTTAACCAAACAGATTATTGGAGAAACTAATGTGATGGAAATTATGGTACTAAAACTTAATACAGTGTAAACCTAATGAAATGTAAACTGCTGTATTCTGAAAATGTCATGTCAATGGTTTGACTGATTAGGTCAAATCCCTGGAGTGACCTTTGAATGTGTGTGAGTGATCAACAGATGTTTTTGCAAGGGGGTTTTATTACACTACAGGAAGGATGAGGGGAAGGAAGTTAGGATAAGGTGTTATCTGTATCCCTTTTGCTCTGTGTAGGGTGTGAGTTTTGCATACTGTATCTGAGGGGTATCTGTATATCCCATTGTCTTGTATGGAGTGATGGTTTTGCATACAGTGCCAGAGGGGGGGGGGGGTATCAGCTGGCCTCCCAGAATGATGTTGTAATGTAAATCTGCTTTGATGTCCTCTTATAAACAGAGCCTGTTTTACTCAGAAAGGTACGTGCTCTTTGGAGGAGACGTCATACTTGCAAGTATAAAAGATCCTTATTGCTTTTAATATGAATATTGTTTGCTGTACATTTGTTACCTTACTGATTATTCTCTCTCGACCACAGCTGATTTTAAAGCTGCTACGACACTACTCATCAGATTAATGAACAGTGAAACTAAATTCCTTCAATGCAGCTTAAGATATAATATTTTAAAAAAGGAATAGCAAGGCTATTAGAAATCCATGGTTGAAACACTGAATAGTAAAACATTTCTTCATAGTTCAGGAACCATTACAAACATCAATTAAAATGGAGAAACAGCATCTCTGTAGCCTTGTGTTGGCATAGTGTGAACGCTGGTCAGAAAATAAAAAAACTGTTAAAAATAATAAAGCTTTATCCATACAGCATGTGCAGCTCAAAGTGCTTTACAAAATGGCAACACATCAGAAGTTAAAAATAAACAAGAAAGTCCCCTCAGACGTTAAGACCTTTCAGATACATGCAGCAAAATATAGCATTGTAACAGGTTAAGATACACAAAGAGGTAAAAGGTATGATAATAACAAATGAAATACAGTAATGAAAATTATGATTTATCACGGAAAGATAAGACACAAGACAAGTGAATAGATGCAACGATATAAAACCAATACAAATACAAATAGTGATTCAAATATAAAGAAACCAACGTAATAATAAATGTTGCTATTGAAACTGTTAAATAACTAATATAAGATAAAAACCCTTCCTATATCATAAATGAAACAACATAAAAGTAGGTAAATAATAAAGACTAAAAGACCATTTAAAGTGGGGGGGTTGCTAATAAAAAGCTAATCTAAAGAGATGTGTCTTTAGCGGACGTTTACAAATGTCCACTGAGCCTCTGATATTTCCTGGTGTTTCACAGTTTGGGAGCATAGTGGATAAAAGCCTGACCCATTTTATTTTTGGGGAATTTAGGCTATTTAAAAAGCTGAAGAGGACCTCAGGGCTTGTCCAGGGACATAAAACGAGACTGACTGTGAATTGAAGTCTGTTAGTCGGACTTCAATTCAGAAAGACTCTTAAAATATAACTACAGCTCTCAGGACATCAGGAGGAGGAAACGGCTAGCTTGGCTCTCATAGTTGTTCAAAACGATGCGGTGTGAATTCGCTTGTGGAGTTTAAGGTTAGAACTTTGAGAAAACATTTTCCCACACTCTTCACACCAGTACGGTTTTTCTCCTGAGTGAATACGTTGATGTATTTGGAGATGACTTGATGTAGAGAATGTTTTCCCACACTCTTCACACCAGTACGGTTTTTCTCCTGTGTGAATACGTTGATGTGATTTGAGAGCACTTGATGTAGTGAACATTTTCCCGCACACTTCACACCAGTACGGTTTTTCTCCAGTGTGAATACGTTGATGTATTTGGAGATGACTTGATGTCGTGAATGTTTTTCCACACTCTTCACACCAGTACGGTTTTTCTCCAGTGTGAATACGTTGATGTCTTTTGAGAGCACCTGATTCAGTGAAAGTTGTCCCACACTCTTCACACCAGTACGGTTTTTCTCCAGTGTGAATACGTTGATGTCTTTTGAGAGCACCTGATTCAGTGAAATTTGTCCCACACTCTTCACACATGTACGGTCTTTCTCCAGTGTGAATACGTTGATGTTTTTGGAGATCACTTGATGTAGTGAACATTTTCCCACACTCTTCACACCAGTACGGTTTTTCTCCAGTGTGAATACGTTGATGTTTTTGGAGATAACTTGATTTAGTGAATGTTTTCCCACACTCTTCACACCAGTACGGTTTTTCTCCAGTGTGAATACGTTGATGTCTTTTGAGAGCACTTGATGTAGTGAAAGTTGTCCCACACTCTTCACACCTGTATGGTTTTTCTCCAGTGTGAATACGTTGATGTCTTTTGAGATCACCAGATCTAGTGAATGTTTTCCTACACTCTTCGCAGCTGTACGTTTTTTTTCCAGTATGAATACGCAGGTGGCTCTTTAAATGTCCAGATCTTGTAAAGGATTTGTCACATTGCTGACAGCTGTGTCTCTCTCTTCCTTTTGGTTTCTAGAACAGACGGACAGAGAAAGAGAGAAAGTAAATCTAAAAAGCATAAATACATATACAGTTAACACAATAAAACTCCCTTAATATAAACCTTGAGTTAACGGAATACTACTTTTACTAACTCTTTGTGTTTATTATATTATAACATATATGTATTTATATAACATCTTTATATTATAACATTTCGGCCAGGAGAGCTATTTGTTTAAGCACCGGATCGGCAAAACAGGAGAGTCTGTGAACCAGTCTGCCTTGATCTATGAATTCATGTCCAGGACTCTCACAGTATCTGCTGCCCACAGCTGTTTTATAGAAGGAAAACCTCCTTCACTTCATGAAATCTCTGAAGCACCAGGAGGCAGTAATGTGTAAGCAGAATCTGAGAAGAGCAGCACCAGCTGCAAAGAGCTGTGCCTTTTACTGTTTACTTCGCTGTGTTTACCTTCATTAGAACAGATAAAGAGCGATCACAGGCTGCTACGTTTTAACAACACACACACACACACACACACGCCTGATTCTTCCCCATATTACCTGTTTTATTATTTCAGAGCCCCACTCTCCATTGTTGCTAATGTTGAAAATAAAACTCTACTTTTCATAACCTCTGTCTTTTAACTGATTTAAATGCGGAAACTGGGGTTATTCATCAGGATTTGGTATGACTTGACTTGCTTGACTCTCACCCCAGTAACTTGAGGCTTTTATTTTGAAATGTTTGGATTGGCCTTGCCATGTTGATTGACAATGAGTGACCACACCTGGAGCCAATTTACACACCTATAAAGGGAAGGAGAGGGGCAGCAGAGGCAGAGCGCACCAGGAGCAGAGACGGAAACTGGGACCGAGACTGAAGGAGACAGCAGAAGCAGAACGCACCAGGAGCAGAGGCACACGCAACAAAGGGATTAAAAGACACGGCAGTCCGAGAGAGAGTCAACGGAGCACCTTTACAGCCCTGGAAAGACTGGTTTTGAGAAAATACTTTTAACCCTTTTAACATTTGAATTCTTGTATTGTTTTAACTACGTTAATTGTATTTTAACATAGTTTTAGACTATCTTTTTACTGAGATTATATTTTAGACAGCTCTGATTATAGTTTTCTTAGTAAAAATGTTATGTTCTACTGAATAAATTATTGTGTTTTAAACTTAGTAGTTGGCTCCTTGATTGCCCAGTTTTGCTCTCCACCTGATTTAAAAGAACCCTTTCCCTCTCCTTAAATTATTACCCCTCCCCCCCTCCTTTACATAAAGTGGCAGACAATGCCTATCCCTTGCCAAAGCTGGCTCATAAAAACGTTCCCTGACACTGGACAGCTGACAGCAGAACATGTGATCTACAACAAGAACATTGCAGCGCACGGGTAGTGGTAGAAAACGCTTTTGGTAGACTGAAGGGAAGGTGGCGTTGCCTCATGAAAAAGAAATGACTGTGATGTGAAACTTGTTAAATCAATGGTGCTGACATGCTGTGCTCTGCATAACCTCTGTGAGAGTCATGGAGAGGCCTATGACGATGGGTGGGATGCACCAGCAGTAGCAGAGCCTGGGGTAGCAGTGGCACAAGGTGCAGAGGAGGAGGGCACTGAGAATACGACAGGGTTTGATGCGCTACCTGAATAGCTAATATTCATTGTATACAGAAACTTGAATGTTTTGGTTCATAACATCATCAGTGATATACATTTCTTGTGTTTGTAATTATAAACACGACATTGAAAGATTGTGGGCCATTAAGGCTAGTGCCATTTGTTTTGTTTTTATTATTACCTACATTGTATTGAACATAAATAAATCTTTTTTTCCTCTTTCACATATGTGTTTGTCAAATGATTTAAACAAAAAAATGTTATCAGAATTGACTATTTAGTAAATATTTGATTTTCAAGCACCAGTAAGTACTTCCCCATAATAGAACATTTGAGAAAATATGAAAGTAAACATAAATACAAATGATCTCTTATCCCCCTTCTATTTCTGTTTTTTTCTAAATACCCCTTTCCAGTTTATTTGTAAAAGGAAATATTTTACTTTAAGTAATGTGTCAGTTACTAAATAATTTTAGAGGAGGACCTCAAACAGGCAAACTCAATTTCTTGCTTTAAATCTCTTAAAATGTACTTTTATCTTATGGGCTTTTTCCTAACTGATGTGTTTCTTATTGCATGTTTATATCTCTAGATCTTAATTGGGCTATTTTTACAATTGTTTGAGTGATATTGTAGTTTTTTTTTTTAAAGATCCACAAATATTATTAGTAATGGTATTAGTTGTAGCCTATTTTTATTTAGGAAAAATATAGGCCTATAACTTCTACCTCATGTGAATCTGAGTTTTTGTTCTGCTGATTTAAAGCCCTTTAATTGTACATTTCAGTTTGATTGGATTCCAAAACTGTAATTTTGTGTGTGAGTGGCAACCCAGTGACATAATCAGATTATGGCAGGAAATCAGATGATGCATTTATCAACAAGAGATTAAATGAGAAGTACTTTATTGAATCCCAAGTGGGAAGTGTTTTTTGTTGCAGCATAACAAGGCATGGCATTGTATGTACAATAGAAATAAAAAAGATATATATATTTGTTGCAGCAGCATAAAAAGGCATGGCATTGGTTAAACGCATGAGTTTGAGCGTTCTCCTCCCTTCTCAAGGCCATTTCCTCCTCCCTCGCCCGGGCAACAGCCTCCATGGTCAGCTGCCAGTGCCGATCCACCTGGGCCAGGCTCTGTTCATGGTGCCGTGCCTGCTGTGCTAGGTGCTCGTCTCCTCCTCGTTTCCTCTTGCCTGTATGACGATAAGATAATTATAGCAATAAGAATTAGCAATAACAATGAAAAACACAGGACAGGTACAGGTCACACAAGGATATAATAATAAAATGTATAAGCAGAACAACAGTAAGGATGAACTAAAGACAGTTATGCCCTAGATGTTTACAATGATTGTGAAAGTGAATTACATTATGTCCAGCCTGTTGATAATGATTATAAATATATGTATATAATAGGATGTCACACACAATTGTACTAGCTGCGTACTAGCTAGTTTGTAACAGAGCATTTCCACACAGTGGTATAGCTTATTTTACTTAATGACGATGGATGATCTAAAGTTAAAGAAAAAGTCACAATTCTAGTGGTTTTGCCATGCCTATTTCTTACCTAGAACCACACGCTGCGGTGCCGTGATGGCACTCGGCGTTGGTGTCGATTCCTCCTCGGCTGGTGTCTGTGGTCGAGTTGAGGTCCGTTCTGATGTTGAGGACGGAACACTGCCACCACCCGGTGTTCGGGACTGTTCCTCCTCACTAGTCACAATGGCATCATCTAGAACAGCAACATGACTTTTTAATTCCACGAACTACTGTAGCACAATACTAAATAGCAACAACAACTGTAGAAAGAAAGAACCTAAACAATGGTGCATGTGGTGTTAGCAAACAATAGCTCTAGCTAATGCTATCTGCCTTAGCTAGCTATGTAGCCTCTTCGGGGCTCCATAAAAGCATGGGTTGTCGAACATAAATGTAAGGATAAAATACTTGTTTGTTAGAAGTGATGAGCTTTAGAATAGATAGGGACACAACGCTTTCAAGCAAATAACAGAGCGTTAGCAAAGACTTACCATGCAGGGACACCAGTAACGCGGTTGCAGAGTCCAGGCCTCCCTCCCTCCCAACGTTGGCCGGTCTATGGCCATAAATAGCGTCCAACAGGTCGAACCACTTCCAGCTTTTCGGAACCACTCCGGACGTTGTGGTCCTTCACGGCTCTATACTCACTCTTAAGCTTTTTCAGTTTTTCCCTACACTGCTGGAAAGTCCTTGAGAATCCGCGTTCGGACAACAGTGCAGAGACCTCCTGAAAAACGTTTAGGTTGCGAGTTGTGCCGTCGAGCTCCCGCTGGATTTTATCATCTGCAATCAGCTGGAGGAACGTCGCAACTTCGTCAATCGACCACGGTATGCTTTTCTTTGTCATTTTCTTAGGTTTACAAAAATGCTGCAAGCGTCCCTTAATATATGCGACACTAGGGATTAAGTCGCGCGAGAATTGTGACGATTTTCTCTGACCAATCAGCAGTCGTCACTAGTTTAGCATATTCCGCCCGGTTGTTGGCCCGGTTGTTGGCCCCGCTTGTTGGCCTCGATAGAACCACGATTTAGTCGGGCCAGAAAAAGGGTGAAAAAGTAGCCTCGGGCCAAAACTAGGCCAAGTGGAAACGCAACCAAAAACGGGCCCCGCACGGCTCGGCGCGCTTAAAGCGAGCTACCCGCTGCAGTGGAAACGCGCCATTAGACGTCACGTGAGTACAATGAATTTAAACAGACAACATTTGTCTCTCTTGTAACAAAAATATTTTATGGTGACGTTGCAGGTGATTTAATAGGTTTGTGGTGTTACCTGACGTCGTTGCGACGATGCGAGAACAATGCTTACAGTGGACGACTTTTTGTAAGTCATCATCAGGATCAAATCCAAAAAGTTCCACCCACTGGATGAATGTGATCCTTTTTTTCGGCACAAGCACAACTTCCCTCTCACTCTCGCCAGAGTCGCCACCGGGATTTTCATCGGTGTTTGTTGTCATTGTCCTCGACCTCCTTGTCACTCATTTCAGTTTTTCTTGTACTACTAGTCACTCTCGTTACTCTTGTTAATCAGTGCTAATGCTAACGCTTCTGTAAACAGGGCTCCTGCCCTCACGTGCTGCAGTCAGTGAGTGTTGCCAGGTATACTTATTATAAGCCACATTGGGCTTATCTTTCTGTAAAGTTGCTTGGTAATATATAGTAGTAATAATGGTTGTTGCGGTTTGTGAGCTTGTAGATAGGTTATTTTCAAATAGCCGACCCGACATATATAGGTTTAAGTGCTCATGTTCTTTTGCGCTTGTTTTCATAGACCTGGTTGCTTATTCCTTCCGCAAAAACTGGCAACACTAGTGGCTGCAGCGTTAACACTGCATGAGAGGAGGAGAGACACTACCATTTGGATGCGATCATGGTACTTTAATGTTAAATGTATAGAGTATATTTGCTTTACATCGTTTAAGTATGATTGAGATTGCAAGTTGGTATTATTCAGAAGCAAAATAATTATTAAAAAAAAAAAAAAATCAGCATAGCAATGAGATCGCATAGGTGTCTGAATCGAGATCACGATCTTTTTCCGATTAATCGTGCAGCACTAATATACAGTACATATAGTAGTCCTATTTATAATAATGTATACAGATGTATAATGCTTTCAGCATGCTATGCAGTCCATTATTGCTCATAGTTTGGGACATGCTGTGATTTATTTATATCCAAAACAACATTCACGGAGGAATATTATTTGTCAATGAACACCATAGCATCACAACAACCTAACATAATATACTATTTCTTTATTTACGTACGCATTTTACATTGTGGCAAGAGTCCAATTTGATTTCAATGAGGTATGTATAAATAAGGGTTTAATATTTCAGTTTTTCATTGATATCACTTGTGGAAACAAGACTTTTCAGGACATATGTTGTTGACCCGCATCTGGTTGTGTGCTTTTTATATTCCAAGACAAACATGCAGCAAATTAGGCACTGGTAACCCTAGTTCTCCTCAAAAACGTTCCCAATGCTGTATGTTTCTTTAATTTTACAATTTACATTTGCATTCTTGAAACAATTTGTGACACTGTAATCATTTTTAATGAATGTTTTTAATGTTTGTCTTTCATTCACCAAGGTCTGAACAAGAGAGGTCGCAAGACTGCAAGAGGCGACGGGAGGAATGCAGGTAGAAGTTGTTGAATCACAAATGATAAAATCTTGAACCAGTGTGAGTGTTAAACATTTAAAGGTGGGGTAGGTAATTTTGGAGGAACCAGCTCGAGTGTGCTAGAATTTGTAAATACACAACTGGAAAAAATCTGCTACTTCCTCACAGAGCCCCTCCAACACACACGAATGCGCACATGACCAATGAGGGCACGAGATGAGTTTGTGTCCAGATGGAAGGCTGACAGGCAGGTGGGCCATCCAGTTACTTTAGCCGGGCCGGCTCAGATGATTGGTCGTGCTTTTTACAGCGCCACAGCTTCCACAGATGACGTTTTTTAATGGATTTGTTGTCAAAGCACTTAAGATATTCATTGCTATCGGGATGTTAAGAGTATTCCATGGAATATAACAAAAAGTGTATCTCGAGCCGGTTTCTCAAACGTACCTACCCCACCTTTAACCTCTCTTTGTCAAATATATATTTCAGGATGAAGAGGTTGTGAGGTTCCACAAAAGAAGCAGGCCATAATTTGAAGGCCGCTGGTAATTGAGATGGGGTCATGAGTGACAGCTGCTGGGGGGGAACTGTCACAATCAGCTGCATCAGTGGATGTCCGCTCATCATCTCAAGCTCAACCTTGACAAAACTGAAGTGCTTTTCCTTCCGGGAAAAGATTGTCCCTCTCTTGACCTAACTATCAACATCGGCACCTCTGTTGTTTCCCCGACTCAGACTGCAAGGAATCTGGGTGTGATCCTGGATAACAACCTGTCCTTCGCTGCAAATATCGCTGCTACAACCCGCTGCTGCAGATACACGCTTTACAACATCAGGAAGAGACGTCCCCAGCTGACCCAGAAAGCGACGCAGGTTCTGGTCCAGGCTCTCGTCATCTCACGCCTAGACTACTGCAACTCCCTCCTGGCTGGTCTACCTGCATGTGCCATCCGACCTCTGCAGCTCATCCAGAATGCAGCGGCTCGTCTGGTCTTCAACCTTCCAAAATTCTCCCACACCACGCCGCTCCTCCGCTCCCTTCACTGGCTTCCGGTAACTGCTAGAATCCACTTCAAGACCCTGGTACTTGCGTACCATGCTGCAAATGGATCTGGCCCCTTCCTACATCCAGGACATGGTTAAACCGTACACCCCAGCACGTGCACTTCGCTCTGCATCAGCCAAACGACTCGCTGCACCCTCGCTGCGAGGGGGACCCAAGTTCCCATCAGCAGAAACACGTGGGGTTTGCTATCCTGGCTCCAAAATGGTGGAATGAGCTCCCATTGACATCAGGACAGCAGAAAGCTTACACACCTTCCGGCGCAGACTGAAAACTCATCTCTTTCGACTCCACTTCGAGCGATAGAATGACTAACAAAGAACTGCTAACAGAGCACTTATATACTAATAAAGGACTGGCTTAGCCAGTTGAGCAGCACTTGAAACGATTGGCTCTTTGAAACCTGATGTTCTTATATGATTCTGTTTTCTTCAAGGTTGTGTCTTCCTGGTCGAATGTACTTATTGTAAGTCGCTTTGGATAAAAGCGTCAGCTAAATGCAATGTAATGTAATGTAATGTATTAGGTTCACTAATGCCTCAAAATGTATTAGTTGTCACGATCTGTCCGTGTTTTATTTTGTCCTGTCTTGTCTGTTGCTTCCTGTCTGTGTTTTATAAAATTGAAAGTCCTGAATTCAAAGTGTTTCTTAAGTAAAAGAGTATAAGTATTATCAGCTAAATGTACTCAAAGTATCAAAAGTAGAAGTACAGTATGCGGAATGGCTCTGTTCACAGTATTATATTACCATTGATATTATCCTGTCAATTCTATAAATTCTATCAATACGATAGCACTTTAATATATTTTTTGAAATACAGGTAGGAAATACAGTACTATATGATTTCATTTATATCACATGTTTTTTATCAGTAAAAAGTGAGTAAACATACAATATTGCCTCTGAAATGCAGTGATTATATTGAAATTAAAAAGGCGTACGTTAAAAAACAAATGAAGGCCCTTTCTTGAAGTCATAACTGACTTTTAAGGTATCATTATATATATATATATTAATAATATAAGATATAAAATATATATATATATATAACAAAGGTATCACAGATATAATTATGTTACTTTTGTAAGTAGACAACACGGGAGTCGGGACGTCACGTGCCTCAAAGGTTGAGAAGGAGGGGCGTTGAGCTCCCGCCCATGTTGAGGTATTGCACACTGCATTGAGGGGCTTCTCTGTAAATCAGGTGGTTGAGTGGACTGATAACAATGCTCACCAAGAAAACTGAGGAAATAGTTTTTGGCTCACCATCTGACTCCCATAAAGTCCTCATTGTCATCCATACAGATCAAATCAAGCAGGGAGTTTCATACAAATACTTGGGTGTAATGATTGACCACCTGCTGTCATGGAAAGAGCACATTGAATATCTGTGCAAAAGGACAAAACAAAGAATGTATTTTCTCCTTCGCCTTAGGTCTTTTTGGGCGAGCAGAGAAATTCTTCAGTTGTTCTTTACATCTGTGATCGTGTCTGTTCTGCAGTACTGCAAGGCTACCTGGGGCCTATGCTACGAAGCTGGTTCAACCTAACCTGGATATGTTTGAGTTAGCCGGTTGGCCTAATCCAAAACATACGCGCTCTCGCTAAACTGTACTACGACGCTGGTTATCAAGTGGATCGCTCAAGCCAGCCGTGTCCTATCTAGTTAGGTGCGCGTTCACATGAAAGGGGTGGTATTTGGAGCATTCGACCAATCACAAGATACGGCTCAGCTGACTCAGATAAGGAGATATATGATACATTATGAAGTGATATGCCGCGGACTGTACTTAATGTTACTCTGATCCGGTTACTTATGTTGTGGCCGATATTTAAGTAAGCTTTCTTAACGCTAATGTTATAATAGTCAGATTGCTCTGAAGATGGAGGTGATATTCTATTCATGTTCACGTTCACACAGTCGGTGATTTTTGCCGGCCGTCTTTCCTGCAACGGCAGCTTTTCTGTATTTCCTTTCTCCTGTAATATGACTTGATCGCTTTAAACTCCGCACACTGAGCTCTGATTGGTCAGCAGGCGGTGCTTTCACTGAGTTGAGCTCTTAGCCTGCAACCTAACCTGGTCCCGACCAGGTTAGCTGCTTAGCATATATTACCATGGAGATCTAGCCGCTAAAAAGAGAACCAGCTTCGTAGGACCGGAAAGTCGGAGTTTTCCCTGAATTTAGCCAGCTAAGCGAAAATCCTGCTTCGCAGTATACCCCCCTGGTACAAGTGTTTGTCAACAGCTTTAAAATCAAAACTGCTCCACCTGTTACAACTCTGCTCAAAGATTGTTGGTCCACCCTGTCAGAGACTTTCTGACTCAGCAGACCATAATAACCTGAGAGGCTGTCCAACAACATCACCTGGGACCCAAAGCATGCTCTGAACAGAGAATACGAACTGCTGCCATCTAATGGAGATTCAATGAAGTCAGCCTGAAGCATCCTTTGTGCTCCAGTCAGTCCTCTCAGTAAACACAGAGCTGAATCCAGACCAAAAGCACGCTGAAGGCTCTTTGAGCAGGTTGTCTCTCACTGATCCTGCTGTTATGTTACATGTTTGTTTTTCATGTATTGTTGTCTTGATATTTGTTTATGTTGATGTTACACATGGAGCTGCTGTGATGCAAGTCACATTTCAGACTTGATCATTAAAGTATTATCGTATACAACAACCTTCTAAGCTATATCTAACCATATTGTGCATTCATATTGTATTTTCTAAACAGGTTGTGATCTTTCATTTGGGGATAACAGTGATAGGAATATATTGTGATGAAGTGCACACTGACCTGAGCTCCAGGGGTCTCTTTGTTCTCCTCCATGCTGCTCTCAGTGCTCCTTCTCCGGCTGGGTCTCTGAAATAATCAACACAACTACAGCTGACACAAAACAAGACAACTCCATACAACCCACAGACACAACTAAACAAATCTACAGCTACTTCGTAGGTTCATAGCAGAGGCGAGAAGTAACTAAGTACATTTACTCAAGAACTGTGCTTAAGTACTATTTAGAGGTACTTTTACTTTGCTTGAGTATTTCTATGTAATGCTATTTTGTATATTTAGAACAGTTCAGAGGTAAATGGTGTACTTTTACTCCACCACATGTATTTAATACCTTTAGTTACTTTACAGATCTGCATTAATGATGTGAAATACATTAAAGTGTTAAATCAGACTTTAGTTCCACCTGGAGTAAATTTACAAACTACCCTGCAGTATACAAAGTCATTAAAACACACCACACACACACACACACCACACACACACCACACACACACACACACACCACACACACACACACACACACACACACACACACACACACACACACACACACACCACACACACACACACCACACCACCACACACACAGAAGGATGTTACCTCTCTCTCTCCTCTTCGTCCTGCTTCTTCAGTCGTTCTTCTCCTTGATAAAACACTGCCGTCAAATGCCGTTTAATGCCTTTACTTATGTTTACCGATCAGCCACGTGGTATAAAATGCTACGAAACAAAGAACGGGAGGGCAACAAAAACACGGTTTAACGGATGAAAGCACGGATAATCACCTCCAAGGATAAACTAACTATTTGTATGTGTTTTAAAAGCTCTTAAAACACATTACATTTGGTATAACATCTGCATCAACGTCTGTTAGCAACGTGTAGCTTTTGAGGACCGCTGTAGGTACCAGATGTGTTCGGGGTACCACATATGTTCGGGTGTATTTCCGTCGCACCCGTCATCCGTCATATCCGTCTCACCTCCCTCTGCTCCCAGCGCTCTGTTGCCACACACCGGCCGTCTGCGGAACTGCAGCCGGAGGAACTCGGGACAGCTTGTTATGTGTGTGTACTTGTGCACATAAAGAATGTTTCTAATTATTTACAATTAAAAAATATATATATTCTGCGTTACTTTACCCAACACTTTTATAAGGCCACGAGATTAGATAATTACGAAATGTGTAGATAGAATACATATCTTTCAGGTTGTTATTTTGTCATTGTTTAATGTTTTATTTACCTTTTAGTATTTGTATATAGTATCTGAACTTTGGAGAGGAGTTGGGAGACACACGACACATCAAATCACATCTACAGATCAAGACGAAGCGAATGGAAGTACTCCTAGCGTGAACATGTTTGTGAAAACGTGTGCAAAGTCTCCGAAAATCCTAATAATAAGCTCATATTTGAATTCCCCATAAAAAAACACATCATTCAGTAAAACAAGGCCCCACTGATCATCTGCTGCCTGATCTCTCGGCGAATTGAAAGTACTTATTGCCGGAGATCGCATGCTGTGGTTTTATTAAATGTGCCAAGTGCTAGGACTGTCTTAGGGAAGAAAGCTTTTAGATGTGCAGCTCCACTAACATGGAACAGTCTACAAAAAGAATGGAAAATTACCAAGCTAGTACCACTACATGTTTTTAAAGCTTGGTTGGATGCTACACAATCAGATGCTGTTGGCACCTGTACATGTGGATAGATATGTTGTTCTGAAAAAATAGAAAACACTATCGCTATTAAAATACTTTTTTTTTTAATCATATATGTTTTGATTTATAATGATTGATCATTAACGTGTTATCATTCAAGCTGGTAAAGGTGCAGCTAGTCTGAATGACTTTGTACTGAGGGACATACAAATAATTGGAGAGAAAAAAAAAAAAAACATAATAAAAAGATTCATTAGGAATTAAAAATAAAAATAGTTAAATAAAATAATAATGAAAGATATAAAAATATTGGAAAAACTATGTTTTCCCCTCTCTGGTCGCTACAATGAGGAAAATAAATTACGGGACAAAAGTTTTATTTACAAGTATTAAAAGTAAGCAGAGGACACCAAACAAACTGAGACCTGTATGTCCGCTGCATCTACGCACACACTGTACCACACACACCTACACCACACACACGCACTTACAGCTCCTAAAACAGGCTACAGCCGTTGTGTATTTTATTATATGAAGCACTAAATGGTTTTAGAAAAATATCGACTCTTTGTAGATATCTACTAAACTAAAGCAAATAAAAAGAGTAGGCCTGTTATAAATACTGAGTGCTATATATTATACACACTGCTCTGCTTTCTGCACGGACCTCACAGCTGTTCTCAATGTAAACAGGGGCACCGCCAGGGATTTTGGGCCCCATGAAAATATATCACATTGGGCCCCACAACCAGACCCAGGCCACGCCAACCAAGCACAATGCTGTAACCACACCTCCAGAACCGAACCGACTCATTTATGCTTTAAATAACTACCTGTACAGGCTTGCATCTATCTTGTAGTCCAATACTAAATACACAATATTTATTGACACTGAGCGGTGAACATATAACACTGTGCAGACGTGCAACATTCTACTGCAGTAGAATTCATTATTTGATATAACACTAACATTCCTGACAATAGACCTCAATAGTCATATTTTATGGTGAGCATGCCTTTTTAATAACATTTTTGAATGGAACATTGAAAAATCAAAATAAATATAACTTAAATATACATGACCTCTTAAATTAAAATAAAGTGAACATTAACACCTATATTATCATTTATAAAATGCTATAACAAAAAAAATTACATAAGCAGCAGATTTTTTAATTAAATATACATACCAACTACAAAATAAGCGGGTATTAAAGTGTAAATGGACAACAAAACGGAAATGGAAATGAAAAGGCCTAATGGGGGTGCAATATCAGAGCCTATTACCTGTTCTCTGTCTTTTTCTCATCATGCATCTTGTGTGTAGTGATCCAATATCGTTACCATAGCCTTGCCCTTTAACAGTTATTACGAGCCCTGGCTCAGCCTTACTCACCAAGAGCCCAGCGCCTAGCCTTCTTACAGGCAAAGTCACTGATCAAGTCCTTGAAGTCCAGCTTTCTAGTCAACTGGCTTTCGATGGACAGTATGGCAATACTGCAAAGCCTTATGGGGGGTCAGGGCTGCGGAGCCTAAAGATGGATCTGTTGGTCCTGGCACCAGGGGGAGGGACAACTGATTTAGTATGAATAGATGCTAAAAATGTACCTGAATTTATTAAATGTCAGCTAAAAGAGTGAAATGAAATACCTCTGAATTTTCTGTGAAGATATTAACAGTACTTAAAGGTGGGGTAGGTCATTTTGGAGAAACCAGCTCGAGTGCGCTAGAATTTGAAAATACACAACCGGAAAAAATCTGCCACTTCCTTACAGAGCCCCTCCTCCAACACACACGAACGCGCACATGACCAATGAGGGCACGAGATAAGTTTTTGCACAGATGGAAGGTTGACAGGCAGGTAGGCCATCCAGTTATTTTAGCCGGGTCGGCTCAAATGATTGGTCGTGCTTTTTACAGCAGATTTTTTGTCAAAGAACTTAAGATATTCATTGCTATCGGGATGTTAAGAGCATTCCATACAATATAACAAAAAGTGTATCTCGAGCCGGTTTCTAAAACTTACCTACCCCACCTTTAATGTCAGCAAAACATTACAATTATTATTTACAATGGACTACGCTTAGCTAACAGACTAATTTCCACCACTCATGGACCACACGCACCTTTTCTTTTGAAAAAATGGTTGACATACTGTCGCCCTTTAGTCCCTCTCTCTTGTCTTTCTCTCCTTTATTTTCTTTCTTGAAAGCCTGACTTTGTTAGTCGTTGAGACATCGTACACACGGAAGTACTAGCATCCCTCCTCACATGCTCTCACTAGTCTCTCTCTCTGCTAGAAAGGGCCGGTGCTGCACAGCGTTTGGAGGCAGGACCAAACCATTACCTGTAAATAGAGTTTGTTTGATGCTTTGGATAATTAACTTTTGGAAGAAAATAAGTTAAATGAATCATAGGTTTAGTGAGTACATTATGAATATAACGTTATGTTAATGTTAATTATTGATGATTGAAGAAAGGTTACTTACATTTTTTTTCTTAATGTTCTAACATTTTTTGGGGCCTTTGTCAGTCACGGGCCCTTAGAATCATCCTAACTTTTCACCCCCTTATGGCGCCCCTGACTGTAAACATCGCGTCGCGATGAGAGCAGTTAATAAAATAATATCCAGGGGATGCATGCAGAGCTGTCATTTGCTGAGATAAGTCCGGCCGTGCGTCATGACTCTTTGAAACATCTCTGTTCCCGGAAATGCATCCACGAAGGAGCTGTGGAGGACCGTGGAGGACCCATCAGTGTATCCTCCGTTATAGCTCCTCCAGAGAGCCTCCTCGACGCTCGATCCTCGGTCCTCGAAGTACATTTAGAGAAATGAGATGTCCTTCAACATGGCGTGCTGAAATTAATTTCCGGGTCACTACCAGAGGACCGAGGAGTCGAGAATGATGAAATGAGAAATGGCCCAAGTTTCTCCAAATTGTACTTAAGTACAGTACTTGAGTACATTTAGTTTATTTACACCTCTGTTAAAAATACATTTAAAATGATCATAAAATCACTCAAATAGGATGTAATTGCGTTTTTGGTTTAGATATATTTACTAACTTTTACTAAATGATGTCTTGTCAGAAAGTGTTTCCAATCACCCACAGAAATGTGACTTGCTTTTTGCTGAATTTGAAACTCATTGGCCTACTTACATCCAAATAGTCTGTGTACCTTCCTCTGATATTCTGTTTTTAAACTGGTGAACAGAAAAGGAACTGCAAAGGGTTTTTGAGTTTTTACCTTAATGACCAAACTATCTTTGAGTGAGAGGAGGGAGGGACCTCTCGGAAGTAATTTCCAAACAAAAGCCTTCGTCTGGTAAAAGACCCTCGATGACAGAGGAAGATTTTGGCTATTGATAAGAAGAGCCTTAAAGAGGGTGGGATCAGGGATTAGTCAAAGATATTCAAGACATATTTTGAAAACAGAAAATGAACGAACATAGCTGAAGACAAAATATGTGAACAGATGTATGAGGAAACAGATCCTATCTCCATAACTAATGAAAACTCAGGAAAAAGTGGTGTTTTAAACTATAAAATTCATGACAGGGGAATGAACCATGGGCTCCGCAAACAGAACCAATTCTTAGACCTCTAGTCCACGATGAAGAGTTTTAGATATATGAAAACACAGGTGTTGTCTGACAATAAACGCACCGGTTAAATAAGTAATCTTCCTTTAACAGTACTCTCTAATATCAACTTGTTACCTGTTTAAAAGACACCTGTCCACAGAATCAATCAATCAGATTCCAACCTCTCCACCATGGCGAGACTAAAGAGCAGTCGAAGGACCTCAGGGTGAGATCGTAGACCTGCTCAAGGCTGGGATCGGCTACAAGACCATCAGAAAGCAGCATGGTGAGAAGAAGACCACTGTTGGTGCCATTATTCAGAAGAATAATGTGTGTGTTTCTAAATGGAAGTTATTGTGTACTGGTAAAAAGACATTAATGAAGCATGGGACAGAGGATACGGGTACTAAGCTCTTTACTGTTATTCATGCTTCTTCTTACAGCATCAACTCCCGGGCATACACTTATTCTCTGAACATTGTATGTTACTCTGGTTACACTGCGCCCCCTATTGGCAGGAGTATATCAGAACACAACATTTCCCCCCTTCTTAAAAGAGTTATTCTCCACTTGAACAGTATGCATAACATTAGCATTTTAAACAGACACTTCTGTAGTAACCATCTGTAATAATAATAACTTCACATATCACAATATGCAGAACATTTTCAAACATTAATTCAACCACAGTTTAAGTGACATAGTCCTCAATCCAAGCAGGCTGCTTTCTGATTCGCTGGTTCCTGCTCTGAGCACCATCCACTGTAGCTGGCTCAGCAGGCCTCACTTCTTCTCAATCAATCAATCAATAGGATACGGCTGTAATAGGCCTAAGGCCTTTTAGTCGCTCATAAATAAATGAGTAGATCACTGATTCTTTATTTACTATGGATGCTGGCAACAGTCACATAGTTCAAAGTGAAGGTGATGTTTGACCAGTAGTGGTCGAGGCGGGATTTAAGTTAGTTAATCGTCTTGGATGTGACAACGCTTTCTGGCAGATAATTCCACAAGTCAACCACACGCAGGCTGAAAAAGTTGTGGCGGATAGCCAGTCTTGAGTACTGTTTCTTTAACTTGAGGCAGTGTCCACGAGTTATGGTGTTATAATCCCGTTGTAGTGGGCATGATGTTTTGTAGATGTTGTGGAGATATTTGAAAACTTCGATCATATCTCCCCTCGCCCTTCTATAATACATACTCTGGATTTTAAGACTTTGCAGTCGTTCTTGATATGGTAGGTCCTTTAGTTCTGGAACCAGCTTCGTTGCCCTTCTCTGTATTTTCTCGATGAGCTAAGCATCCTTTTTGTACATGGGGGACCAAGCGACATTCCCATACTCGAGGAGTGGCCGTACAAGAGAGATGTATAAACTACGTATTACGTCAGAGTCCAAATAAGTGTATGATCTGCGGATCATTGCTAGGATACCATTCGCTTTCTTACTTGCCTGACCAACACACTCTCACTCCCTAAGCGTCCAATAGCGACGTTTGGTCAGTGTCCGTGGCGTCCAATTGTGACGCTCCTAGGCTCCTTCAGCATCATAAAGGGATGCAAATAGCTTTCAACTGATTGCAATGTATTCCCATCTGCGTCGGGATTTGACGCTCATGGAAGCACGGCATTCGTTTGTGTCGGATGCCCTTAAAAGTTATGTGAGCGTGACCATCCTTTACTCAGAAAAAATATTTGTTTCTCCGATTCGAAGGGGAAAAATACAAAAGCATTACACACAATTTAAACCAATCAATGGTGTGTAATTAACAAGGATAATCTGGTGTTTTTTAGTCGATGAGTAGTGCAGATATCACTGTAAAATCAATCGACAGTAAGAGGAATACTTACTTCCGGGTGTACAATTCTCCGTTATCCAATGGGAATGGACGCTCACATTGCCTTTAAGGGCAGCGGACATAAACGAATGCCGTGCTTCCATGAGCGTCAATTCCCGACGCAGATGGGAATACATTGCAATCAGTTGAAAGCTATTTGCGTCCCTTTATGACGCTGAAGGAGCCTAGGAGTGTCACAATTGGACGCCACGGACACTGACCAAACGTCGCTATTGGACGCTTAGGGAGTGAGAGTGTGTTGGCCTGACGGATATGGTCACTAAATGTCAGGGGATTGTCAACATTCACACCAAGGTCCTTTTCATTCTGAGTCTCGGATAGGTTTATAGTGTTTGACTTATCACCCATATTATTTATTTATTATTTATTTAGAAAACCTAAGTGCATTACTTTGCACTTTTCTGCATTGAATTTGAGTTGCCAACACTCGGACCATCTTTGTATTTCTCTGAGATCTGACTGGAGTTTTTCTGCATCCTCTTTACACTTAATTTCCTTGAAGACTTTAGTATCATCTGCAAACATCTGGACCCTGGAGCTCACATTATCGGGTAGGTCGTTGATATAGAGGACAAACAGTGCAGGACCCAGGACACTAGCTTGTGGAATTCCACTGAGAACTGGTCACCATCCAGATGGTTTCCCGTTAACAAAGACTCTCTGTCGCCTGTTTTTGAGAAAGTCTGAGATCCAGGTGAGTATGTCTCCACGGATACCATACCCATAGAGCTTATTCAGTAATCTTTTGTGAGGTACAGTATCAAATGCTTTCTGGAAATCCAAATAAATGGCATCGAGACTTCCTCTTTCTTCAAGGGTACGAGACCATATGTCAAGGCAGGCCAGGAGTTGGGTTGAACAGGATCTGCTCTGGACGAAGCCGTGTTGGCGGTCTGATAATAGGTTGTTTGAGTCAAGATGTTCTATGACGGCATCACACACCAAGGATTCAAGGCAAGGCAAGGCAAGTTTATTTATATAGCACTTTTCAACACAAGGCAATTCAAAGTGCTTTACAAAAAATGAAAGACATTAAGAAAATGGCATTTAAAATCAGTCATTAAAAAGAAAAGCTAATAAAATAAACATTAAAAGAAAAAAATACATGGATAAAAGTTACAGTGCAGTCTAAGATATGAATAGTTCAATTAAAAGCAGCGACAAAAAGAAAAGTCTTCAGCCTGGATTTAAAAGTAGTAAGAGTTGCAGCGGACCTGCAGGTTTCTGGGAGTTTGTTCCAGATATTTGGAGCATAATAACTGAACGCTTCTTTATCATGTTTAGTTCTGACTCTGGGGACAGAAAGTTGAACAGTCCCTGAAGACCTGAGAGATCTGGATGGTTCATAATTTAGCAGGAGGTCAGAAATGTATTTTGGGCCTAAACCATTCAGTGCTTTATAAACCAGCAGCAGTATTTTGAAATCTATTATTTGACACACAGGAAGCCAGTGGAAAGACTTCAGAACAGGAGTGATGTTATCCACTTTCTTAGTGTTAGTGAGGACTCGAGCAGCGGCGTTCTGAATCAGCTGCAGCTTTCTAATAGATTTTTTAGTGAGACCTGTGAAGACACCATTGCAGTAGTCGAGTCTACTGAAGATAAAAGCATGGACAAGTTTTTCTAAATCCTGCTGTGACATTAGTCTTTTAATCCTAGATATATTCTTTAGGTGATAGTAGGCTGATTTAGTAACTGTTTTAATGTGACTGTTGAAACTCAGGTCAGAGTCCATGACTACACCTAGATTTCTGGCTTTATCTGTTGGTTTGAACATTGCAGACTGAAGCTCAGCGCTAACTTTTATACGTTCTGCCTTGGCTCCAAAAATCATTACCTCAGTTTTATCTTTGTTTAATTGGAGAAAGAGAAGAGGCCCCAAGATGGAGCCTTGAGGTACCCCACATGTCATATTTGTCAACTCGGATGTGTATTTACCTATAGAAACAAAGTTGTTTATGTCCTTTAAGTAGGATTCAAACAAATTTAGAACTGTTTTCGAAAGTCCCACCCAGTTTTCCAGTCGTTCTAGTAATATATTGTGGTCAACAGTGTCAAACGCAGCACTGAGATCTAATAATACTAACACTGAAGTTCTGCCACTGTCTGTGTTTAAGTGGATGTTATTAAATACCTTTACAAGAGCAGTCTCAGTGCTGTGGTTTGGACGAAAGCCTGACTGGAACACATCAAAACAGTTATTTAAATGCAAGAAATTACTCAACTGTTGAAAAACAACTTTTTCAATGATTTTACCTAGAAATGGGAGGTTTGATATGGGCCTGTAATTGTTCATTACTGAAGCATCTATATTATTCTTTTTTAAGAGCGGTTTAATGACTGCAGTTTTCAGGGCCTGTGGAAAAATACCTGAGTGAAGAGATTTGTTTACTATATGAAGTAGATCTGAGGCCATGCAAGGCAAAACATCTTTGAAAAATCCTGTTGGAATAATATCAAGGCAGCAGGAGGAGGACTTCAGAAGTTGTATAATGTCCTCTAGGTTTTTATCATTAATCTGATGGAATTGTGTCATTCAAGGAGTTTGCATACTACTGCTATAAGGCTGACAGGCCTATAGTTTCCAGGATTGCTTTGGTCATCTTTTTTGAATAGAGGAGTTACATGACCATCCTTCCAAGGCTGTGGTACCACACCTTCATCAAGCGATTTTTAAAATATAGTAAGTAAGGGTTTATCTAGTTCGTCACACAGTTCTTTGAGAATCCTGGGATAGATGCCATCCGGTCTTGATGCTTTTGAGGCATCTAAGTTCGATAGTTTTTTATGGATGTCCTTAGATGTGACGTCCAATTTATTTAGTGTAGTATTAAATGGTCTGTCCTGGAAGTCTGGTATTGATGAGGTATCCTCTTTTGTGAACACACTAGCAAAGAAGGAATTTAGTGTATTGGCTTTGTCTGATGGAGGAGTGAATGTTTCTGGAAGAACCGACAGGTGTGAAGCATCCCAGGTTTTTCCATTATCAAGCGTATAACGGAGCGTCCACACTACAGCTTCAAAAAAAGCTTGGAGCTGGGCGTGTCTGAAGCTTGGGCATTTTATTCAAGCACGCGACCAACAACCAATCACATGAATCTCCCGCCCCCGACATACAAAGCAAAAACCCCCGGGGATTTTATGGGAGCAATATATATATAAACTCCCCAAACAGGCGAAAACCTACCAGTTTCACCCCACTGTCTCTGCCACCTCCCTCCATGCCTGGTTCCTCCGGTTTGTATCCCGGTAGGTGAAGAGGGTCTGGTCATACAAAACCGGGTGATTTGCTACAGCGATAATTAGTTTCTCCTCCATCTTTTTTTTGAAATATAGAAATGAACGGCGGGATTTCTCTCCCAGCTTAGACGCGGTTTGATTGGCTACGGCTTGAGCTGTCAGATTTTCCGAAACGGGATTTGATTGGCTGGCGCTGGCTACTCCGGCGTCTCTGGAGATGGCGGAGACGGACCGCTATGCTACCCACAATTCAGTTCGGCGAAAAAGCGAGGCAACGTGACGTCACCCCATTCAAAGTGAATGGGCAGATTGAAGCTGTCAACGCTGTAGTGTGGACGGGCCGTAGTGTGGAGGTCCTTTCTGCTGGGTCACTTTCAGAGGCCCACTGAACTTTGGCTTTCCCTTTTTGACATGCAGCACGTTTCTCACACGCACCAAGCTTCCCGGATGTATTTTGGGAATCTTGGCATTTATTTTGGCGTCAGTGTATGTTTTCATGTGCCACTGTTTCTTTTCCACTCTGTCTCTCAGTTCTTGATCCTGAGTATCAGTAAGTTGTGGCAGGATTGAGAGTTTGGTTCGCATTTTTCTTCCATACATGAGCTGGAAAGGAGATGTCCCTGTAGTGGCGTGAGGTGTAGCTCTGTAGACCTGAAGAAACTCAGCAACGTGAGCTTTCCACGGAGTGTTCTCTCTGTGCAGTGAGCATGCTTTCCTTCAGCACTCTATTTAGCCTCTCCACAGCTCCATTTCCTTCTGGATGGTAGATTGTAGTCCTGATGTGTTGGATGTCTCTTTCTTCTAGGAAAGAGGCGAGTTCTGAGGATGTGAATTGTGGACCGTTATCTGTCACCACAGAGACGGGGTTCCCTTTTTGGCTGAACACTGATCTCATGAAGGTGATCACTGTTGCAGTAGTGCATCTTGGGGCAAAACACACTTCTGGTCATTTTGAATAGTAGTCAGTCATAGTAATAGCAAACTTACAGTCCACCGGACCAGTCTCAAATGAGCCCACGATGTCGAGTGCAAGATTTTGCCATGGCCCCTGAGGCAGAGGGACTGGTGGCATACTGTAGGTACAGGGTTAGTTTTAGCTGTCTTATCATTCATCTGGCAGGACACACAGGCGGCGATAACCGATTGTACCAGTGCATCCATTTTAGGCCACCAATACAAGTCTCTGAGTCTCTGTTTTGTGCGTACAATGCCTTGGTGGCTCTCGTGTGCTAAGGACACCATGTGTGAGTCTAGCTTGACTTTAACCTGTGACTCCCTCTCAGAATGAGTTGTTCATGTACAGAAAGTTCATTTCTCACCTGGTAGTACATCAACATGTTAGCAGGCAGGCCTTTGGATGAACACGGCCACCCGTCTGTCATGTAGTTGCGTAGCTGACGTAACTCTGGACAGGAAGTGCAGGCATCTGTGAAGTCAGACGAGGGAATAGCAGTCAGCAGGGCAGAGACAGCAACAACAGTCTTTGGTTCCGTGTCTGAGGTGCAGTCCTGTCCGTGTGGCAGTGGCAGGCGGGAAAGGCAATCTGCTGCATGCTTCTGAGCTCCGGGTCTGTAGACAATATCATAGTTGAAGCAGAGTAGCCTGGCAGACCAGCGTACTACTCTCATTCCCATGCCTTTTTTAGCCAAGAGTGTGGTCAAAGCTTGGTGATCAGTCCTTAAGGTGAACTTTGTTCCCCACAAGTAGGTTTTCCAACGCTCTGCAGCCCACACACAGGCCAAAGCTTATTTGTCTACCACAGAGTACTTTCTCTCTGCAGCACTAAGAGAGCGGGAAGCAAATGCCACTGTTCTTTCAGTGTTGTCAGGATGTATCTGTGTCAGCACCCCACCTATGCCATAGTCTGAGGCATCTGTAGACACTATGGTGGGCAGTGACGGGTCAAAAAGAGCAAGTGATGAACTATCTGTGATGAGTAGTTTAACCTGCTGAAAACTACTCTGTGCCTCATCCGTCCATGTGAATGTAGCTCTGCGTAGCACATCTCTCATTGGTTCCACCACAGTTGCATAGTTCTGTATGAACTTGGAGTACCACGATGTTAGGCCAAGAAAAGACCTGAGAGTCACTGGATCACTGGGTGATGGAGCATCCCGAATAGCTGCAATGTGGTCATCGTTTGGCAGCAGACCTTCCTTGCTTATGCTGTGTCCTAGATACGTTAGTTTGTCCTGGTAGAATTTACATTTATTTGTGTTGAGACTTAGTCCAGCTTCCTGCAGTCGGCACAGTACTGCTTTCAGGCGGGTTTTATGCTCAGCACGGCATGAGGAGTAAACGATGATATCATCCAGATATGCCTGCACTCCAGGTAAATCTTTCGGCACCATGGACATCATCTTCTGAAATGCTGAGGGTGCTGATTGTAAGGGAAACTTCTGTTGCAATGGAGAGTCAGGACTCAGAGAGACACGGGACGAGCAGGAGTTCTGAATGTCAAACACTGAGATTTAATACAAGTAATCGGCCGGAGAAATTCACATCATAAGTCACACAGTCAAATATTCTGACTGCTCCGGTGGGTTGCCATGTCAATTCTGACTCTCTTCTCATCTTGGCAGACCTTTAATTAGCTTCACTCAGAGTCATCCCACATATTGGGGGAAGGTGTACGTGACCATCTGGAAGCAATGAATTATCTTTATCTGACTCTAGGGCCCTTGTGACCGAGAGTTGACCGGTCATTACATTTGGTAAGGTCAGCCACAGTTGACCGTTCCCCTTCCTTAAGACAGATACCAGACTTCGGCTTGGTCATAAAACGTCAACAGGCTGAAAGGTCAAATATTTTAGGAGTAAGGATAATTATTCTTTGACACTTAAGAGTAAAGACAAAATTAATCCCTCACACTGATGCTAGCCCATAGCAAACTCGCTTGTACCTGAGAGTCCCTCGTGAGTAATGAAAGCAGTCAGATCTCTGCTGTCCTCATGCAGTGGAAGCTGGTAGTATGCATTAGGCAGGTTGAGGGTTGGGAATATGGTAGCTTCTCTGAGTTCTGAGAAGAGCTCCTCCATGTGTGGAATGGGGTAGCAATCCATTATGACAGCCTTGTTAGGCTCCCTGAGGTCTGTACACATCCTTATTTTAGATGAGTTCCTTCGTTGAATCACAACGATCGGTGATACCCAGGGAGAGGCATCTATTTTTTCAATGATGTCAGCATGAAGAAGGCGCTTTAACTCTGCAGAAACAGCATCTCTGACTGAGAACGGAAGCCTTCTCAATTTCTGCTGCACAGGCTTCACATCATCTTTCACTTTCACTTTGTGTACAACGTTCCTAACACAGCCCATAGGTAAAGCTGTATTAACAGGTGCAGATGCAGTAGGTGTCAGTGTAGTAGGAGTTGCAGGTGGGGTTGTTATCTCTCTGACTGTCTGCTCTGAATTCAGTACCACTCTGTTTCTCATGATGACTATTTACAGTGCCTCAAACAGGTCCAGGCCCAGCACAGCAGTATTGAACCTGACTTCACAATGAAAAGTGTAGCTGAGGCAGTATTTCCGTCACAGGATTTGCATATTTTGTTTGTAGCAGGACATTGTGTGGAATTGGCCATATGTTTATCTGAATCACATCTGTAACGTCTTCGTGCTTGCTCAGACTTTCTCTCACCTTTCCTTTGTTTACTTGCAGCAAAGTTTTTGTTCCCATTTTGGCGCCCTGATCTCTCTCACAGGCACTTCACTGTTGGAGAACTCAGCCACGTTGCGCGCCGCCGTTTCCACCTGATTTGCAATCTGAATGGCTTTATCCAGTGTCAGTTTGTCTTCTAGCAGCAAGCGTTCACGTATGCGTCCACTGTAGGCTTTTTCCACAATCTGATCACACAACATATCCTGTTCTGCATTTCCAAATTCACACAAAACGATAATTTCACGTAGCGCAGAGACGTACTGTGCAATTGTTTCATCATGTCTCTGGGCTCGTTCGCGGAACTTGTGTCTCTCCGCAATTACGTTTACCTTCGGCACGAAATGCGCCCGTAGTGCAGTCACGGCATGGTTGTATGTAGTTCCCGTTTCAGTTAATGTGTAGAAAATCCTCTGTGCTTCGGTTCCGACGCTGTGTAGCAGCGTAGCACGTATACGGGTATCCGACCACTTGGCTCCTTCCACGTCGATCACTAGCAGATAGTTTCGAACATTTTTAGCTATGTTCCAAATGGCATAGTAGGTTCTCCCGGACACTGAAGAAAGGTGAGAGGTAAAGGAGTAGAAGCCACGGCCATCCTCGTCGCCAATTTGATGTGTACTAGTACATTAATGAAGCAAGGGACAGAGGATACGGGTACTAAGCTCTTTACTGTTATTCATGCTTCTTCTTACAGCATCAACTCCCGGGCATACGTTTATTCTCTGAACGCTGTATGTTACTCTGGTTACAGTGCGCCCCCTATTGGCAGGAGTATATCAGAACACAACAGAAGTAACACAAAATGAGCATCAATGGCCGTCGGTCTGACTCTGGGCCCTTTCTCATTTCTCGAACTCCCCTCCTCGACTCCCCTCCTCGACTCCTATCCTCGATACTTAGTCCCACCCACAGGAGATGCGAGCGGAGGAGCCGAGGAGGGGAACCGAGGAGAGAGGAGGGGAAGCAGCAGGCGGTTAGAGAAATGAGAACTCCTCTCCTCTGAGCGGTCATTTTAAAGAGACGTCCATTAATGATGACAGAAGGCACAGCAGCCCTCTGTCTGATGGACAGATGTGTTCATGATGACTTATATATTTACTTTGATTCATTCACAGTGCGGTATAATGAGACAATAACAGGCTACAGATGCGGACAGCGGACACGCGACACACACATATGTATATATTTATATAAATATATACAATTTCAGAATCAAACAGAGCACTCTCATAATAACGTAACACTATCAGAGACTGGATATATCCCCCCCCCCCCTCTCCCCTCTGGTCGCTACAATGAGGAAAATAAATTACGGGCAAAAAGTTGTATTTACAAGTATTAAAAGTAAGCAGAGGACACCAAACCAACTGAGACCTGTCTGTCCGCTGCATCTACACACACACACACTGTACCACACACACACACCCACACAACACACAACACACACACACACACACACACACACACACACACACACACACACACACACACACACACACACACGCACATACAGCTCCTAAAACAGGCTACAGCCGTTGTGTATTTGATTGTGAAGCACTAAATTGTTTTAGAAAAATATCGACTCTTTGTTTGTAGATATACTAAACTAAAGCAAATAAAGAGAGTAGGCCTGTTCTACTGAGTGATATATATTATACACACTGCTCTGCTTTCTGCACGGACCTCACAGCTGTTCTCACTGTAAACATCACGTTGCGTCGGGTGGCATGGGGTGGCAACTGCCACCCTAAACAATAGCCTTGCCACCCCAGCTGCCACCCCAGTTGGCATCTTTGTTTTGAAAGAAAAGTTGTGGCTCATCGGACATTTATGAGAGAAAGTCTCTAATGTCCGAGTGCAAGTGAATGCACCACAAGATGCACGTCATGTAACCCCTCCCCCGGTCCTGGCGCGAGAGTGGAAATATGATTGGTGGCGAATTCACTTGAACGGGGGACGGCGCAAAACGACAAGCCTTTCGTTCGGACCAAGCGGCAAACTCTGGGGAACAGCCGGGAAGCCAATACGGAAGTGCCACACACTGCAGTTCATATATTGGCCAATAGGCGATGGGCTGCAGAAAGGAGCAATTTCCATAGACCCCCATGTTAAAATGCCCAGCTTTACAGCAGAAAAAAACATGTTTCTGTCCCTGGCTCCATACATTTTTATTATCGATATAGTTAGATTCCACCTTCATGATTATGGATCTGTGAGTGAATTGTTTTCTAACACGACCCTTTTATTTATATTAGGTCTTAAAGTTTTTGCATTAATTAGGGCATGGTCACGTTGATGGACACGTACATGCCTCACTGTCAGCTAATAGCAACTTGTCCATTCTGACTGCTCCGGTGGGTTGCCATGTCAATTCTGACTCTCTTCTCATCTTGGCAGACCTTTAATTAGCTTCACTCAGAGTCATCCCACATATTGGGGGAAGGTGTACGTGACCATCTGGAAGCAATGAATTATCTTTATCTGACTCTAGGGCCCTTGTGACCGAGAGTTGACCGGTCATTACATTTGGTAAGGTCAGCCACAGTTGACCGTTCCCCTTCCTTAAGACAGATACCAGACTTCGGCTTGGCCATAAAACGTCAACAGGCTGAAAGGTCAAATATCTTAGGAGTAAGGATAATTATTCTTTGACACTTAAGAGTAAAGACAAAATTAATCCCTCACACTGATGCTAGCCCATAGCAAACTCGCTTGTACCTGAAGAGTCCCTCGTGAGTAATGAAAGCAGTCAGATCTCTGCTGTCCTCATGCAGTGGAAGCTGGTAGTATGCATTAGCCAGGTTGAGGGTTGGGAATATGGTAGCTTCTCTGAGTTCTGAGAAGAGCTCCTCCATGTGTGGAATGGGGTAGCAATCCATTATGACAGCCTTGTTAGGCTCCCTGAGGTCTGTACACATCCTTATTTTAGATGAGTTCCTTCGTTGAATCACAACGATCGGTGATACCCAGGGAGAGGCATCTATTTTTTCAATGATGTCAGCATGAAGAAGGCGCTTTAACTCTGCAGAAACAGCATCTCTGACTGAGAACGGAAGCCTTCTCAATTTCTGCTGCACAGGCTTCACATCATCTTTCACTTTCACTTTGTGTACAACGTTCCTAACACAGCCCATAGGTAAAGCTGTATTAACAGGTGCAGATGCAGTAGGTGTCAGTGTAGTAGGAGTTGCAGGTGGGGTTGTTATCTCTCTGACTGTCTGCTCTGAATTCAGTACCACTCTGTTTCTCATGATGACCATTTACAGTGCCTCAAACAGGTCCAGGCCCAGCACAGCAGTATTGAACCTGACTTCACAATGAAAAGTGTAGCTGAGGCAGTATTTCCGTCATGGAATGCACGTAAATGCAGTTTCCCTAGTACTGGGATTCTCTGTCTTGAGTATGTGACTAGAGGAACCTTTGTAGGTTTCAGTGGTATGTGACTGAAGTAGGTCTCATAAACATGAGCAGGCAGCAGTGACACGGAAGAACCAGTATCTACTATCATCTCAAATGACTGGTTAGCAGGAGAAAGTCCTAAATCTACAGCGCACATTATTTTCTTCTCTTTTGGGGCAGTATTATTCAGCAATAAAACAGTCAGTTCTGTAATAACGACCTCCCTCACTTCACGTTTTTGTTCTGAACGACACACTTCGGTAAAAATGCCCAGTTTTTCCACAGGATTTGCATATTTTGTTTGTAGCAGGACATTGTGTGGAATTGGCCATATGTTTATCTGAATCACATCTGTAACGTCTTCGTGCTTGCTCAGACTTTCTCTCACCTTTCCTTTGTTTACTTGCAGCGAAGTTTTTGTTCCCATTTTGGCGCCCTGATCTCTCTCACAGGCACTTCACTGTTGGAGAACTCAGCCACGTTGCGCGCCGCCGTTTCCACCTGATTTGCAATCTGAATGGCTTTATCCAGTGTCAGTTTGTCTTCTAGCAGCAAGCGTTCACGTATGCGTCCACTGTAGACTTTTTCCACAATCTGATCACACAGCATATCCTGTTCTGCATTTCCAAATTCACACAAAACGATAATTTCACGTAGCGCAGAGACGTACTGTGCAATTGTTTCATCATGTCTCTGGGCTCGTTCGCGGAACTTGTGTCTCTCCGCAATTACGTTTACCTTCGGCACGAAATGCGCCCGTAGTGCAGTCACGGCATGGTTGTATGTAGTTCCCGTTTCAGTTAATGTGTAGAAAATCCTCTGTGCTTCGGTTCCGACGCTGTGTAGCAGCGTAGCACGTATATGGGTATCCGACCACTTGGCTCCTTCCACGTCGATCACTAGCAGATAGTTTTCGAACATTTTTAGCTATGTTCCAAATGGCATAGTAGGTTCTCCCGGACACTGAAGAAAGGTGAGAGGTAAAGGAGTAGAAGCCACGGCCATCCTCGTCGCCAATTTGATGTGTACTAGTACATTAATGAAGCAAGGGACAGAGGATACGGGTACTAAGCTCTTTACTGTTATTCATGCTTCTTCTTACAGCATCAACTCCCGGGCATACATTTATTCTCTGAACGCTGTATGTTACTCTGGTTACAGTGCACCCCCTATTGGCAGGAGTATATCAGAACACAACAGAAGTAACACAAAATGAGCATCAATGGCCGTCGGTCTGACTCTGGGCCCTTTCTCATTTCTCGAACTCCCCTCCTCGACTCCCCTCCTCGACTCCTATCCTCGATACTTAGTCCCACCCACAGGAGATGCGATCGGAGGAGCCGAGGAGGGGAACCGAGGAGAGAGGAGGGGAAGCAGCAGGCGGTTAGAGGAATGAGAACTCCTCTCCTCTGAGCGGTCATTTTAAAGAGACGTCCATTAATGATGACAGAAGGCACAGCAGCCCTCTGTCTGATGGACAGATGTGTTCATGATGACTCATATATTTACTTTGATTCATTCACAGTGCGGTATAATGAGACAATAACAGGCTACAGATGCGGACAGCGGACACGCGACACACACATATGTATATATTTATATAAATATATACAATTTCAGAATCAAACAGAGCACTCTCATAATAACGTAACACTATCAGAGACTGGATATATCCACCCCCCCTCTCCCCTCTGGTCGCTACAATGAGGAAAATAAATTACGGGCAAAAAGTTGTATTTACAAGTATTAAAAGTAAGCAGAGGACACCAAACCAACTGAGACCTGTCTGTCCGCTGCATCTACACACACACACACTGTACCACACACACACACCCACACAACACACACACACACACACACACACACACACACACACACACACACACACACACACACACACACACACACACACACACACACACACACACATGCACGCACAGACACACACACACACACACACACACACACACACACACACACACACACACACACACACACACACACACACACACACACACACACACACACACACACACACATACAGCTCCTAAAACAGGCTACAGCCGTTGTGTATTTGATTGTGAAGCACTAAATTGTTTTAGAAAAATATCGACTCTTTGTTTGTAGATATACTAAACTAAAGCAAATAAAGAGAGTAGGCCTGTTCTACTGAGTGATATATATTATACACACTGCTCTGCTTTCTGCACGGACCTCACAGCTGTTCTCACTGTAAACATCACGTTGCGTCGGGTGGCATGGGGTGGCAACTGCCACCCTAAACAATAGCCTTGCCACCCCAGCTGCCACCCCAGTTGGCATCTTTGTTTTGAAAGAAAAGTTGTGGCTCATCGGACATTTATGAGAGAAAGTCTCTAATGTCCGAGTGCAAGTGAATGCACCACAAGATGCACGTCATGTAACCCCTCCCCCGGTCCTGGCGCGAGAGTGGAGATATGATTGGTGGCGAATTCACTTGAACGGGGGACGGCGCAAAACGACAAGCCTTTCGTTCGGACCAAGCGGCAAACTCTGGGGAACAGCCGGCAAGCCAATACGGAAGTGCCACACACTGCAGTTCATATATTGGCCAATAGGCGATGGGCTGCAGAAAGGAGCAATTTCCATAGACCCCCATGTTAAAATGCCCAACTTTACAGCAGAAAAAAACATGTTTCTGTCCCTGGCTCCATACATTTTTATTATCGATATAGTTAGATTACACCTTCATGATTATGGATCTGTGAGTGAATTGTTTTCTAACACGACCCTTTTATTTATATTAGGTCTTAAAGTTTTTGCATTAATTAGGGCGTGGTCACGTTGATGGACACGTACATGCCTCACTGTCAGCTAACAGCAACTTGTCCACTCTGCTAGGCTACAACGTTAGTTAGTCATAGTACTGTACTTGACTCTTTAGCTTTAGCCGTGTTCGTGGTGATATACCAGACAATTAAGATGTCGTGCTGTGCGCTTGAATGTACTAACAGAACTTCCAAGAAGTCTACTCTCAGCTTTTTTCGGTGAGTAAAATGATAATATTATACATGTTAACCCCGTTAGCAGGTGTTTGTGTGCTTGTTAGCTTAGCTTGTTATGTAGCTTATTAGCCAGCTAAGGACGTAACCCTTTATACATGTGTATATATATACAGTTTAGTTTATGATTCAGCCTTGGGTAAGACTTTTATAGTCTCTGGCTATGACGCCCATAATGCTAAATGGGAGCAAATGTTAAAAGGGGACCCAATTATCCCAGTGGTGGCCGCCGGAGTCCGCCGCCGAAGCTAACCGGAGCCGTAGCTAGCCCTTTGCGGCTCCGTTAGCTTCGGCCAGCGGCGGAGCCCGGCGTTATAACTGGAGATCAAGGAATGCAGCGAAACGCGGAATTGGTTCGCCTGCAGCCCGCTATAGTATTAATAATAAATGATGTTGAACAAGGCTTATTAAGCTGAACATCGCCACAATTGTTCTGCTATATATCAGTACTTATTTTATTTTCTTAACGTGTGAATGATAAGCATTAAGAATAACAACAAATAACTATTTATCTTGCATATTGTCTCGTTTGATTATGAATGTAACGCTTATATAGTGGAACTACACTGTTTTATCAAAACCAAAGTGCCACGCAGTAACTTGGTAGGCATGTATTTCAGCAGGAAATGTGCAACCCAGATTACATTTACCAACACAGACTATATAGAAATATTTGTAAAAGTTGTTCATGCGTTATTAAGTGAATATGGCATTAACCCTCCTGTTGTCTTTGGGTCGGTTTTCATGTATTTTTGAATAAAGGTTTCCTTTAGGTGATCCAGACAGGCTGGACCAGTGGGTGCTGAACATCCGGAGGAATACATGGACCCCCAACGTTTCTTCTCGCCTGTGCAGTGCACACTTTGAGAGTCATCCCTTCAGCACGGACTCATGGGTACAGATCCTTTTTAAAAATAATAATAACTTGGTTCCATTTGTGAGTGTAAATTGTTGTTACTAATTAAATACATGTTATACATCATACAATGCTAAATAATTGTTATGGCACAGCTTGCACATCAGTGATGAGTAATGTTCTTTTGATTAAAGGCCAAATTAAGATTTTGCCAGTTAAGTAAAGAAACATAGAAATCGATTTTTTTGCAAACCATCCCATTTCTCTTCAATTTATGCAAAGACTCTTTATCATAGGTAGAGAATTGCCATTTCCCCCACATACTCTATGTTAAAAACAGATGAATTATATTACCTTTTTTTACATTATTTTAATAGCAACATTCATTCATCTGTTGTCATCTTATAACTTATTTATCTTAACAGCTATCACTGTAAAAAAAAAAAGATTTAATTTTACTATACAATATTTACCTTTACATTCTGTTCTTGCATATGTCTTATTATATTTACGTGTATATAGATTTCTGCCTGCACTAATTTATTATTCTTAATTTAATTTTGAATTTCTTTTATTGTTTTATGTCTTATATAACTATGTTGCATTGTTGGGGGAGCTCGGGACAGATGATTTGCATTTCCATTCTTACACTGTAGCCGATGTGCTATGACATAAATCCTTTGAATCTGAATCTTGGAAACACGTAATTGTTGAATAGATTAACTGCATAGTTAACATGTTGGCCCTCTATTGTCTTTTATAATGCACTCTTACATTTAAAACAACATTATTCAAAAGAAAGTTGAATACCTCAAAAAGTTATTTTATGTGTTTTTGTTTATTACTTTTATTAGGGAAGGAGATGCCTGAAAAACACTGCAGTGCCCACCATTTTCTATTTCACCAAAGAACAACAGCCTGGAAGGAGAAGCAGGTGAGTAGCAATGACGAGGTCTGTGACAGTCCTAGTTCGACTGTTAACAGCAAGGAGGGTTGCAGATGGAGACCATGGTAGTGGTGAAAACAGTCTAGCTGCTGATCAGAGCAATATCATTATGATACAAGGCACACCTGAAGAAGCCTTTGTTGTTCCACATGTGGAGCATAATGACATTCCAACAGCCAATGCTTGTGAGGAGGATGTTGGTTTGGGTAGCAGCAGCCAACAAACAGACTCCGCCTCTGTTCACTCTTACACTTGGGCTTTAAACTAAGACGGGTCATACTGAATAGTTTGTGCACACATTTCTAACATGTGATCTTTCTTTCATGTAGGACGCTTGAGGGAAGATGCAACGCCTCGGCCAATGGGATGTCTTCTCCATGTGAAAGAGATTGAAGGCATCATTTATAACTTGAGACAATTTTCCAAAAGTGATGACTTGTATTGGCTTAGGCAGTAATGGATTACATCTAATACGAATCAAGATCGTATAGAGAAAAAGGGAAGTGTAATCCTTAGATACATAGGAAGAGATGTAATCGCATTAGTTTGACTTTTCTAATAATAGGGAAACTCAGGATTACAATCTTCAAAACCTAAAAAGAGCAGATAGTGCTTGTTGTAAAATGATCAAATGGTATCTCTTCTCTGGAAGCGGTACTGTTCTGTAGGCTAATACTTGTGAATCTGTACACCTACTGCCTGAATCTGCTTTATGGTATTATATTATACATTTCAGTAAACACATCATATTCATATTTCTTCTCTCCTGTGTTTATTTGCATTGCATTTGATATTGAGGTAATCCAAAAGAAAAATAAAGTTATCACGTTACATTACTTTTATATCTTGATACTCACATGAAGTTACTGGTTGTGTTTTTGGCAAGTAGCCCTCCCAACCCTGTACATAAGTTATATCATTTTAATTACTGATACAGTTGTTGCACATCTTTAATTTATGTTCTAGTGTACTTAAGTCATACAATGATTCAAAACCTTTACTTTTCATAAAATGCAAGATGTAACTTTCAATGTGAAATAGATCTGATTAAATAAAGAGTAAAAGCACAATCTTAAATGTTGACATTTATCATTTTCCTATGCTTATTGTTAATGTACTGTAGTGGTGTTATAAACAAAATGTTGTCGTAAAGGAAATTAAGATGTTTTTTATTTGTTGACAAAAGATTTAAAGTTGATGCTCGCAACATGTGGGAACATTTATGGAGAAAAAATGTTCTATTGTAAAACAAATATTTATCTGCATACTGAACGAAACTCTCTAAAAGGTATTATCTTCTGTGACGGTACGACCCTGTAGGGATTGTGGGTATTGCACTTCATAATTACATTCTATTCTATGTAGAGGAAGAGCAGCCATGTTAACAGTGTTATGGCTACAGATGTAATATCTAACTCAACATTAGCCATGACAGTCTGGGCTTAGCAAGGGCCTTAGAATACATACTCTAAAGGCCATATCCAAAGACAGTGATACTGACATTTTAGCAGTTCACAGTCTTTGGGGGTGGTCTTTCAGGCAATTGGCTGGTGACTTAAAACAAATATCATTTCCCCTAGGGGTGAAATGAACTCCATCTCGCAAAAACAGCCCAGGACTGTCATGTCTAATGTTGGAGTGGTCAACAATGACACCATTTAGGCTATGAACAAAAGAAGCCATCACACTGTTAACAAACTTCCGGGCCTTGTCAATTTTGACAGGATTTGCACCAGCCCTCCACCGGCGCCTCTGGGAGAGCATGATCTTCAAGCCAGGGTGCCGATGGTGAAGCTGGTCCAGGTCCTCCTTCATCTGGTTCAGCAACTGAACACTGGGCACATCCCCCAAGTCATTGCCGCCACAGTGGATGAGGAGGACATCCGGGACTGCTCTTCCTCGCAGGGAGTAGGAAAAGAAACGGAGGACACCTCTCCAGCGCAGTCCACCCCAACCGAACCAGCATACCCTCAGGTCGAGGCCAAGGTTGCTGCCGATGGTCTCTGTAGCTCTCTGGGCTCCATGCCGGACATAGCTGTCTCCGATTATCCATACAGTCACTATGGGAGGGAAATAAATGAGAGTAACAAATGCTTCAGATAATGAGGAATATCAAATTAAGTATAAAGGGTTGCTCATTTTGTTCCTTTGACAATAACATACAAAATAACTATGAAATCACACCTGTATGGTTAAAAGTAACAAGAGAGCAAAACCTCAAAAAACAGATTAACAGCACACAGTTTATATATTTATATATATATGTATATACTGTGTGCTGTTTATCTACAATTGTGCACACATGTATATGTATAGTATGTTTGTGTGTAATGTCAACCATCTGAAGTCATGTAAAGTAAGCCAGGACCATCAACTTACAGGTTGTGCAGTTTGGCGTGGAGGAGGTTGCCATCTTCTTTTTTCTTAATACTGAAATAAATTTAAAAAAATGAATCAATATAAAAGCACCTTTCTTTTTCTACAGTCATATTTCATTAATCATATTTAATGCACGCAACACTGGCCATATCTCTGCTAGTTTACAAAGTTTAGTTACAAATGACATTTATATTTGAAAAACGGTGAAGCACTTAAAAAAAAATTGTATAGTGTAGGTTCAAGAACATTTAAATCAAAAGGACAAATGTTGTAAAGTTACAGGGTATCTTACCTTCAGAATATGCCGGGAACGAGGAGCAGTGACCGCAAGCTGGGTTGTTAGCATAGGTTGTTAGCTTAATACTGAGAGCATGTTAGCTTCTTAGCCTGAGCTAGGTCTGGAACGTCACGCTCGGTGGCAGCAGGTCCCGCCCTGTCCCGCCTCGGCTCCGCCTCAGCACCGCCTCTTTGCCCTTATTTGGAGCAGGCTGGAGAAGGTGGGAGTTAGACTCTGACGTCACTGTCGAGCCGTTAGTGGCCGACTCCGCCTACTAAGGGCTTCACGGCAACTCTGCAGAATCCTATGGGTGATGTCACGGACCCTACGTCCATTTATATATACAGTCTATGGTTCGGACCCAAGCACTGAAGGAATGAGGTAGTTGCGGTCTACAATGACAGAGAAGAGAATGTCAAGTTTGGCTGTACTCAGCATTGAATCAAAACGCATTACAGCTGTTGATCTTAATACGTTTGTGAGGCGTTTTGCTGAATAAAATAGTAATCGCCGCATTCAGCTGTAATAGACATGCCAACTTGATGCTCTGCTCACGGATGACTCGATGAGAATAACAAACTGTTAAGATGATGACCTTGTATGCGTGTATATATTTTTTTCTTTGTGGGGGTCTGCCCCCAAAAAACAGTTTTAAGTCCTGAGAAAGTAAAATCAGACGGTGGGTAAAACTACACTGCCCAGCCAACAGAAAGTAACCACTTTGATGTAACTAGGCCAGTAGGTAAGGACCTTCCACTGGATAATAACTGCAGCGATGTTTTAGCTGAATACACATTTTCTAACCCTAACTGATGCAGTTAGTCACTTCTTTAATGTTTGTTCTTTCTGATGTAAAGTCAAGGTTGTAACTGTATATCAATAATTATATAATTACTTGTTTTTCAAATTTGAAGGACTGTGAGCAAGCATCTTGATGAACATTCATCATTAACTCCTTCAAAAAATATAGTTTATTCAATAATAAATGAATATGTGAATCATAACAGTTCTTCACTATATCTGTAAAGCGTCTTTGAGCACCTGTAAAAACGCTAACAAATTAAATCTATTATTATTATTTATTAACAGTGATTGACAACTGATAGGAATAATATGATTGTTAATAGTATCATATTCATTCAGACAAACATCGATGAGACAGTTAATTAATGTACTTATTGCAGCAGTCTGCATAGATTTGGTTCCCCTGCTGGTCAGAGTGAGACAAACTCATTCAGTTAAAATTCATTAAATTACGTCTGCCACCTTATATGTAAGGCTTTACTGATGTGCCACAATAATATCACCTATGTGATTGAGTTAAAATATTAATATTGTGGCTTTCCAAGTTAAAATTGATTGTAGGGTTCACAAACATTTCGGTTCGGTACATAGCTCGTTTTTAGGTCACGGTTCGGTACGTTTTCGGTACAGCAGAAAAAATTATCACAAAACATAAAACATTTTTTTTTAATTATTATTAAACTGTGACTAATGTATTCAAATAAATACAAAATATAGTAAAATAAACATTAAGGTGCAGCATTTCGATGAACTGAAATAATCTGTATTTGAACTGTACTGTACCTAAGCAGCCAGCTTGACATTAGGACTTGCTTGTCATTGTATTTTCATGTTGTTTAAAAAAAGATGAACTTGTCCACATTGCTGCTGAAAGGGCAGATCTGCTGGCACTAACAATGTCTCCTGCTGTGGAGAACACCCTCTCTAGGGACAGAGGCAGCAGATACACCCAGGTAGCGCTTTGCTAACATGGCAACATAAGGATATTTGGCGTTTGTAATAGCTTTGGCTCGGTCTGAACTTTCTGCGAGTGGTGGAGGCTTACATGCTAGCGGGAGTTGGGTTTGCACTTCAGTCGGTTTTCTTTTGGTACCGGTGATATTCACATGCGGGTGATGCCAGCCGCGTAACCAATGTTAGTTGAACAATGCCGACAAACAGCTTTGTTTCCGTCCACCTGTCTTTGTCCGTCATCCTTGTACGTAACTGCGAAACCAAAATGTTCCCAAACCGGAGACTTCAATGATGCTGGAGGATTTTCAGCTCAACTTTATATGCGTTCGCTATTTCGACATGACTCAAATTACTGACTACATTTGAACGCATTCCTGTGACCAGCTCTCATGGTATGCCTCTCGTCCAATGAAATTACTTGGTCGCTCTATGATATAGATTACTTCCAGAAAGTTGTTCATGTTCTCAATTTTTTACGTTTAACGCTATATTCGTTCGGTACACACGTGTACCGAACCGAAGGGCCCGTACCGAATAATTTCAGTACAGGTACGTGTACCGTTACACCCCTAATTGATTGATATGATTGCGATTTAAATCAGCATATACTTCTGTCAGGGGATGCCACCCCTCAAAATCTCCTGCCACCCTCTTGCCACCCCATGAATATTTGTCTAGATCCGCCCCTGCGTCGCGATGAAAGCAGTTAATAAAATAATATCCAGGGGATGCATGCAGAGCTGTCATTGGCTGAGATAAGTCCGGCCGTGCGTCACGACTCTTTGAAACATCTCTGTTGCCGGAAATGCATCCACGAAGGAGCCGTGGAGGACCGTGGGGGACCCATCAGTGTATCCTCGGTTATAGCTCCTCCAGAGAGCCTCCTCCACGCTCGGTCCTCGGTGTGCATTTAGAGAAATGAGACGTCCTTCAAAATGGCGTGCTGAAATTAATTTCCGGGTCACTACCGGAGGACCGAGGAGTCGAGGAGGGGAAATTTGAGTATTGAGAAGCCTCTCATGATTTCTGATGTTGTGGTGAACTGCCGTAAAGATACTAGTACTGTTGCAAAATGTGAGGTGGCGGAGTGACCGCCAGAGGAAACCAAATACCTTATTAATAATAATAATAAAATATTACATTTTTATAGCGTTCTTCAAGGGACCAAATGCCGCTTTACATGCTGTGAACAAAAAACAAAAACAAACAAGTAATGAAGTATTAACACGTTAAACGTTATTGATCCCACTTTCGGAACAATTTAGTTACATAAGTGGCTCTCCAACATCCTCATTAATACTTTGAATAAACGGGCCGTGTGTTAAGGAGACATTTCTGTAGAAAGATATCCACATTGCTTTATATATTTTGTTTTAATTAGTTATTGTGATTGAATTATATATTGTTATTTTATTTATTGTGTTATTATTCATTAATTTTACATTATTATTATTATTGTCTTATTAGAATTTGATTTCACAATTTTCATATTTTTTTTAAATGATTTTATTTTTATTCTATTATTCTCAAAGCAGAGATTCAATCAATCAATCAATCAATCAATCAATCAATCAATGTTTATTTATATAGCCCAATATCACATTTGTCTCAGTGGTCTTCACAGTTTGTACATAATATCAGTATGAGAATACGACACCCTCTGTCCTTAGACCGTCACATCGTACAAGGAAAAACTTCCAGAGAAAACCCCACAGTTTAAAGGGAAAAATGGGAGAAACCTCAGGGAGAGCAACAGAGGAGGGATCCCTCTCCCAGGACGGACAGACGTGCAATAGATGCCGTGTGTAAATCGAAAAGATAATACACTTATAACATAGGTCAACCAAATGTTTGGGAATGCATGCGTCTATAATAAGAAGATGAATCCACGAGGATGTCAGCAATCGTGTGGGAGCCATCAGGGAAGCAGTGGCGCCTCCAGAAATGTTTCATAGGGGTGGCCAAATGGGGCCACTGAAAATCTTGGGGTGGCCCACCAAAACCAAGCATTTAATTGTTGTAAAAGTATAGACTAGATGAAAACAATGGAAAAGAGAATCACCTACTGATATACTTTGGTTTCTTATTTTACATTTCCTGATACTATTCATCTGAAGTGAATATAATACGGATAGTTAACATTTTACTTCAAACAACATTTAAAATAACCTTGTTTTGTGTTATGTATACATGTGTTGGTGATTTATTGTTTTGTTTTTTATATATGCTAGTTGTTCTTTCCTTTTAAAAAGACAAATACAGCTTAATTTAAATAAGTTCCTTTATTGTAAGGCACAACATTTCCAGCATTCTCAACACATACAATACACAACAGCAACACATGTTCTTCAGTTACTTTCTAGCATGTATGGCCATCTCCTCACTAGCCCTATGCTGCTGCTCCCCTGCCAGCTCTGTCTCTCCTTTACTCATCTTCTTCTTAAAATAAGAAGAGATGTCTGTTGACTTTCTCTTCATTTTCTACAAATTGACATAACACACAGCAGTGATTAATAGTAGCCTACGCATTACACCATCCCAGCATACCGACATCAGCTAACGTTAGCTTAGCAAGCTAAACTAACGCTAACTAGGATAGGGGTTAGGGTTAAAGTGTCTTTACAGACGAATTATACCTGAAGTCAAGCCAGCCTTTACTGAGCCCCGAGCCTGTTTTCCAGGTCTTCCAGCGTTTTTCTCGTTTTAATGCCATTGAACACAATTTTTGATCAGAATAACAGCGAAAGGTAAGCATATCTCCGTTTTTTGCTACCTAAAGCTAACACACTAAAGCCTAAAGTGTTGTGGGGCTTAACAGGCAACGAACGTATACGACTTACCTTCTAGAAGTCTGGTGGATTTTTGTCAACTCCAGTCCAGTCAGTAGAAAGAAACGTTTTTGCTGCAACCTGCTGCTGTCTGTGCGAATCAGAGTGGTGCGCGCGAGTATCAGAGTGGTGCGCCGAGTATCTCATGCGGCTTTCACACCAGCGCTTTTCAGTTTCTAGCTCCGAGCGGGCGCTTTTCTGGTTCAGCTCCGGTTTCCCTTTTCAGCTCCCGCTCTGTACACACCGCCCACTGGCGCCCCAGAGCTGCCCCTGTTGCGTCATGACGTCACCGTTTACATCGCTGATTTGCTCCCCAACGGCAGCCATTACGGCGCTCACAACAACAACAACAACTGCGTCGGGTCGATGATCGTGTTGCTTTTAATCACACGAAGCCAGAATAAATTGAATAACGACTTCTCCAACCTTATGCTCCAGAGTGCCGTGGTTCATTGTTTATTAATGTGTTTCTGCAGCATTTACCGACCGCTGCAGTGCTGGCTGCTCTTCCACGGGAGTTTATTCTCCCGTTAGCTCCCGTTAGCTCACACTGCAGCGGCCGCTCTAAAGTATTCACTGTCCGACTCACACAAGCAGCTGATCCCCAGTTCTCCTTAGCCTAAGTGAATGTGTGTCAGTCTGAATTGACACTGTTTGGTATCACAACGCTGTTATGAAAGTTTCTCTGGTATAAAACGGGTGATGTTAGCATAGCAACCGAAGCTAAACTGACTACTTGCATCCGATAGCTGCAATAATACAAAACAACACGTCTGCCTCTCTCCACAATGATCGATAACAGTGAACGGATGGTCAAAGTAAGGTACAAATAAACAGAATCACACGAAGCCTGGTTAGTGTTGCCTGACTTTATAAAGTGTGTTTATAGGCACTACTGCTTGTAGGCAGGCATAACAGTGTTCAGGGGAGGTGGGTTTAGTTTCCTGCACGCCTCGACGTAAGAGAGACGTAAGCGACGTCGCCTCTTAGCTCCAAAGCTCTTGCCTCTGGACCGACAATTTTTTTGAGCTGGAAATGAAGCGGATTCCGGAGCTAAGAGCCGGCGCCGCTGCGGTGTGAACAGGAAAACCTGGCGCTTTTCAGGCTCTAGCTCCGAGCCGGAGCTGAAAAGGCGCTGGTGTGAAAGGGGCAAGAGTGGTACCATGGTAGCAGAGGGAGAGGGAGGGGCTGCAGTATGAGCATTGGAAGCTCAAATCAAGCGTCTCGCTGGCTGTGTATTTGTTGTTAAATATCAGATAAACTACTATGCATACGTGACTGGCGAGGCGGTGTGTGTGGTGAGGGGGCCAGTGGGGGGGGGGGGCAACAAATATATCAGGGTGGCCATGGCCCCCCCTGGCCCCCCCTGCTGGCGCCACTGCAGGGAAGTAGTATGGTGAGAGTCAGGCAGGACCACAGAGACAGGTTCAGCCACGACTCGAAGTTCAGGACTCAGATCCAGTACTCAGGATAGAGGATCCAGGACACAGGACCACAGCAACAGGATTAGCCTCGACTCAGGATCCCGGGAAGGGGCGGCGCGTACTGTAGGCTAGGGAAGGCTAAGTCTTCCCAAATAATTTTGTTACTGCATCCTGGTAAAATAAAAATATAATGTAGCCTTTAATGTTTGTGTCTTTGACATTAGCGCTGCTACGTAGCCACCTGTGCCCTGTACAAGCCAGTTCAACAGACCCTGGATATGTTTGAGTTATCTTAACTAACCCTAACAAACGAGATCTCGCTAAGCGGTCCTACGACGCTGGTTATCAACTCGGTAAATCAAGCCAGGGTTTCTCTCTCCAGCTGAGAGCGTTCACGTGAAAGGGGCGGGGTTAGCAACATTTGACCAATCACAAACAGGGACAAGTCAGCCGTATCTGGGACAAGTGTACTGACAGCGCAGTGTCATACTTCATTAATGAAAAGTAAACTAATATTAGACAAATATGAACTTTAAACGTCCATGACTTAAATGTATAATCCAGGATACAAGGCACATAGTTGCACCTGCAAGGTGAATATAACAACTGGTTAAAAAATAAACTACAGAGTGTTTGAAAGCGTACAACAGTTTTATGATATCACTGCCCCATCTAGACACGAGTAGATCTGACTTTAATTACATTTGAGTTGAGTGTTTCGTCAACCTAATGTGTTGCTTAAAATAATACTTATGCATACAGTAGCTTATGTGACAATGTAAGTGTTATGACCTGGCTCAAAAGGCCACAACAAAAAGGAGACACACCATGTTGACGGTTAACAAAATGTGTTTATTTAGGACAAACAAATCAAATCAAGTCAAAACCAGTAAAGTATGAGGTGTGGATGTCAGTGGTATCAGTAATGTAAATGCAGGGTGAGGATTGTATGGACATGTATGTGTGTGAGAGTGTTGAAGTGCACAAAGTAAAGCAACTGAAGAAACTCATAATATACTCAACAAAACCGGAGTGCCTGCAGGGAAAAGCAGAGAGCACAGACAGGAGCAGAGAGGCTTTAAAATAGCTGCAGAGCACCAGACCCAGGTGCCCTGAGTTACTGCAATCAATGCAGCCAATGCAGCACAGACAGAACAGCCACACCCTCTCTACTAATGGACCCATAGGGGCATCACAGCCCCCCCTTAAGGGGTCCACGACAACCCAACATCCTTCTTCTTAACTCCATCCCTGCGACTTCGTACTGCTTCTTCGCCTCCACTGCCTTTATGTCCCACTCCTCCTTGGGTTGACTGGCGTTGAGCCACAGCATGTAGGCGCTCATCGGCCTCGCCGACCTCCTTCGGCCTTCTCTTCTTCGGCCTCCTCTCCTTCGGCCTCCTGTCCTTCGGCCTCCTCTCCTTTGGCCTCCTCTCCTTCGCTTTGCGGGGTCTCCTCTCTTTCTCCTCCTTCACCACTTTGACTGTCTTCTCCTTCTTCTTTGTCTCGATCTCAAAGTCAAAGGACCGTGCTGGACCACTTTTTCCAGACTCCGAAACAGGTAGGTCAGTGGACATCCTACGGCTCTGCACACGTGCAATATTATAAACTGGAGACACACCTGGAAATTGCAAACCACTCTCATCTGACTCCCCAGATGCCACCGGCCTGGAAACCACCACAGGCGGTGGCACACCAGCCCACACAGCACTACCAGCGAGATCGTTGCCCAAAATCCAACCTGATCTCACCAGAATGCGTGACTCCACCACGACTCCTTAACACCGCATTGCGTGGTGGAGTCACGAACTTTGTTACAATTACGTGTCGGCACCACGCAAACAACCCCAATGTAAAGTGAATGAGGCTCTTTTGTCGTGGTGCACACACGCATTTCTCCAACGTCCTGCAGTGAGCTTTTATTCAATAAAACGTTTTCAAAATCTACTTTATAGCTTGTAGTAACTCACGGGAGGCTTCTTTTATTTTATTTGTATTCATAATAATTTTTAGTTTTCGTCAGAATGTATTATGGTGCATTAGTTACGAATTGTTGGTCTCAAAAAACAGTGCATTGTGTGTAATACAACTGTGATTTTTATTAAATTAGTTAGTTTTTAAGGAAGGCCAGAGCTTCAACTGTGTCAAATAGATTGTTCCCTTTAGTTAACGTTTTTTAAAAGAACATTATATTCCTATTTGATAATGTCCCCTTTATTGTATTACGGAGAGCAATGTGAGCGTCCATTCCCATTGGATAACGCAGGATTTTACACCCGGAAGTAAGTATACTCTTTACTGTCGATTGATTTTACAGTGATATCTGCACGACTCATCAACTCAAAAACACCAGATTATCCTTGTTGATTACACAACATTGGTTGGTTTAAATTGTGTACAATGCTTTTGTAATTTTCCCCTTCGATTCGAAGAAACAAATATTTGTTCAGTTTAGGATGGCCGAAGACACTACACTACCCAGAATCCTCAGCTATTGTCTGGGTTGCCTCAAGCTCTGTGATTGGTTGACTGCATTCCATATTAAAAAAAACGTTTCGTAAAAGATAAATCATACTTTATTCAGCAGTGCTTGCTTTACTCTTTGAAAGTCATCACATGAATGCATTGTAATAAATGGGTTGGCTGCATTAAATATTACACATCTGTCGTAGTTCTGTATTTGTATTTATCTACAGAGATCTGGCTCAGAATAGACCGGAAACTATTCTTTTACCGTTCTGTTTTAATTTCACAATAAGGTTAGTAGTAATAATTTGTTTTGATATTAACTACTCAGGTTAAGACTATCTTTTCTGTGTTGCTGTGGGGTTTTTCCATCGCTTTTGTGTTACAAATATCAAAACAATAACTAAATATATCCGTCGTAAACTAAACCAGAAACAGCAGTATATTTTATTTTGTTAACACTGTAAACTTGACAGATTTTTAACCCTAACCACCTACTGGTTAAAGCACGTTATTACACGTTTAGAGTAATATTGAAATCTTGAAAAGGGATGTCCAAAATAGCAATTATATACAGTTTTTAATTAACTATTTGTAGAGAATAACGAGTAATGTATATACTTTATAGGGATCTGCAGATACATATTTAGTCTTCTCAAGCACCAACAATCATTACATTACATTGCATTTAGCTGACGCTTTTATCCAAAGCGACTTACAATAAGTGCGTTCGACCAACAAAATACAAGCTTGAAGAAAACAGAATCATAAAGTACATCAGGCTTCAGAGAGCAAAAACATTTCAAGTGCTACTCAACTGGCTTTAGATAAGCCAGTCCTCCAATCAAATATCTCTCCTGATTGTTGGCACTTGACAATCACCTTCCCTGAATTTTACTCAGGTGTAACTAAAGTCTGCTTTAAGGGTTGTTTATATTTCACATCATTAATCAGAATCTGTAAAGTAACTAAAATAAATGTAGTGGAGTAAAAATACCTGGTTAACCTTAAAGAAAGCCCTCAGGATTATAAAAGACCCCCATCACCCCAGCCACAAACTGTTCTGTCTGCTGCCATCTGGCACAACAGCCACATTCTAGGAGAGGATGTGGCTGTTGTGGAGGACTACAGTACCTGGGAGTGCACTTATGGGCTGAACTGGAGGATCAACACTGACGCTGTGTATAAGAAGGGGATGAGCAGACTCTATTTTCTGAGGAAGCTGAGATCCTTCCACGTGTGCAGCAAGATGCTGGAGATCTTCTAGTCTGTTGTGGCCAGTGCACTCTTCTTTGCTGCGGTCTGCTGGGGGGGGGGGGGGGGGGGGGGGGGGGGCAGCATCAGAGCCGGTGACACCAGCAGGATCAATAAAGTGATCCGGAAAGCTGGGTCTGTCATCGGCATCAAGCTGGACCCCTTTGAAGCTGTGGTGGAGAGGAGGACACTGAACAGGCTGTTGTCCATGATGGATAAACCACCCATCCTCTCCACCTGCAGCTGGACAGTCAATGGAGCTCCTTCTCCAACAGACTGCTGCAGCTCCGCTGTCACAAGGACCCATACAGGAACACATTCCTGCCCACTGCCATAACTCTGTACAATAAATCACCTCTGGCTGGAAGAGAACTCTCTGCTCCATAGTTTCTCTAATACAACCTCGCTGTACATTGTACACATATATAATCTGTTCAATATTTGATATTCCATATTCAATTGTCATATATTTTTGAATATGTATATTTGCATATATAATATCTACATGTATATTTTCTATTTCAACACGTATATTTTCTATTTTCTTTTCTTTTCTTTCTATTCTTGTTTATTTGTGGTTTTGTTTTATTGTAAAATGCCTTGTCTTTTATGCTGCTGCAACAAAAACAATGTCCCAAATTGGGATCAATAAAGTACCATCTTATCTTATCTTATCTTACATCCGGACCAAAACCACCAGACTCAGGGACAGTTTCATCCCACAGGCCATAAGACTATTAAACACCTGAACTTTGAAATAACATCCATAACATTCATCTGGCTGCTACTTAGAAATGATTTGTCTAATATATCATATTCCAATCCCTTGTATAGACTCTTATTGCACTATTTCACTTTTTACTATTTTTCTTTTTGTATTGACTTGCACTATTTTTTTTGTTTATCTGTTTTATTGTGTTGCACTGTTGGAGGAGCCTGTGACCTAAGGGGGGGAGGAGACGTTCGATTCCTGTTTTGAATAGTGTGCCGTCGATGGGTTTCATTCCATTTCAAAATGCTGTTTGTCGCTCAGGTAAACTTCACCATTGTCAAGCAAAGCACATGGTGTAGTCCCAAACGATAGCTGAGGATTCTGGGTAGTGTAGTGTCTTCGGCCATCCTAAACTGAACAAATGTTTGTTTCTCCGAATCGAAGGGGAAAATTACAAAAGCATTGTACACAATTTAAACCAATCAATGTTGTGTAATCAACAAGGATAATCTGGTGTTTTTGAGTTGATGAGTAGTGCAGATAGCACTGTAAAATCAATCGACAGAGAATACTTACTTCCAGGTGTAAAATCCTGCGTTATCCAATGGGAATGGATGCTCACATTGCTCTCCGTAATACAATAAAGGGGACATGATCAAATCGGAATATAATGTTCTTTTAAAAAACGTTAACTAAAGGGAACAATCTATTTGACACAGCTGAAGCTCTGGCCTTCCTTAAAAACAAACACATTTAATACAAATCACAGTTGTATTACACACAATGCACTGTTTTTTGAGAACAAAAATTCGTAACTAATGCACCATAATACATTCTGTCGAAAACTAAAAATTATTATGAATACGTGACTCCACCACGCATTGTGGTGTTAAGGAGTCGTGGTGGAGTCACGCATTCTGGTGAGATCAGGTTCCCAAAATCATATGTATCCCATCAAGTGGCAACGCGGGACGCACGCCGATAGACACAACTCCCCGTACCAGCTCACAATCCAGCACTACTGTATGACGTTGCACAGGAATCAAGCCCATCTCCATGCCCCTCATCAGCACAAAATCCCCCGTTTCTGTCTCTGACGAAAAAGGCAACACTGACTCAACAATGAATGAGTATCTAGCCGCTGTATCACGCAACACTTTAATCGGCACATATTTGTCACTACCGACTACTGATACAACAGCTTCAGTGATGAACGGCTCAAAACCAGAACCCGCATCCGGATCAGCACAAACCGGCTTCCTATCAGGCACCATGCCCGAGCCTACACCCAACGGGGTTTTTTTCAACACGGCAGAACAACACATGGCTGGAGCCTGTGGTGACAAACGAGGCTTCGCCTTAGTTTCCAGCAACGGACACTGCTCCTTCCAATGACCCTCTCCTCTGCAATAATGACATAGGTCCACTTTGGCCCCCTCGGGTCGCCCTGTACCTACAAACCTACGGGAGGAGCCTGGTGAAAACTTTGCACCACCGCGGGAATAGCCATCGTCTTCTCCACATTTCCAATCACCCCTAGAATACTTCTCAGTAAAACTGCCCTTATGTGTCAACACAAAATCGTCCGCTAATTCAGCAGCTCTAAACGTGGTGGAAGGTTTCTGTTCATTCACATAAGTGGCCACACGCTGAGGGAGAATGTTTTTAAATTGTTCCAAGACAATGAGCTCACAAAGACCGTCAAAACTTGCAACCTTTGCTGCCGCGCACCACCGCTGAAAATGAGATGTTAACTCACGGATAAACTCCACATGTGTCTGCTTATCTCCCTTGACCCAATTTCTGAACCTTTGACGATACGCTTCAGGAACTAGTTCGTAAGACTTCAACACCGCTGATTTTACTCTATCATAGTCCAAAGCCTTTTCGCCACAAACAGCTGAATAGGCTTCCTGTGCTCGCCCAGTGAGACTGAAGTAACAGCCCTCTGTCCGAATCTGACCAGTTTCTTGCCTCTGCTATGCGTTCAAATAGAGTGAAAAAAATGTCCGGGTCACGCTCATTGAACTTTGGCACTAATCGCAAGTAAAAAATTATATCGCCACTGCCTGATGCCGACCTATCACCACCATCCTCCCCTGGAGAAAACTTGCCCTCTCCCATCAGCCGTAATCTAGCATATTCCACCTCACATTTCATCCTTTCCACCTCCAGCGTCTTCTCCAACTTCAACTTCTCCTGCTCCAACTTCAACTTCTCCTGCTCCAACCTCAATCTCTCCTGATCAAACTGCATGGCCAAAAGCTCCTTTTGCTGCTCGAACGTCAAACCAACTGTCTGAAACACTACCGGCACGTACCCTGCTGCACCAGACTCACTCTTCTGCAACACCCCCTGCTCAAACAAAGATGACACAATGACAGTTTTAATGTCATGTTTCCGCTTGCTCCCCACCACAGCAATGTCATAGTGCTCTGCTATTTCGATCAACTGCGCCGTCTGGCAATCATCTAATAAAGACACTGAGGGCGCATCCACAAACGCTGACAAAGAAGTCATAATAGCCCATCAGAAAGCAAAGTATTAAACTGCCAACACGCATGGGCATAAGATTAACCCAACAGAGAACTTCCCCCTAAGTGCCTAAACAAAATCTTCCTAATCTCACCTAGTCTTCATGTGGCTTGCGGTGGGTAATTACACACTGGAACCCGGCGGAGTTATGGAGCGACCTGCATGCAGGTAACACCAATAACGCAGCGGACGTGCCCCAAGACAGCTGTCCGAAAACAGCTGACACTAACCACATCGCCACAACACTATGAAAAAAAAAACAGACGCAACCCAAGGGGAAACGCCACTTAAGCCTAGCGGGGAAAACTCTTTACAAAAGCGTAACAAGCAGCAACATCTTACCTTCCGATTGGCACACAAAACCTGACGACATGTCAAACACTAAAGCTTCCTGAAACCCAAAAAAACATGATGTGTCCCCCAAATAGCAGCGCCGAGCCAGCACACAGCTGGACCACATCAACTAATTAGCTGCTCAAATGACGCCATGTGCTCTGAGCACTACACAAACTTTTAACCAAATAACCCGTAGGACGAGCCCCCATTTTTTATGACCTGGCTCAAAAGGCCACAACAAAAAGGAGACACACCATGTTGACGGTTAACAAAATGTGTTTATTTAGGACAAACAAATCAAATCAAGTCAAAACCAGTAAAGTATGAGGTGTGGATGTCAGTGGTATCAGTAATGTAAATGCAGGGTGAGGATTGTATGGACATGTATGTGTGTGAGAGTGTTGAAGTGCACAAAGTAAAGCAACTGAAGAAACTCATAATATACTCAACAAAACCGGAGTGCCTGCAGGGAAAAGCAGAGAGCACAGACAGGAGCAGAGAGGCTTTAAAATAGCTGCAGAGCACCAGACCCAGGAGCCCTGAGTTACTGGATAGGCTGTCTGCCGCCGAACACAAACTGGAAGCTAATTCCACAAATGTGGAGCTTGATAAGAAAAGGCTCTGGCTCCCAATGTACTTTTAGAGACTCTAGGAACAGCCAACAACCCTGCATTCTTGGAACGCAATGCCCTAGTAGGACAGTAGGGTATAATGAGTTATTTAAGGTAAGATAGGCACCCCATTAAGGGCTTTGTAAATTATATCCTGTGTTCTAGGGAGCCAGTGTAAGGCAGCCAGAACAGGAGTAATGTGGTCCCTTTTCCTAACTCTAGTTAGTACACATGCTGCAGCATTTTGAATCAGCTGAAGCGACTTGACTGACTTCTTGGTACACCCTGATAATAAAGAGTTACAATAATCCAGCCTAGAAGTAATAAAGGCATGGACTAGTTTCTCTGCATTGTTTTGAGGCAAGATATGCCTAATTTTGGCAATGTTACGTAGATGGAAGTAGGCGGTCCTTGAGATTGATTTTATGTGGGCGTTAAAGGATAAATCCTGATCAAATATAACACCAAGATTCCTTACAGTCTCACTGGAGGCCAAATGAATGCCATCCATAATTAGTATATCTTTATGTCTTTATTAGGATCCCCATTAGCACTAGCATGAGCATTGGCTATTCTTCCTGGGGTCCTCACACACTCAAAACATACATAAACATACATACAACAAAATTAAAACAAAACGGCTCATAATTTCATGCAATTTACAGTGAAATTAAGTGAAACTAAAATGGTCATCCAATTATCGCCATCCTAAGGCCAAACAAAAGTAAATACACACACACAAAAGTGTACATAATAATATATGCATACATAGCCACAGTCACAGTTCAAATTTACTTTGTAATACTTAAATAATTGTTTAGCAACCTTTTGAAATGTACTTGAGAATTTTCCTGAATTATGTGAACCGGTAAAGAGTTCCCGCTGATCATGGCTCTGTACATGACTGTTTTCTGTCCCATATTTGATTTAGATTTGGGTAATACAAACCTTCCTTCTATTGTATGTCGTGTTTGATAGTTATGTTGTGCATATTGCGCAATAAACCTTTGTGATAATATATCTGGTGAGTGAGTCACTGTAATATTTCTGACAAAATGTAATAAATTATAAGTTGACCTCTGTCTGACAACCATTTCAGTGACTCTGGTTCTGTAGGAGCACTGCAGTGCACATCGTGCTGCCTTATTTTGTGCTACTTGTAGTTTGTTTAAATCTTTTTCAGCAGCACTAGACCATATAACCAAACAATAATCAAGCTGCGACAGAACCAAAGCATCCAAAACTTGTCTACTGACATCCATAGGCAAATATTTTACAATTATTTTTACAAGTGACACACCCCTTCCCATTTTACATACAACATTATCAATTTGTTTAGACCAAGATAATTTATGATCCAGGGTTATACCTAGCAATTTTGTCTCCTTGACCTGTTCAAGTTCAATATGGTTTAAATGTAGTTGCAATTTTGGTTCACCTTTTAACTGATGATTTGATCCTATTAATAACAATTTTGTTTTTCCGGCATTAAGTACCAACTTATTATTTATGACCCACTCTGATATCAGTAGTAGATCTTTATTCATAACATTTGTCAACTCTCTTGTAATGCTGCATAATATATTGTTGAGTCATCTGCATACATTACAATTTTAGCTTTTTCTAACACTAATGGTAGGTCATTTGTAAAAATAGAAAATAAAAGTGGTCCCAAACAACTACCCTGAGGTACTCCACAAGTGACTGTTTTCATCTTTGAGAGACTTCCATTAAAAAAAACAGTTTGACTTCGATTTGTCAGGTAACTTTCTAACCACTTCAGCGTTTCCAAATGAAAACCATATTGTTCCAGCTTGTGTAACAACAAAGAATGGTCAATTACATCAATAGCAGAACTAAAATCGAATAGTACTGCACCCACTAACTTCCTATTATCTAGTTCGCCCTTCCAGTCATCTGTCATTTGTGTTAAAGCGGTGCATGTGGAATGGCCAGGTCTATAAGCATGTTGATACACAGTATTAAGTTTGTTACCTTCAAAGTATTTTTGTATTTGATTGAAAATTATTCTCTCCATTATCTTTGCTAATGCTGGTAATAAACTTATTGGACTTTAGATAGTTTGTTTCGTAGATTCTTTGGGCCGAGTACAATAACTTCAGTTTTAGCCGTGTTTAACATCAAAAGGTTTAAGGTCATCCACGTTTTTAAGTCCTTGAGGCAGTCTTGAATTTTATTTAGGTGATTGGTTTCATCAGGCTTGATGGGTAAATATAGTTGAGTATCATCCGGATAACAGTGGACATTTACAGAATGATTCCTTATGATATTGCCTAACGGAAGCATATATAGTGTGAACAAAAAAGGTCCAAGCACTGAGCCCTGTGGCACTCCATGGCTAACTTTGGTTTGCATGGAAGATTCATCGTTGACACGTACAAACTGAGAGCGTTCCGACAAATAGGACCTAAACCAGCCTAAAGCAGTTCCCTTTATGCCAACTAAGTGCTCTAGTCTTTGCAATAGGATATCATGGTCGATAGTATCAAATGCAGCACAAAACAAGAATAGAGAGTCCCTTGTCAGAGGCTATTAAAAGGTCATTTGTGACTTTAACCAGAGCTATGATGTGTTCTAAAGCCAGACTGAAAATCTTCGAATAACCCATTGTTTTTTAAGTAATCATACAACTGTTTTGCGACTGCTTTTTCAAGAATCTTTGAGAGCAACGGAAGATTAGAAATAGGTCTATAATTGGCTAAAACCTCTGGATCGAGGTTGTGCTTTTTAAGAAGAGGTTTTATCACTGCTACTTTGAATGATTGTGGAACATAGCCTGATAATAAAGACATTGTAGGAGCCAATTAACTGTGGGTATAAAGGTAAGAACCTTTGTTTGTTGGTGAGAGGTTCTGCCAGAAGGCCCATACAGTTTTTGACCACACACGGAGAACACACGGATGACACACGGAGAACACACACACACACACACACACACACACACACACACGGAGCGCACACACAAACACGGGATTACAAACAAAGCAAAAGGTATTGTGTAAACCATAAATATCGTGTGGTGAATGATTGTGGAACATAGCCTGATAATAAAGACATTCATAATATTTAATAAAGAAGTGCTAATTAATGGAAAAGTCAATCTGCTCGACAAAATATGTTTGTCTTTTTTATTTTCCTGCGATGATGGTTCTTCAGGACTGCTTCTTAAGCTCTAATCACACTCTCGCAGACTTTTCCGGTGTTTCTAAATTAGATGACAATGTATGTGTGTCATTTAAGAGGAAAAGATGCCTGGTTTTTTTGTTGTTATTACTGTCAGGAAATGTACAACCTAACCCTGGTCCGCCCAGTAGTAGTAGTCAGATCGCTACTCCTGCTGATTTTAAAGCTAGGTCTGGGTTGGGTTTCATCCATTTGAATGTGCGCAGTCTGTTAGGTAAACTAGATTTTGTCCGTATCTGGGCAACATCGACTGACGCTGACGTCATTGTCTTATCTGAAACATGGCTAAATAAGTCTATTTTGGCCTCTGACATTGCCTTAAATGGTTTTAATGTGTATCGTACCGACCGGCCTAATAAAGGTGGTGGCGTTGCAATTTATGTTAAGAATAAGTTCAGTGTAACCACATTAGTTTCCAAATCGATCAGTAAGCAATTTGAATTTTTAGCCTTAAATATAGAAGTGGCAAAGGGTCAACAGGTCATGGTGGTGGGCTGCTACAGACCCCCCTCAGCTGTCAAAGACTCCTTGTCTTCACTAGCAAATCTTTTATCACAACTAGACTACAAGGAAATAGTGCTACTTGGAGATTTTAACTGGGACTGGTTAACTGCAGTGTCAGAGGATTTTAAAAACCTTTGTATCTCATTGAATGTTACTCAGATTGTGGACAGTCCTTCTCGCCCAAATATTAAGTCCCCTAATAAATCCTCACTAATTGATCTCATTTTAACTAATGTTCCCCATAAATATTCTTCTGTGGGAGTATTTGCAAATGATCTGAGCGATCACTGTGTTGTAGCCACAATTAGGGACACTAAGGTCCAAAAGGTTAAACCTCGCATTATCATCAAGAGAGACATAAAACATTTTGTGGAGCAAGGTTTTGTGCATGATCTGTTTGATTTTGATTGGGGTAAAATCGATCTGTGTGCTGATGTAGAAACCGCATGGTCTTATTTTTATCTTGGTTTTATGGAGATCATTGATAGACATGCACCCCTGCGTACATTTAGAGTAAAGGGACGAGACAATCCTTGGTTTTCTGCTGAGCTGTCTAGTCTCCTTCATGAGAGAAACAAGGCCTGGGCAAAGGCTAGGAAATCAGGCTCAGGGATAGAATGGCTGCGTTTTAGGCAGCTAAGGAATAGCTTCACTTCAAATGTCAAAAGTGCAAGATCCTAGGAAACCGGCTGGCCCGGACAACTTAGAACCTTTCTTTTTAAAGATAGCTGCAGACTTTATTGCTCCACCTCTTACTTCTCTTGTTAACCTCTCCCTCAGCACAAATACAATTCCAAAAGTATGGAAGTCTGCTTATGTCTTGCCTTTACTGAAAGGAGGGGAGGCAACTATTTTAAATAACTATAGGCCAATCTCTAAATTGTCAGTTCTGGCTAAGGTTCTTGAACACCTAGTGAGTGAACAGGTAAAGGAGTTTTTATGTACAAATGACATATTGTCTAAACATCAGTCAGGCTTCAGAAAGAAACACAGCACCATCACTGCCACAATGAAAGTGGTGAATGACATTACTAGTATTTTAGATAATAAGCAGAGTTGTGCAGAGCTGTTTATTGACCTTTCCAAAGCGTTTGACACCGTTGATCATCTCATCTTAAAGCAGAGGCTACTCAGTATTGGCCTATCCAGCCTTGCAGTGGGGTGGTTTGTGAACTACCTCTCTGAAAGGTCCCAATGTGTTCATTTTGATGGATTGTCTTCTGAGTGGTTAAACATTTCTAATGGTGTACCACAAGGTTCTGTTTTAGGACCACTTTTATTCTCCATATATATTAACAGCGTAGGTGATAATGTGGATGAAGCTACTTTACATTTGTATGCGGATGATACTGTGATGTATTGTGCAGGTCCCACCATTAAGGAGGCTGTTGTTAAATTACAGGCTGTTTTTAACATTATTCAGACTCAGTTCTCTGAATTAAAGCTTCTTTTAAATGTGGATAAAACCAAGGTAATGCTATTTTCAAAAGCAAAAAAGACACCAGAGCCTGTTTTAGATATTGAGCATGATGGTTTGTTTAATGCTGTTTTTTTTATTATAATGAACAGCGGAACGTTAGATGCATTCTTTATCACCATCATCATCATGTTATAGTGATACAGTTAGTTTATTGGTTCAATACAGCATATATCGAGCACTTTCGTTGATGTTGAAGTACAGGCTATACGCCACTTTCAGATCCCGGGGAAGCAGCTGGCAGCCCAGATAAAAACTCTTTCTTCATTGTTTGTTGTGTATTCAGTCAAGCGGGTCAAAGTTACAATGTAAAATTGTAAGTACAATGTAAAGTCCTATACTCTGCAGGTGCCGGTAAAGAGCAATACAATGACAAAACCTTTCCAAACAAAACAACTAGTAGGTAGGTAGGCAGGCAAACAGGCAGGCAGACAGACAGACAGATAGACAGGTAGATAGATGGATAGGTAGATAGACAGATAGATGGATATCATATATAGATAGATACTTCATTCATCCCAAATTGTGAAATGTGTGGAAACAAGTATAAACACAATAACATTAAATACAAATGAAAGCAATAGACAGGAATATATGCGTAGACAGTAGAAAAGACACGATGAATATTCTAACATTTAATGTAGCCTTACTATGAAGGCTAACCTAAATACGGTGCTTTTCTGTGTGTGTAAAAAGACGATCCACAAGCAGAAATGTGAGATCCACGAGCAGAGATTTGAGATCCGCAAGCGCATTATTGGTCGACAAATACAAAATGGATTCACACATGGCTGATCAAAAGTTGTAAATGTTAAAGAGATATTCACAGATCTTTTTTTTATTTGTGAAAATATTTAGCGTATTTGCAGATCCGTTTTACATTTGCAAATGTATTTGTGAGTTTGCAAATCTTTTAAATGCATTTGTGGATGGTGTTTTACATTTACAAATCACATATTTACACACAAATAATTGTTATGTTCACACAAATAATTATGAGACATATCTATGGCTCCTTATGGGTACTGCAATTTTTGGCCTGAGCGACGTGCTGGTGCTCTCCGTCAGCACTGCACCCCTGTCAGACAAGACATATACCACGTGATGACACGTTAGGCTGTTAGGTGTTCAAGGACCCTGACCTTGGACAGGAAAAACAGGCACTCGCTTGTTTAATTTGTTTGCGGTCTAGATTTCTTACATTTGTGCGTGTTTGTAAAAATACCTCGATAGCCTTACCAAATAGTCTCGCGGGCCGTATACGGCCAGGGGGCCGGAGGTTCCCCACACCTGACAAAACACATCAAACTGACCCGTACCTGTTTTTTCCACATCAGGAACATTGCCAAGCTCAGGGGCCTTCTATCCAATGCAGAACTGGAGATGGCTATCCATGCCTTTATTTCACCCCGGCTTGAATAAACCGGCTACAACAGGTCCAAAATACTGCAGCCAGATTACTGACTCGGTCCAAAAAAACATGCCACATCACTCACTCCGGTCCTTTCTGCTCTGCACTGGCTCCCTGTCCATCTCAGAACCCAATGTAAAGTATTGTTTACACATATAGAGCTGTCCATGGGCAAGGGCCCGTCTACATTAACGACCTTATACACCCTCACAGGACAACCAGGGCCCTGAGGTCCTCCGAGCAAGGCCTCTTAAGGGTCCCCGACGCAGGCTAAAAACGAAAGGGGACCGTGCCGTTGAGGCGGTGGCCACTATGGAATGAACTCTCCCAGAAACTGAGAGCCTCTGTCTCAGTGGAGGTTTTTAAGGGGCAGCTAAAGACTCACCTTTTCCGACAGGCTTTCGGGGCCTCGGAGGAGGTGAGTTTGTAGCTGATTTACTGGATGTGTGTCCAAATGTTTAAAGTCTGTCATACCAGTCCCATTTTTATATACTATTATTATATTACTGTTAGTTTTTTCACCACAGGGGGCAGTGCAATTATGTTTAAAAGTAAAACTGCAATTCCATGATCCATTGCGGCGGTCCTTTTCTAGCTTGCGGTCCTCAGAAGCTACACGTTGCTAAGAGACGTTGATGCAGATTTTATACCGAATGTAATGTGTTTAAGAGACTTTTAAAACGCATAAAGAGTTAACCCCGGGAATAGTGGATAGGAAACGACGATAGGAGCTGATTTTTGGACAATTCGACTGCAACCCAGAACAGACTGCTAACTCAACAGGAAATATCAAAAACATCTCAATAGACGTTTAAAGTCACAACATTTTATTAACCACAGAGATTATTGGAGAAACTACTCAGCAGATTAATGAACAGTACAACTAAATTCCTTCAATGCAGCTTAATGAGGCTAGCAGTAAAGATATAATATTTAAAAAAAGGAATAGCAAGGCTATTAGAAATCCATGGTTGAAACACAGCACAGTAAAACATTTCTTCATAGTTAAGGAACCATTACAAACATCAATTAAATTGGAGAAACAGCATCTCTGTGGCCTTGTGTTGGCATAGTGTGAACGCTGGTCAGAACATAAAAGACTGTTGTAATAATAAAGCTTTATTCATACAGCACGTACAGCTCAGTGCTTTACAAAATGGCAACACATCACAAGTTAAAAATAAACAACAAGAAAGTCCTCTCAGATGTTAAGACTTTTACAGATACATGCAGCAAAATATAACATTGTAACAGGTTAAGATACACAAGGAGGTAAAAGGTTTGATAATAATAAATGAAAGTACAGTACAAAAAAAACTATGATTTCTCTCAGAAAGATGAGACACAAGACAAGTGAATAGATGCAACAATATAAAACCCTATAAAATAAAGTGAATATATAGGTACAACAGAAATAAAATATAATAATGTATAGTAATAAAAACATCATAATTCTAATAAAAGATTAAACGATTAAAATATATAGAAACCAGCATAAAAATAAATGTTGCTATTGAAACTGTTAAATAACTAATACAAGATAAAACCCTTCCAATATCATAAATGAAACAATATAAAAGTAGGTAAATAATAAAGACTAAAAGACCATTTAAGGGGGTTGCTAATAAAAAGCTAATCTAAAGAGATGTCGCATGGAGAGATACCCTTCCTGCAGCGGTCAGACTATACAACCAGCACGGCCCCTAGTAGACCACACACACACGCACGCACGCACGCACACACACACACACGCACACACACACACACTATATCACCCCTTTGGATTGTGAGTTCACTTGATGTCCTGAATGTTTTCCCCACACTCTTCCTAGCTGTACGTTTTTTATTCAGTGGGAATACATCGATGTGATTTAAGATGACCCGATCTGGTGAATGTTTTCCCACACTCTTCACAGCTGTACGGTCTCTCTCCTGTGTGAACACGCTGATGTGTTTTGAGAGCACTTGATGTAGTGAACGTTTTACCACACTCTTCACACCAATACGGTTTTTCTCCAGTATGAATTCGTTGATGCGTTTGAAAATTACCTGATGTCGTGAATGTTTTCCCACACTCTTCACAGCTGTACCGTTTTTCTCCAGTATGAATACGATGATGTGTTTTGAAAGCATCTGATCTAGTGAACGTTTTACCACACTCTTCACAGCTGTATGGTTTTACTCCCGTGTGAACACGCTGATGTGTTTTTAGATGATCTGATCTAGTGAAAGTTTTCCCACATTCTTCACAGCTGTACGGTTTATCTCCAGTGTGAATACGTTGATGTGATTTGAGTTCACTTGATTGAGCGAAAGTTTGCCCACAATCTTCACAGCTGTACGGTTTTTCTCCAGTGTGAATACGTTGATGTGTTTGAAAATTACCTGATGTCGTGAATTTTTTTCCACACTCTTCACAGCTGTACGGTTTTTCTCCCGTGTGAACACGTTGATGTGTTTTGAGATGACCTGATCTAGTGAACATTTTCCCACAGTCTTCACAGCTGTACGGTTTTTCTCCACTGTGAATAAGATGATGTGATTTGAGGGCACCTGATTGAGCGAAAGTTTGCCCACACTCTTCACAGCTGTACGGTTTTTCTCCAGTGTGAATACGTTGATGCGATTTGAGAGCACCCGATTGAGCGAAAGTTTTCCCACAGTCATCACAGCTGTACGGTTTCTCTCCAGTGTGAATACGTTGATGTGATTTGAGATGACCTGATTGAGCGAAAGTTTGACCACACTCTTCACAGCTGTACGTTTTCTCTCCAGTGTGAATACGTTGATGTGTTTTGAGATCACCAGATCTAGTGAATGTTTTCCTACACTCTTCACAGCTGTACATTTTTTCTCCAGTATGAATAAGCAAGTGGCGCTTTAAATGTCCAGATGTTGTAAAGGATTTGTCACATTGCTGACAGCTGTGACGTCTTTCTCTTCCTTTTGGTTTCTAGAACAGACGGACAGAGAAAGAGAGAAAGTAAATCTAAAAAGCATAAATACATATACAGTTAACACAATAAAAACTCACTTAATACAAACCTTGAGTTAAAAATATGCTACTTTTACTAACGGTTTGTGTTTATTATACTTGTATTATATTTGATACAGTAAAACAGCAACATTCTAACCACAGTATATACCAGAGGTGGGGGACTCGAGTCACATGACTTGAGTCGCATCTTTTTTTACTTGAGACTTGCTTGACTAACATTGATAAAAGACTCAACTTTAAATATTTGTTTCGGTATTGAACGAAGCCCCTAAAGGGCAATGAAAAAAAAAGCATGAGAAAGTTACCGGTGCGCCAAGTAGGAAGTGGAGCGCACAGGAGACAGACGTTTCATTGCAGAATGTTATGTCTATGTGGGGAAATGGCAGTGCATACATTATTTGAGATATATTTCGAACTCGGACTTCATTTCAGCGACATTTCGGACAGGGGTGAAGAGCTATTTGTTTAAGCACCAAAAAGGCAAAAAAGGAGAGTCTGTGAACCAGTCTGCCCTGATCTATGAATTCATGTCTGTGACTCTCACAGTATCTGCTGCCCACAGCTGTTTTAAAGAAGGAAAACCTCCCTCACTTCATGAAATCTCTGCAGCACCAGGAGGCAGTAACGTGTAACTCAGCAGAATTTGAGAAGAGCAGCACCAGCTGCAAAGAGCTGTGCCTTTTACTGTTTACTTCACTGTGTTTACCTCAACTAGAACAGCTAAAGCGCGACCACAGGCTGCTATGTTTTAACCACACACACCTCTACACACACACACACACACACACACACACACATTGAACTGCCCAATTATTCCTCCTATTATCAGTTTTATGAAGGAGATGTCCTGTCACCAAGGCGAATGATGTGTGTGTTAGTGCCCTGGTACCTCATCTCTATACTACCGTATGCTCAAAAGATGGCGTACGCCAGTTTCTAAGCAATCTTTGCGATTTATAAAAAACAAACTTGACGGGAGGACACTCATGCATACGCACAACAACGGGAGAGACGAGAAACTGCGACACCGTTGACAGAAGGAAGAATGGAGAGAAATATGTGAAAAATAATACCATAAATAAAATGTTACTCTCATTTACCATACATGAAGAATTCATTTTCAAAAATGTATGAAAGCCAATCTTAAAATGATTAAACAAACGCCTGTTTGAGACTCTTCAGTGCACACAAAAACATAACTTGAACAAATAAATAAATAAATAAATACGGATATGTTATTGAAAACCACCCCGAATATGTTGTCTTAATGTTATGAAATGTATTCTCATATATGATGCGGGTAGCAGAAATGGCCTTTTTTGGGCCGTTTTCCCATTGGGATACCCAGCTAGTGGGACACCATATTAGGTAAAGGGATAGTTTGGTGTCCATTGGCAGTGTAAGACACAGGGAGTGGGATGCTGCCATGGTGGATGCGTGTATCGGACCCTAGGTGGCGCCATAGTCATGGGGGGGGGACAAGGGGGTGTCCACAGATCAATATGGCATCCCACTTCCCATGTAGGGGTGTCCAAAGGTCAATATGGCATCCCACTTCCCATGGGGGGGGGGGGGGGTGAGGGGTGTTTGAAAAGGGCTAAAGAGATAATTTGTTCACAGGGGGCCTCTAAATAGGGCCCAGATCAGGAATCTGCAGTATGTAAACTGTAACCCACCCAGAACTTTGTTTCAATAAAATGTCAAACTTTCTCACATAATGCTGTCTTTGAGCTTAGCATCTGACAGGCTTGTGTTGGCAGAGGGGAAGAACATTAAAGAAATTGAAAAAATGTGGTTGGCGCTGCGAAACTTTGAGAGTGTGTTGTTGCACTTGTGTGGAACCCGCTTGCAAAATTTGGGGACCCTGCGACCTCGGACAAGGTCAAAACCGAAGTCAGAGGTCACATTCGCAATGCCGACAGTACCCTGGACGGCGCAAAGGAAGTTCCGACTGCTTTGAGCTTGCTCTCATTAGAACCGGCTCGAAGAGTACATGCAGATTGATGCCTCCGCTGCTCCTAATGTCAAAGGTTACGGCTTGAAATGTAACAAAGCTCCAAAGGTCAAAGGTCACGCTTTCATGACGTATGGTTCCCTTTACAGCACAAAGGAAGGTCCGACCGCTTTGAGCTTGATGTCATTTTAACCGTCTCGGAGAGCAGATGCAAATGGATGCCTCTGGTGCAACTAAATGTTAAAGGTTACAGCTTAAAATGTACCAAAACCTTCCGTTAAGGCCTTTTGAGAAGCCGCAGTGCTCCGTGAGTGTTTAAAGTACTTTGAAAAGGGCTAAAGAGATAATCTTTTCACAGGGGGCCTCTAAATAGGGCCCAGATCAGGAATCTGAAATATGGGAACCCTAGCCCACCCAGAACTGTTTTTCAATCAAATGCCATCATGCATTACTGCCATTGATGTCTGACTGCTCTAGCTCCGCCCCCTGAGGTCCTAGAGACTCACTGCGGGTACCATTGGATGCGGAATAATTAAAGGTGGGGAATAGCCATTGAGCCCGAACCGATCAGACGTTGTTATCAAAAGATACGACTTAGTAGCACTTTTGGACAAATTAGCTTTTCATTGGAATAATATTGATATAAAATCAAGCATTTGAGTGACGCAATTGATATTCACAGCAAATGTTCCCCGCTATATGTAGTACACTGGTGTATAATTTCAGGGATCCAGCTGCTACCATTCGCTCCTATAATATATTTTTAATTAAAAAAACATGAAATCCTAAAAGAGATATAAATAGATAATTTTTTCACAGGGCCCAGATCAGGGATCTGAAGTATGGGAACCCTAGAACACCCAGAACTTTTTTTCAATAAAATGGCAAACTTTCTCACAAAATCCTGATTTACTCGTAGAATCAGACAGGGTTTTGCTGGAGAAGAATGAGCAAATTGAAAAAAATTCAAAAAATGTGCTTGGCGCTCGGAGCCTTTGAGAGTGTGTTGTTGCACTTGTGTGGAACCTGCTTGCAAAATGTGGGGACCCTGCGACCGTGTACACAGTACTAAGAGCCATTTCATTTTATTCCCCTCCCCCACCACAAGGCTGGCAGATTCTAAGCAGTGCAGTTGCAGTGATATCAGCGTTGCTCATTGGTGCGGATGGTCGCGAGTTCGAATCCATGCTATGGCATGCATGCAACATTTTTTATATTTAGTCAAGAGATAATTATATGTGGAAAGTTGTCTTCTCAGACTCTCCATATTTGAAGTTGATTATTGTATAGTTAGTGTTACAGTATTTTAGGGTAGTTAGTATAATAGGTTTATTCATTTTGTAACTATTAAATGTAAAACACACGTTTTTCACATGCTGGCAGTACTTCCATTCGCTTCGTCTTGGTCTGTAGATGTGATTTGATGTGTCGTTTATACATTTTGATGGCGGAAAAGATATGAAAATGTCCCGTTGATATACATACTGAGAAATATATCCGTATATAGGAGACTTTTTTCCCTGTAATCTCTAAGCGGCCCTGTGTCATACTGAGATAAGCATTAGTCTTTGCTCTCGGGGACCCGGGTACGATACTCGCCTGAGACCTTTTAATGGAAATGTGAAAATTATTTAACATTAGTTGAATTGAGAGAGGGATACTTTTAAAATAATTATTATAGGTTTAGTTATTATGGAATTATTAAATATAAAACAATTGTGTTGAATTAAGAGAGGGATAATGGGTTACATTGTAATTTATGTCAGGGTGAACAGTGAATGTGTGAAATACTAATATTATGCTAACCGCTAGTTGCTAAGCTAACGGCAGCCATTTCAATGTATTTTTCCATTGAAAATGCTAACCACTAGCAGCAAAGCTAGCATCACAGTCACTGATCCGTTTGCGGATACTTTGCACACGTTTTTCACACGCTAGAAGTCTGGGAGTACTTCGGTTAGCTTCGTCTTGATCTGTAGATGTCATTCGATGCATCGTTTGTCCATTTTGATGGTGTAAAAGACTACTGTCTGCACGAAATCGGAAACCGGAAGTCGGTTTTTGAAAGGAAAAAACGGCTGCCTCACTTCATGGAGGAATGTCTCCCCGCTCCATGTGCACTCTGGCCCCGGTACATGTGTTGCCTGGAGACCCCCCAGTATGGTTCTTCAAAAACTTTAAGTTTTTGAACTGGTCTCTGGAGGAATGTGAGGAAAGTGGAGTTGTCAGGGGACTCTACCCGCATATGAGGCACTATTTTCGGATACATTTCATCCATTTTCACCCCTTCCTCTGGTTCTTCCAAAAGTTAACATGCTTTTTCTGACTCTGGAGGAATGTAAGGGGAGTTGTCAGGGACTCTACCCGCCTTACGGGACACTATTTTCGGATACTTTTTATCCATTTTCACCCCTTTTCTATGGATCTCAAAAAAAGTGAACTCAGACTTTATTAAATAATTTTTTTATATATGACTTATTTTTTAAATATAGTGGGAAAAAAAAAAAGTGCACCACAATATATTATAATATCTATAATATATATTATAATAATTCTATTTTGACTACCAGTTTCGGGTGGGTTTCGAACCCGGGACCTACACGGACCGAAGACCAATGCTTATCTCAATGCCCCACAAGTGGCGCTGAGAGCTTATGGAGAATAAGTGTGCTTTATAGATTCGTCAATAGAGTAACGAGACATTTAGCTTTGTTTTCCACCAGTAAAATGTACATACGACACATCAATTCACATCTACAGATGAAAACGAAGCGAATGGACGTACTGCCAGACTCATAGTGTGTCTAAATCGAGACGTGAGATCTCTCTCCCCTGCTCTCTCCGTTTCTCAACAGTGACGTCACTTTCAGCTTCACTTTAACAATTTCCCTTTGTTTTCCACCATCAAAATGTACAAACGATGCCTCAAATGACATCTACAGATCAAGACGAAGCGAATGGAAGTACTCCATAGACTCCTAGCATGTCGAGTTTTTCTGTTTGAGCACTATTTACATTTCTGGTTAGCCCAGAAATGTGAGAGATCTCACGTCTCAATTTCCACACACTAGGAGTCTGCGAGTAATTCCATTCGTCTTCATCTATAGATGTGATTTGATGTGTCGTTTGTACATTTTGATGGTGGAAAACACAGGGAAATGTGCCGTTCAGAATGTTTATAATAAACAACACAGCTATAAGGTTGAGGCGATCCAGGTCGCTACACGGGTGACACGGGTTCGAAACTCCTGTCAGACTCCATATATATAGCAGAACAAATACATTTATACAAAAACATTTAAGAAACATAAGAACAATCATTGGGAACATTTAAAAACATTATACACATTAATTTCATCATATTAATCATATATCACAATGGTGTGATATGAAAAGCCATTGCTACGTTTTAAAACTTGTAAACACGCGTTCAGGAGTCTGAAAGTGGTTTCATTAGCTTCGTATTGATTTGTAGATGTGATTTGATGTGTTTTTTTGTCAATTTTGATCGCCAAAACGCTCCTTGGTGTGAGAGAGCGGGGTACGAATCCCGCCCAAATCTTGAGTTCCTTGTATGTGACCCAAGTCAATAATAAAAAAATATTATTATTATTATTATTATTTTGGAATTATTAATAATATTAATTCCCTACATGGGAAGTGGGATGCCATATTGATCTGTGGACACCCCCTTGCCCCTCCCCCCATGACTTCCTACACGGGAAGTGGGATGCCATATTGATCTGTGGACACCCCTACATGGGGAGTGGGATGCCATATTGATCTGTGGACACCCCTACATGGGGAGTGGGATGCCATATTGACCTGTGGACACCCCTACATGGGAAGTGGGATGGCATATTGATGTATGGACACCTCTTGCCGCCCCCATGACTCAAATTACACAACATCATGTATGTGTTGCTTTCTTTGGGCTTGTTTTCATAGACCTGGTTGCTTATTTCTCTGAAATCTGGCAACAGAGTGGGCAGGGCGCAGTGTCTAATAGTAGCAGTAAGCTAACGAGAGGCTACATTCAGCTGGTGACTCGGGAGTCGGGACAGAGAAAATGTCAGGAGTTTGGAAGTATTATAAAATTGAAAGCGAAGGCAGTGTAACAGCCAGATGCAATGTTTGCAAGGCGGAGGTTCCGCGTGGTGGAAAGAACAGAGCTACGTTCAACACGACCAATCTAATACGCTACCTGAGAAACAAACACCAACAACAACATGGCGAGTACACAGCGGCCACTCAGGTAACGGCACTGAAACAACAAACACTTTCAGAGACTTTTAAAAAGGAAAGAGAAACTGCCCCAGAACAGTGAAAAGGCCAACACAATAACAGCCAAGATAGCTGAATTCATCGCGTTGGATGACCAGCCGTTATCTGTTACCTTTGTTTTCTCTTAATGCATTGCATAAAGATCGGATCGGGAAAAATCGGTATCGGCAGATTGTCAAAATCAAATGATCGGAATCGGATCGGGAGCAAAAAAAGGTGATCGGGACATCCCTAGTACTAAACATGTCTGTGAACCCTTGTCAGGACAGAAAATGCATGTTTCTTGTTTCGTAGTGACACGGTCACAGGCAAAAGGCCAAGCAAATCCTGGTGTCCAGCCTCTGCCAGACTTATGTGGTAGTCTGTGCAGTGCTGGAACAAAAGCACCAAGGAAAACACGTCGGCAACGGCGGTTAGAGAAACACGCTTGGTCACCTGTACCTGGTGAAATGCCTGGCAATGCTTTGTCAAATGTAAAGTGGGAAATACCAGAGAATATGACCATATTGCAACAGTCCGATCCCTTGTTAAAGTCTTTGCAAACCAAGGTGTTAAACTCAGCCAATCAAACCGCTCTAGTAGGTGGTGCAGCATACTTTCTCCACAATGACCTGCTTTATGAGGGGGAAGAGCAAGACGGCAGGAGATTAGTTGTGCCAGGTAGCTGTAGATCCCTGGTACTACACCTTACACACACACTTCCATGGGCAGGACATCTAGGTCACTATAAGACGTATCTAAGACTTGCCTCTAGGTTCTTTTGGCCTTCAATGTACACTGATGTGCAGAAATATTGTAAAACATGCCCAGAGTGTCAGAAAACTTGTCCTCTCCGCAAATCAAACCGAGCACCCCTCCAAACCATGCCGGTGATAACAACCCCATTCAGGCGGATTGCCATGGACATTGTGGGGCCCATGGAAAAAAGCTCAACAGGATACCAGTACATTCTTGTGGTATGTGACTATGCTACTTGGTTTCCTGAAGCTTTTCCTCTCCGGTCTATAACCACCCCAAAGTTGATCAGTGCTCTTGTTCAGCTGTTTTCTCATGTAGGAATCCCTGAGGAAATTCTGACGGACTAGGAAACCAACTTCACATCACGCCTGATGGGTCAACTGCATAAGGAGTTGGGGATAAAAGCTATCAAGACAACTCCTTACCACCCAGAGACTCACGGACTTGTTGAAAGGTTTAACCAAACTCTCAAGAGGATGCTAAAGAACTTTGTATCTGATACTGGAAAAGACTGGGATAAGTGGTTACCCTTTCTACTCTTTGCCTACAGGGAATTGCCTCAAGCGTCCACCGGATTTTCCCCGTTCGAGCTACTCTACGGCTGGCCAGTCCAAGGACCCTTGGATCTGTTGAAACGTAACTGGGAGGAAAATGTAACAGACAAAAAGGCAGAAGGGCAGGGTATTTTGCAGTATGTCCTCCAGATCAGGGACCGGTTGGATCAGTACCGAGAGGAGGCCAGGCTCAATCTAATGGATGCCCAGAAGACTCAGAAACGATGGTACGACCAGCAAGCACGCAACCGTGAGTTCAAACCAGGTCAAAAGGTTTTGTTACTCTTGCCTTCTTCCTCTAGCAAGCTACTGGCCAAATGGCAGGGACCGCTTGAAGTGTTAAGGAAGATGGGGCCTACGACTTATGAGATCTTGCACCCGGAGAAAAACAAAGCGCAGACTTATCATGTCAATCTCCTTAAAGCATGGGAGGAAAGAAGCAGCTCTCCTCCCATCACCTCACTACTGGCCTGCAGGGTGGTTGAAGAGGATGACTCTGAAGGGGTAGTGGGTGCCTGGAATCAGCAGCCAGCGAAGGTCGATCTCTCCCACCTGGATGGTAAGAAGCCAGTTGACTTGAAAGTTATTTTCGATACCCTTCCCCACTTGTTCACACAGAAACCAGGCCGGACAGGTGTGTTGCAGCATGTAATCCGAGTAAAACCGGGGCAGAACACAGTTCGGCAGGCATACTACAGAGTACCGGAACGTTTAGTGGAGGCGTTGAAGGAAGAAATCCGCTTGATGCTCGAGCTGGGAGTAATTGAACCATCAACCAGTGAGTGTAGTAGCCCTATTGTCATTGTACCCAAGAAGGATGGCTCTCTCTGCATTTGCATTGACTTTAGGAAGCTGAATGCCATCTCTTTCTTTGATGCCTACCCAATGCCCAGATTGAGGACCTGCTGGAGAGGATTGGTCGAGCCAACTACATCACTACCTTGGACCTCTGCAAGGGGTATTGGCAGGTCCCCTTGGAAAGCCAGTCCCGGCACCTCACCACGTTCAGAAGCCCACTAGGCCTCTTCCAGTTTACTGTGATGCCGTTTGGTCTACATGGTGCCCCAGCAACCTTCCAGAGGTTAATGGACAAAGTTCTTCTGGGGTGCGAGGACTGCAGTGCTGCCTACCTGGATGACGTGGTCATTTACAGCAGGACCTGGGAGGAACATCTCGATCACCTTCGTCGGGTCCTAGGTGCAATCCATGCCGCAGGACTCACACTCAATCTACAGAAATGTGAGTGGGCTAAGCAGGAGACTCGTTACCTTGGGTATCAGCTGGGGAACGGTGAAGTCAGGCCACAGGTGGACAAAGTTGAGGCCGTCCTGAACAGTCCGAGACCTCGTACCAAGAAACAAGTACGGTCCTTTCTTGGCCTGGTTGGATGGTATCGACGTTTCATTCCTCAGTTTGCCACTCTAGCAGTTCCATTGACCAACCTCACGTGCAAGGCTGCTCGGAATCCTGTGGAATGGAATGAAGAGTGTGAAAGGACTTTCCAGGAGTTGAAGAAAAAACTGTGCTCGTCTCCGGTACTGCAGAGTCCTGACTTCAAAAGATGCTTCCTGGTTCAGGTGGATGCCTCTGGAGTGGGCATCGGTGCAGTGCTGGCTCAGGGAGAACCAGGAGAGGAACGTCCAGTGTTGTATCTCAGCAGGAAACTTCTGCCCCGTGAAACCCGGTACTCCACCATCGAGAAGGAGTGTCTGGCAATCAAGTGGGCATTGGACAGCCTAAGGTACTACCTACTCGGGAGGGAATTCGACCTACAGACGGACCATAGAGCCTTGACGTGGATTCAGACCATGAAGGACCGGAACGCCAGGGTGACTAGATGGTATCTTGAACTACAACCGTTCAAGTTCTGTGTGTGGCACAAAGCAGGCAAGGAAAACGTCAACGCAGACTACCTGTCAAGGCTGCCAAACATCGTTGATGTAGGAGAGGAGGGTGGTAATGTGAAGAAGAAGCCTTCATCACAGTTGGCATAGGGGCATGGTAAAAGGCACACTGAGGGTAACACACATTTGATAAAATAAAACCCAAGTCATTGTTTGTTCAAAACTAATTTATTGGAAGTCTTTTTGCAAGTAACCTGCTTACCCTCTCCTTCAAGGTTGTGAAGGCCAAACAGAGCCACAGAAAGAAGCAGCCTTAAGTAGAGGCTCAATCAGTGGGAACACCTGTGCTCAATTGGAGCATACCATGTAGTGCATGGGCGCGGGTGGCACTTTTCTTGCAAGTATAAAAATGTTATTATTTGGGGCTTCTGTGGTCAAAGAGATAATATGTTGACCTATTTTGATTTGGTGTGTTTGGGTAATTTGTCTTGCATTGTGAATGTGTTTGTAGATTAGAATGACATTGGTTAGGGGTATAAATAGTGGATTATCCTATGGGGAGGGGCTTAACATGTATTAAACCCTGGCCACAAGTGTTTTGAGGGGAGTCTGACTGTGGCGGTAGAGCAGAGAGGTACCAGTTATATGTCCTCGACCTGTAATGTAAATATGAGGTTTTTGTTTTCTTCCTGTAAAATCCTGGTTACTTTGTGTTTTTCAGCACGTTGGTTGTCAATAAAAGCATTTTATGGGATACATTTTTCGCGACTCTAGCCATCTTGTTTAATGCCTAGTTTTTTTCATTGAACCTTTTTGTAACTGTGTGTAACTGTGTGTGTAGGTGTAGGTGTGTGTGTGTGTGTGTGTGTGTGTGTGTGCGCGCGCGCCATGTCCGTGCCATGTGCAACTCAAGGCATATGCTCGAACCGGAGCTGCCTGGACGCTGCAATCATGTTGTGCACTATCCGTGCTGAGTGTGCTGAGTGTGCTGACTTTTCGTACAATGTCCCACTGTCTGGCTTCCTGCATAAAGTCAAGTGCTCGGCGCAGTTGTGGCGAAATGTCGCTCCTCTGTTTTAATTTAAACAGCTCCTTATATCCGTTAGCGCAGCTAGCTAGCACCAGATGCTAACAACAACAATGCACGTAAGGTCTCTCTCTCGCTCGCTCGCGCCACACATACACACACCCTCCCGGTCCTCCCAATAGCCAGTCGGGGCCTGCAGGTGAGCGTGGAAGTGTGGTCTGCCACAAGCGGGGCGGCAGGAGCCGGGCTGTCAGCATCAGCTTGTAGATGGTATTTTAAACTCGATGCGCTCTGAAACTACGGGGCGGCCAAGGAAAAAAAATACACGTGCGTTAATCGCGTTAAAATAATTAGTGGCGTAAATCTTTTTTATTATCGGTTATCGGTATCGGTCTTGAGAAGCAGGAAGTTATCGGTATCGGTTTCAAAAAACCAATATCGTGCATCCCTACAAATATGCCAGCCTTGTTAACCAGTCAGGGTCTGTCAGGTGGTCAGCGAGCTGGTGTAACAGTGTAAATAATTAATAATTATTAAATCCTGATAAAGTTTTGTCATTTTATTTTATTTTCGAAATTCCGCAGCCGCAAACTAGTGTTGCGCTGAATGTGGTGCATTATGGAAATCCCTCAGTGTCAAAGGATTCTTAGCGTCGGGTGAGTTGTTGTTCACTCAGTTGTAAATATAATAATAATTGTGATCTACGTGTACTATTTTGTGTTTAATCCATCTGCATTTATTGTTTATATTTTATGTGAAGCTAAATGTCTTTAGATTCCGTAGCGTAGTAGTGTATCACTTTTTAAAAGAATTGTACATATCAAATCAAGTTTTATTTATATAGCACATTTATAAACGATTTTTGGTCGAGCCAAAGTGCTATACATATAATAAAAATAGCCTACAGTAGAGACACTTTACAACAAATACAACAGCACAGATTGTTCAGAATATCAGTATGATAAAAACGACACCCTCTATCCTTAGCCTCACATCGTACAAGGAAAAACTTCCAGAGAAAACCCACAGTTTAAACTGAGCTAGCCGTCTTCCAGCTAACTAGTTAGCCGCTAACGGTGTGGAGGAGTGCAAGTGGCATTTACGTCACTGATGTGAAACTTTACTTTGCAGACAGAGCAACATCTTATTATAGTTTGGCTAAACTGTGGATCTGTGTGTCAATCCCATGTGTTGCAGAATAAAACCTGACGATATTTCAAACTGGCTCCTGTGGTCGTCACAGATCGACACATGCTCCATGAGAAATAAGCGCACCTCGTCCCGCAGTTCATACAGGCGGCTGAGAACATTTCGCGGGAAGGGGGCTGCAGCACCCCCATTTGCGAGGCTCCACTAGCCCCCACACCCCCAAACGCGGCGCACCTACAGTGTGCGCCACAGTTTCGCCGTGGCTACTAGCAACCCCCAACTCTGACTGACTTCCAACGTCCCTCGTTCCTCCACTGGTTTAATTAGGGTTTCCCCGATTGTGTGGGGCAATTCAATATGCCACATCATATGATGCCTTTTGAGCTTTGGTAGGAATTGTTGTTTCCCCCTCCCTAGTTGGTACCAACGTTTCTAAATATATTAAAAAGCTGTTCAGAAGAAATATACTGGTGCGTAGTTGATGTGTGTTTTAAATGTGTGCAAACTTTAAAGACATACAGGTAATACACATTATGAACATTTAACTTTAAAGACATAACACATGAACATTGTTGCGGTGCATATTTACATTTGGGGAATACGTAGGCTTTCAGCGTTATTCTCACCTAATGAGACGGGTGGGCAATATGAATGGAGCACAGCAAGTCCACCCTGGGCTTAATTTTGGAGACGGCCACTCGGAGATCATCCTCCACGTTTCGACGAGATCTGCATTTGTTTTTTATGTATGTCAGTGCCGAGAAAGTCTTTTCGCACAGGTATGTGGAGCCAAACGGCGTCAGAACGTCCATCTCGGCCTTGGAAAGCTGTGGGTACTCCCTCTCGACTGAAATACAGAACTCAGCAAGCGTCTTCGCATTAAAAGCCGTCTTTAATGTGCGGTCACTTGACAGTTCAGTCAGTGCGTCCTGGGAGCTGCTTCCTCTGGGAAATACTTGTTAAAGTGTTCCAGGAGGGCTTGCAGGTGGGTGGTGATAGACTTCTTCACAGAGTTAACACTAAGATCATTTTCCTCTATGAATTCCTCCAGCTCAGGAAACATATCAATCCTGCCCATTTCAACTCGCGCAGTCAAGCGACTTTCCTCTTGAAAGCGCAGATTTTATCAATCACGGACATGATGCTTGTGTTTTCACCTTGCAATGACAGGTTAAGTCTGTTCAGTCTGTCAAATATGCAAGACAAATATGCCAGCCTTGTTAACCAGTCAGGGTCTGTCAGGTGGTCAGCGAGCTGGGACCCATGCTCCGTGAGAAATAAGCGCACCTCGTCCCGCAGTTCATACAGGCGGCTGAGAACATTTCCCCTTGAAAGCCACCTGACTTCTGTGTGGAACAGCAGGCCCTGATGCTCTGATCCCAGTTTGTTGCAGAGACTGGCGAACAGCCTGGTATTGAGTGGACGGGATTTGATGTAGTTGACCATTTCTCAAGAACACTTTTAAGCTCTGGGTCAAGCGTTTTACTCGCTAGAGCAGGGGTAGCCAACACTTAGTCGCCCGCGCGGCATGTTCTAAAAATAGCTCGCCAAGCAAATCCAAAATGTATAAAATACACAAAACAAAAAAGGAAATGTAATTAAAATAATCTACCCTATGCATAAAGGAAACCTAAATCATAGCGAACTCTATATCTATCTAACACCCCTCCTCCCCCACCCCCACAATGAATATCGACCAATCACGTTCTTGCTTGATTTGCGGAACCAGCTTTGCAGTCGGGAAGAAAAGCAATGTGGCACCTTCCCGCTGATTTTCCTTCAGGCAGAATCTACACAACACATCAGCCCCATTGAACAGAATAATGCAGCCTATACAACACATGAGGGGCAGAGTTTTACTGTGTGTGTTGCAACTTGCATATATATTTATTGCACTTTTATTGTACTATTTATACGCACACACACGAATGGCGTAATTTCCACTGGGGACAGGGGGGACATGTCCCCCGCTCTTTTCGATACCCCGTTTGTCCCCCCACTTTACAAATATGTTTATTATTTTTTTTTAACGCAAGCCGCCATCGCCACGGAGGAGAACACAGTCTCTGTGAGCGAGAGAGAGAACGAGCGCGAGAGCTAGGGAGAGAGAGCGAGAGAGCTAGGGAGAGCACACCTTTATCTATTTAATATAGATAAAGTAAGAAATAATTCCAATGTGTACTATAGTACAGTAAAAAAAAACAGTTTAAACGGGGAGTGATTAGTAAAATATACATAAAGAAAAAGAAAGAATGTTAACGAGGAGGTAACATAAGATAACAATACACAAGTTTAAATGATTTGTTATTGGTTGTGATCATATTCTAAAGATGTTTGGATTATTGAAAAGTATACAGCTCCCTTTCATCTGAGTGCTGAGAGCTGTATCCATACAATCATTTTGTGCTCAAAGTGCACCAGATTGATGCATTTCACTTCAACATTTAAAAAAAACATCTTCCCGGGGGAGCATGCCCCCGGACCCCACTAGAGGAGGTGAGGACCCCCCTAGAGGATGTGAGGTCCCCCCTAGAGGAGGTCGTCCACCCTCAAATAAAGCAGGTTAAAATAATTAAATTGAATACATGTTCTTTTAGTAAACACTGAAAACGGGTCCCACAGACCCAAACAGGACACAAAGGTTAAAGATAAGCATATAATAATGTTAAAATGTGCTAAATACATACACTGCAAAAAACAAAAAAAAGAGGACTAAAAGTAGCCCCCGACTTGTTTTATTTTTTGAAAGTAGCCCTCACCCTAAAAAAGGTTGGTGACCCCTGCGCTAGAGCTTCTCTGTGGATAATACGTACCACCTGTCCTCTGGACCCTATCCCTTCAAACCTCCTTCAGACTATCGCTCCTGATATTCTACCGTTTCTCACCGATTTCATCAACACTTCTCTAACTTCTGGTCACTTTCCAAACAGTCTCAAGGAGGCAAGAGTAAACCCTCTCCTAAAGAAACCCACTCTCAACCCGTCTGATGTTATAAACTACAGGCCTGTCTCTCTCCTCCCGTTCCTGTCTAAAACACTTGAACGCGCTGTCTTTAGACAACTCTCCTGCTATCTCCATCAGAACAACCTTCTGGATCCGCACCAGTCTGGTTTCAAGGCAGGTCACTCCACAGAAACTGCTCTCCTTGCTGTCACTGAGGAACTGCACACTGCTAAAGCAGCCTCCCTCTCCTCTGTCATCATCCTTTTGGACCTGTCTGCTGCATTCGACACGGTGAATCATCAGATCCTCCTTTACAGTCTCCAAGAACTTGAAGTTTCAGGCTCTGCACTTTCCCTCCTCACCTCATACCTCAAAGACCGCACCTACAGGGTTACTTGGAGGGTCCGAGTCCAACCCTTGTCAATTAACTACAGGGGTCCCTCAGGGCTCTGTTCTTGGTCCTCTCCTCTTCTCCCTGTACACAAACTCGCTCGGATCTGTCATTAGCCCGCATGGTTTTTCATACCACTGCTACGCTGACGACACCCAATTAATTCTGTCCTTTCCCTGCTCAGAGACCCAGGTCGTCGCACGCATCTCTGCTTGTCTAGCTGACATCTCTCAGTGGATGTCTGATCATCACCTCAAGCTCAACCTTGACAAGACTGAACTGCTTTTCCTTCCGGGAAAATATTGTCCCACTCTTGACCTAACAATCAACATTGGCCCCTCTGTTGCTTCCCCGACTCAGACTGCAAGGAATCTGGGTGTGACCCTAGATAACAACCTGTCCTTCACTGCAAACATCACTGCTACAACCCGCTGCTGCAGATACACGCTTTACAACATCAGGAGGATGCGTCCCCAGCTGACCCAGAAAGCGACACAGGTTCTGGTCCAGGCTCTCGTCATCTCACGCCTAGACTACTGCAACTCCCTCCTGGCTGGTCTACCTGCATGTGCCATCCGACCACTGCAGCTCATCCAGAATGCAGCGGCTCGCCTGGTCTTCAACCTTCCTATATGTTCCCACACCACGCCGCTCCTCCGCTGCCTTCACTGGCTTCCGATAACTGCTAGAATCCACTTCAAGACAATGGTACTTGCGTACCATGCTGTGAATGGATCTGGCCCTTCCTACATCCAGGACATGGTTAAACCGTACACCCCAGCACGTGCACTCCGCTCTGCATCAACCAAACGGCTCGCTGCACCATCGCTGCGAAGGGGACCCAAGTTCCCATCAGCAAAAACACGTGGGTTTGCTATCCTGGCTCCAAAATGGTGGAATGAGCTCCCCATTGACATCAGATAGCTTACACACCTTCCGGCGCAGACTGAAAACTCATCTCTTTCGACTCCACTTCGAGTGATAGAACTGTTAACAAAGCACTTATATACTCAAAGGGCTGGCTTATCGAAAGCCAGTTGAGTAGCACTTGAAATGTTTTTGCTCTATGAAACCTGATGTACTTATATGATTCTGTTTTCTTCAAGTTTGTATTTTGTTGGTCGAACGCACTTATTGTAAGTCGCTTTGGATAAAAGCGTCAGCTAAATGCAATGTAATTTAATGTAATAATTAGAGCCGGGACTCGATTAAAAAAATTAATCTAATTAATTAGAGGCTTTGTAATTAATTAATCGAAATGAATCGCATTTTTAATCAAATATACATATTTGACCTGAGAACAGTGAGAAGCAATTTTCACATGGATTTTACTCCAAGTGGTCTACAGTCCAAGTGCATGACATTAAGGATTTTGGGAGATGGCCCTGTGGGCCATCTAAGCTAATTTACAGATGGCCCTGAGCCCAATAGAGATTGCCCTGAAAAATGCACGCGGACGAAATGGCACGAAGGGTTTGGGGGGCCTCCGTCCCCCTAGAACATTTTAATTTTTGCAGGTCTTGGATGCTGTAGTAGAAAACATTACATTCAGTTATAACTGCCAAAACAAACATTATTTACAGTATTATGTTTGTAATGTTAACTACTGTAAGTTGGTCGAACGAATGCCTCCTCATCCGGAAGCTGACCGAGCAGACCCGAGCAGCAGTCGAGAGGAGCCGAGCGCATCCGCGAAGCACACGTCAGAGTTCCCGTTAGCCGGCAAATCTAAATATCTTCGGTCAAAATAATTTCCCTTTAGAGCAATACCGCTTCAGTTGCGCCACTTATGTGACAGACAAGAAGAGTATGTGACAGACAAGAATAGTCAACTCTAATGTCTAACACTTAATGGGGAGAAAGAGATGTCCTGTATGGGTTGATTGTGCGTTGATCTGTTGGTAATGCCTCGGGGTTCCGGTGGGCATGTAAACAAATGCATAATGCTGCGCTATACTTTGTGGCCTCATCCAGTTGCATAGCGACACTTATTGTGTAGTTGTCTTTTAATAAGCAGGTAGTCATATCATTAGCTAGAACTAGCTGGATCTGATCGATATGGAAATAAACGCGAGTGAAGTCTAATCTGACGGGAGAGAGAGATCAGCTGCTGCTGACGAGTCGAGACTCGACACGCAGCTCTGCATAACACACACTTCAGGTTAGAATATCACACGTAGCTATTTTAATTACCTCTCAAACTACCTAAACGAGTTATAGATATGTTTAGTTTTACTGTCGGGTCACTCATTACTGAATCCGCGAGCTGCATGATACTGGCATAATAGATTGCCCGATCGGGCAACCAGCAGGTGAGGCTTCATTGCCCGAGCTAAATACTAGATGGCCCCGGGCCATCGGGCAGTCCTTAATGTCGAGCCCAATCCAGTGAGCCAGGGAGTTGGTTATTTTCTCAGACGTGGACTTACTTATCCTGGCCCTGAAACCAGTCATCTGGTTGAGTGTGGGTTGGGTCAGGGTGTGGTTCCTTGCACTCGGAGTCGGGCTAACGTCCACGCTAGCTGCTACATGCTTTGCATTTAGGTGAGACTTTAGGCTTGATGTGCTGCGGTGATATGCAAATTCTTTGTTGCATAATTTGCACACAACCGTGCTCTTGTCGACGCTTCCATCCGTCCGTTTTTTAAAACAAAATGTCCCATCCACGGGGCCGACCAAAGCGGTCTCATCAGCTTGTTCGTTCATGCTTGACTATTGTTCACCGTGGTTTGTTGTTGTTTGAAGTCCCATGCTGAAGTCATAAACGTTAGTTGGTGCTCCAGTATAATCGGTACGCCTGAAACTCATCCAGTGAGAAACGTTCCGCTGTGCAAAAATAAGTGCGATTAAAATGCGTTAATTTCTTTAACGCGTTAATTTTTGTGTAATTAATTAATCTTAATTAACGCGTTAAAGTCCCGGCCCTAGTAATAATATAGTGCGTAAAGATAACGGGGGCGCCACTTGTAAGACTCTTGCTTTCAGTCCTCTCTTTTTCCCCAGCATTGCTCCAGCACCATCTGTAAACACACCGATGCACTCATCCCAAGACAGTCTCTCTTCTTTCATTTTGTCGTCAAGTTTTGTGAACATGTCTTCGCCTGTGCACTTTAGCTCGAGCGGGGTGCAAAACAGCATGTCCTCATCAAGTTTTCCATCAAAACTGTATCTGGAGAAAACAAGCAGTTTGGCAGAGTTTGACATATCTGTGGATTCGTCTAACTGCAAAGCATATTTCCCTTTCTTCACTCTGTCAATCAGCTGACACTGATGATATGGTCCCGTCAGACAGCGGCACTGCAGCAGGTTTAATTAGGGTTTTCCCGATTGTGTGTGGCTTTTCTGCTAGTTTAGTAGCAAGAGAAGGGTGCTTCGTGTTTACATGTCTGAGCATTTTTACGGGCTTTAAGCTCTCATGGGCAAGAACCTCGGTGCACACTACACATTGGGGATGTTGTGCTTCGTTGATAATGAGGCATGTGAATCCGTACTGGATGTATTCCTCTCGATACTTGCGACACTTGGATGAAGGCTGATCCGACTGCTTATGGACCACCTTGCGGTTGTCGTCTACTCCTCCTCCTCTTCTTCCCGTGCAAGAAGTCGATGGCCTTTGTGATGGCAGCACTCCACTCTCCTCCGCTGCCTTCTCCGCTGGCCTGTCTGCCTTCTCACTAGTTGGTATTAACCAATGTTTCATTTTGAAAAATGTATTAAAGAGCTCTTCAGAAGAAATATATTAGTAGTTGATGTGTGTTTTACATCTGTGATATTTACTGTGCTTTAAAGTGACCTTTGAGCTGCAACTGATACTGTTGTAAATCTGTCCGAATCAAAATGCCTTTATTTGTCCCGCTTACCTATTAAACAGACTTACATAATAAAAAATGTCTAAGCACACGTTGTTGTTATTATTATTAATAATAATTAGGGCCGGGACTTTAACGCGTTAATTAATTACACAAAAATTAACGCGGTAAAAAAATTAACGCATTTTAATCGCACTTATTTTTGCACAGCGGAACGTTTCTCACTGGATGAGTTTCAGGTGTACCGATTATACTGGAGCACCAACTAACGTTCATGACTACAGCATGGGACTTCAAATGGCCCGGGGCCATCTAGTATTTAGCTCGGGCAATGAAGCCTCACCTGCTGGTTGCTCGATCGGGCAATCTATTATGCCAGTATCATGCAGCTCGCGGATCCAGTAATGAGTGACCCGACACTGTAAAACTAAACATATCTATAACTAGTTTAGGTAGTTTGAGAGGTAATTAAAATAGCTACGTGTGATATTCTAACCTGAAGTGTGTGTTTTGTTCCGCTCACCGCTGCATGTGGTTATGCAGAGCTGCGTGTCGAGTCTCGACTCGTCAGCAGCAGCTGATCTCTCTCTCCCGTCAGATTAGACTTCACTTCATGTCCATATCGATCAGATGCAGCTAGTTCTAGCTAATGATATGACTACCTGCTTATTAAAAGACAACTACACAATAAGTGTCGCTATGCAACTGGATGAGGCCACAAAGTATAGCACAGCATAATGCATTTGTTTACATGCCCACCGGAACCCCGAGGCATTACCAACAGATCAACGCACCATCAACCCATACAGGACATCTCTTTCTCCACAATAAGTGTTAGACATTAGAGTTGACTATTCTGGTCTGTCACATACTCTTCTTGTCTCTCACATAAGTGGCGCAACTGAAGCGGTATTGCTCTAAAGGCAGATTATTTTGACCGAAGATATTTAGATTTGCCGGCTAACGGGAACTCTGACGTGTGCTTCGCGGATGCGCTCGGCTCCTCTCGACTGCTGCTCGGGTCTGCCCGGTCAGCTTCCGGATGAGGAGGCATTCGTTCGACCAACTTACAGTAGTTAACATTACAAACATTTTTAACAGGGGCCATAATAGTGTAAATAATGTTTGTTTTGGCAGTTATAACTGAATGTAATGTTTTCTACTTTTTTCCATCTGGGAAGGCATTTGCCTTCATCAGATAGAAAGTGTTTTGACCAACAACTTAAGTATTTCTTATAGCTATGCAGGGCATGCAAGCGAGCAAACACTAACAAGAACAAACAAACAAGTGAAATGAAGAATACAATGGAAATTGTACAATATAATATTGTGGTGGTTCATCTTATAATTCAGTGTAGAGAACCAGACAGCATCTAAGACCTGCAAAAATCTAAATGTTCTAGGGGGACGGAGGCCCCCCAAACCCTTCGTGCCATTTCGTCCGCGTGCATTTTTCAGGGCAATCTCTATTGGGCTCAGGGCCATCTGTAAATTAGCTTAGATGGCCCACAGGGCCTTCTCCCAAAATCCTTAATGTCATGCACTTGGACTGTAGACCACTTGGAGTAAAATCCATGTGAAAATTGCTTCTCATTGTTCTCAGGTCAAATATGTATATTTGATTAAAAATGCGATTAATTTCGATTAATTAATTACAAAGCCTCTAATTAATTAGATTAATTTTTTTAATCGAGTCCCGGCTCTAATAATAATAATACAAATAATAATAATTTAAAATATATTTGAAAAAAAAAAAAACACCTCAGGGGTCACATCAAGAGGATTCTGAAATCATCTCGCGACCCCCACTTTGGGAACCCCTGCCATAGAGGATGTGAAGTAACCTAACCCCCCAATTAAAAAATGTTCATAAAATACTAAATACATTTGAAGCCTTTTTATATAAGCTGTCCACCATGTCAATATGTTTCTCTTTTTGTAGTGTATTGGTCTTTTGTATTGGATGTTTTTCATTGCCAGCTAAAACCTTGCCTCGGGCAGCACATTGGTCAGAACCGGCCCTGGTATCATCCCCACAGCACCCCCCATTTTAAACATGTTCCCACTGCTATGAGTCACTCTGAATGGATATTAATACAGGAGTTTCTTTGATTGATAGGCAAATATGGGTGTTACGTGAAGCCCGCAGAAGCTGCGCCGCATTTGGAGTTGATTGTGATTGTCCCGGTGTAGGACGTGTGTCCACAGTGTTTTATCAATCAGAATATTTGTGTGCGTATTTACTTGCTTTGTCCTACGTACGCCACCTTCCCACGTGAGTCCTACGCAAAGTTTTATAAATGAGGCCCCTGAACAGAGAATATGAACTGCTGCCATCTAATGGAGATTCAATAAAGTCAGCCTGAAGCATCCTTTGTGCTCCAGTCAGTCCTCTCAGTAAACACAGAGCTGAATCCAGACCAAAAGCACGCTGAAGGCTCTTTGAGCAGGTTGTCTCTCACTGATCCTGCTGTTATGTGACAGCCTTCTGGGGAAAACCTGGTCTGATTAAGAGAGACGGCATTCACCCTACTTTGAAAGGTGCAGATCTCATTTCGGCAAACATTTCAGGGCTTTGTGGACGTAATCCATGACAAACTGGAGTTGAGACCAGGAGGCAGAGTCGCAGTCTTACACGCTTCTCTGCGCTCTCTCCTAGGCAGTCACCCATAGGAATCCCAAACCCAATAAAATACCCAATATTAGCGGTGTGTGTGTGTCTGCCCAAGGACAATTTAAGGTAAAACCTAATAGAGGTGTCATACATAATAACCTAATAAAAGTAAATGTAACAACTACTACAGTGCAACAAAACAGGAAGATTAAATGTGGTCTCTTAAACATAAGATCTCTAGCATCTAAAGCAATATTGGTAAATGATTTAATATCAGATTATAATATTGATATATGCTGTCTCACTGAAACTTGGTTGAGACATGAAGAATATGTCAGCATAAATGAGGCCACTCCACCCAGCCATGTCAACACTCATATTGCTCGAGGCACGGGCCGAGGAGGTGGAGTTGCAGCAATCTTTGACTCAAGTTTACTTATCAATATTAAACCAAAATGTAATTATACCTCTTTTGAAAGCCTCGTTTTTAGTCTTACGCATCCGACCTGGAAAACTTTGCAGCCAATCTTATTTGTTACAGTGTATCGTGCACCAGGTCCTTATTCAGAATTCTTATCAGAATTCTCTGAGTTTTTATCAAATTTGGTTCTTAAAACAGACAAAGTAATTATCGTAGGTGACTTTAATATTCATGTTGACGATGATAAAAATAGCCTTACTGTTGCATTTAACTCTATATTAGATTCTGTTGGTTTCTGTCAGAGTGTAAATAAACCAACCCACTGTTATAATCACACTCTCGACCTTGTTCTGACTTATGGTATTTAAATTGAGCAACTATTAGTCGAACCGCATAATCCTGCTTTATCCGACCATTTCTTAGTAACTTTTGAAGTACTGTTACTAGACTACAAAGCATTAGTCAAAAGCTCTTGCAGCAGAAACCTATCTGTTAGTGCTATAGCCACATTTAAGGAAGAGATTCAACCAATACTTAACTCGATAGCATGTCTGCATGTAGGGGAGGAAACTTATACAAAATGTACACCACCCCAAATTGATCATGTTGTTGATAGTGCTATAGATGCGCTGCGAATAAAATTAGATTCTGTTGCTCCTTTGAAAAAGAAGAAAATAAAACAACATAGATTAGCTCCATGGCATAATGCCGAAACCCGCAAAATAAAGCAAAAGTCTAGACAACTTGAAAGGATATGGCGTTCCACTAAACTTGAAGAATCTCGTTTAATTTGGCATATTACTCTCAATGAATATAAGAAAGCACTGCGTAAAGCGAGAGCAGCCTACTACTCTTCATTAATAGATGAGAATAAGAATAATGCAAGATTTCTTTTCAGCACTGTAGCCAGGCTGACAGAGAGCCACAGCTCGATTGAGCCTTCTATTCCCTTAGCACTCAGTAGTAATGATTTTATGTGCTTTTTTAACGATAAAATTGTTACTCTTAGAAACAAAATTAATGACCTCTTGCCTTCGACCAGTATAGTGTTATCAACAGCTCCCGGAATCGTAAGTTCTAATATTACACTAGATAGTAAACTAGAATGCTTTTCAGCCATTAACCTTGAACAATTACATTCAATGATTCTCTCTTCTAAACCATCAACGTGTATGTTAGACCCAATTCCAACTAAGCTGTTGAAGGAAGTTTTTCCATTAATTAGCACTTCTTTATTAAATATTATGAATATGTCTTTATTATCAGGCTATGTTCCACAATCATTCAAAGTAGCAGTGATAAAACCGCTTCTTAAAAAGCACAACCTCGATCCAGAGGTTTTAGCCAACTATAGACCTATTTCTAATCTTCCGTTCCTCTCAAAAATTCTTGAGAAAGCGGTCGCAAAACAGTTGTGTGATTACTTAAAAAACAATGATTTATTTGAAGATTTTCAGTCTGGCTTTAGAACACATCATAGCACAGAGACAGCTCTGGTTAAAGTCACAAATGATATTCTAATAGCCTCAGACAAGGGACTTGTCTCTATTCTTGTTTTGCTCGATCTTAGTGCTGCATTTGATACTATCGACCATGATATCCTATTGCAAAGACTAGAGCACTTAGTTGGCATACAGGGAACGGCTTTAGGCTGGTTTAGGTCCTATCTATCTGAACGCTCTCAGTTTGTACGTGTTAACGATGAATCTTCCACGCAAACCAAAGTTAGCCATGGAGTGCCACAGGGCTCAGTGCTCGGACCTATTTTGTTCACATTATATATGCTTCCGTTAGGCAATATTATAAGGAATCATTCTGTAAACTTTCATTGTTATGCGGATGATACTCAACTATATTTATCAATCAAGCCTGATGAAATTAATCATCTAAATAAAATTCAAGACTGCCTTAAGGACTTAAAAACGTGGATGACCTTAAACTTTTTGATGTTAAACACGACCAAAACTGAAGTTATTGTACTCGGCCCGAAGAATCTACGAAACAAATTATCTAAAGACATACTAACTATGGATGGCATTAATTTGGCCTCCAGTGAGACTGTAAGGAATCTTGGTGTTATATTTGATCAGGATTTATCCTTTAACGCCCACATAAAATCAATTTCAAGGACCGCCTACTTCCATCTACGTAACATTGCAAAAATCAGGCATATCTTGCCTCAAAACGATGCAGAGAAACTAGTCCATGCATTTGTTACTTCTAGGCTGGATTATTGTAACTCTTTATTATCAGGGAGTACCAAGAAGTCAATCAAGTCGCTTCAGCTGATTCAAAATGCTGCGGCTCGTGTACTAACCAGAGTTAGGAAAAGGGACCACATTACTCCTGTTCTGGCTGCCTTACACTGGCTCCCTATAGAACACAGGATAGAATTTAAAATTCTTCTTCTCGCCTACAAAGCCCTTAATGGGCAGGCGCCATCTTACCTTAAAGAACTCATTATACCCTACTGTCCTACTAGGGCATTGCGTTCCAAGAATGCAGGGTTGTTGGTTGTTCCTAGAATCTTTAAAAGTACAATGGGAGCCAGAGCCTTTTCTTATCAAGCTCCACATTTGTGGAATCAGCTTCCAGTTTGTGTTCGGGCGGCAGACACCCTATCCGTTTTTAAGAGTGCGCTTAAGACCTTCCTTTTTGATAAAGCTTATAGTTAGGGCTGATTAGATTCAGCCCCTAGTTTTGCTGATATAGGCTTAGTTTGTCGGGGGACATCTTACTTCTTCCTTCTCTCTGTCTATACCCGTGTACACTCATGTTCCGATTAACCCAGCTTCCCCAAATGTCTTTCTTTTTGGTGTCTATATACGCTGGGATCCGGAGTCATGGATGATCCTGCGGTCCTGTATCCTGGATCGCGAGCGCTGGATCTTGAGTCGTGGCTGTGGTCCTGGATCATAGGTCCTGGATGGATATCCTCGTGGATTCATCTTCCTATTATACACACATGCATTTCCAAACATTTGGACTACCTATGTTGCAAATGTATTATCTTTTCAATTTACACACGGCATCTATTGCACGTCTGTCCGTCCTGGGAGAGGGATCCCTCCTCTGTTGCTCTCCCTGAGGTTTCTCCCATTTTTCCCTTTAAAACTGGGTTTTCTTTGGAAGTTTTTCCTTGTACGATGTGAGGGTCTAAGGACAGAGGGTGTCGTATTGTCATACTGATATTCTGTACACACTGTGAAGACCACTGAGACAAATGTAACATTTGTGATATTGGGCTATATAAATAAACATTGATTGATTGATTGATTGATGTTACACGTTTGTTTTTCATTTATTGTATCTTGATATTTGTTTATGTTGATGTTACACATGGAGCTGCTGTGATGCAAGTCACATTTCAGACTTGATCAATAAAGTATTATCGTATACAGCAACGTTCTAACCATACAGGGCATTCATATTGTATTTTCTAAACAGGTTGTGATCTTTCATTTGGGGATAACAGTGTTAGGAATATATTGTGATGAAGTGCACACTGACCTGAGCTCCAGGGGTCTCTTTGTTCTCCTCCATGCTGCTCTCATTGCTCCTTCTCCGGCTGTGTCTCTGAAATAAATCAACACAACTACAGCTGACACAAAACAAGATAACTCAATACAACCGACAGACACGACTAAACAAATCTACAGCTACTTCGTAGGTTCATAGCAGAGGTGAGAAGTAACTAAGTACATTTACGCAAGAACCGTGTGTATTTGTTGAATCACCTCTGTTGTACAGCCTGTGCTGGAACACTGTTTTATATGCAGGCTTTTATACTGTTTTAAACAGTTTTAATACTGTATTAAACTGTTTTTATACTGTTTTACCCCTGGCAGAAGCAGCTAGCTCGCATCAGCTCCGGTTAGCTCCCGGTGCTAACTCACCTGAACGAAGGTTGTTTTACGGGATCCTGCCATGCCGGTGTCTTCCATCGGTGTTCCGGTGTCTTCCCCCGGTGTTCCGGTGTCTTCCCCGAGTGTCCCGGTGTCTCCTGAGGCCGCTAAACCCTCCCGGTTCTCCGGTAAATCCTCCAGAGCAGTGGAGGCCATGATGTCTGATGTTGTAGTGAACTGCCGTAAAGATACTAGGACTGTTGCAAAATGTGAGGTGGCGGAGTACACTTATGCCAAATACCTTATCAATAATAATAATAATAATAACAATAATAACAATAGATTACATTTGTATAGCGTCTTTCAAGGGACCCAAGGCCACTTTACATGCTGTCAACAAACAAACAAACAAACAAACAAGCAATGAAGTATTAACACGTTATAATGAATGTTTGTTTGATTAAATCCTGTTAAACTGGAACTACAGCCATAGTTTTGTCGTTTTATTTTTGCGCTGAATGTGGTGCATTTTGGGAATCTGTCAGTGTTAGAGGATTCTTAGCTTTGGATGAGTTGTTGCTCTGTTCACTCAGTTGTAAATATAATAATAATTGTGATCTACGTGTACTATTCTGTGTATAATCTATATGCATTTATTGGTTATATTTTATGTTTAGCTAAATGTCTTTAGATTCCGTAGTGTATCACTTTTTTTAAAAATTGTACATAAACTGAGAGTGAGCCGTTTTCCAGCTAACTAGCCGCTAACGTTGTGGAGGAGGAGTGTACGTCACTGATGTGAAATGTTCCTTTGTCGAGCAACATCTCACTGAACTGTGGCTAAACTGTGGATCTGTGAGTCTATTCCATGGTTTGCAGGTATGTTTATTTTGAGCTGTTAAATGTTTTATTGAATACTGTTCATCTAAGTAATTTGATTCATCTTTATTGTCACAATTACAAACTAAATTGTAATAAATGTTATTTGGGTTTCTTTATATGTAGAATCCTTTTTCTCTAAACAAATGATACCACTATACCAGGGGTGCCCAACCAGTCGATCGCGATCGACCGGTCGATCGCAGCGAAATTCCCAGTCGATCGCGAGATGTGTCTAAAAATAGAACAACAATATTCTGTTTTATCGTTATTGTCCAAAACATAATCTTCCCGTGCCAGAATAATGCACTTGAACGCACCAAAGCTTTGTGATTGGCCGGCGTGATCCCATGTGTGGGGGCGTGGCTGGTGGGCAGTGGGCACTATTTCGCTGACGTTCTCCGTGTCAACAGGAGTGACAGTCTGCACACAAACAAACCCGCAATTATGGCAGAAGCAAAAAAGCCCAAAATATATAATTTTCACTCTGAGTGGGAGGATGATCATTTTTGTATCTATTCCAATTCAAAGTCCATCTGTCTCATCTGCAATGCGAGCGTGGCTTTATCGAAGAAGGGTCTTTTAGGAGCGGCATTTCAAAACAGTGCACAAACGCTACGAGACGGAATTCCCTCCTAATTCTGCCCTACGCTCCAAAAGGGGAGGGGCCTGAGAGGACAGCTAAATGCACAGCAGTCCATTTTCACCAGGCCCAACAACAAGAGCGAGGCTGCTACCAGAGCATCTTAACGTGTCAGTCACGTTCTTGCGAAACACATGAAGTCTTTCAAAGACGGCGAAGTTGTGAAAGAAGCTTTCTTGGAGGCTGCCCACACGCTTTTTGGGGGACAGTAAAAATAACAGTAGCATTTCAACAGGTTTTTGATATAATAAAAACTCAAGTTAGATACCGTTATTAATCAGCTGTAAGTTTTAATTTGTTTGAACTTATTCATTATAATTATTGTACAAAATGGTATAAGAATGCAAACTTAAATTGATTATAGTCTATTATCAATTCAGGTTAAGAAACTAGTGTTGCTTGCATCCTATTTTAAAAGGCATTTCTTTTTATACTCGACTAAAATGCAACAAAAAACGGGTTTGATTCTATTAATTTTGTCTTTTTTATTGCACTTTGGCAGCAGATTCCTGTGTAGCTTCAGATCTGAGTTGTCTTATTAGTAAGCCTAATTTATACTTTTGTAGCAACACTATTTTTATATAATGGCAAAGAAAGGGTTCAGTCTTTTCTTTTTTTCCTGTGTCATATGTGGCAGCACTGTTCAATGTTTCTTAAACATTACCCACTGTATTGTGACGTGTGAATACACTCCAACTCTGTATCAACAACACTGCTGTGTAACTTCAGTTAAATACTTGTATGTGTGTAGATTAGAAAGAGGTAAAATAAAGGATCTGCAGTATTTTATGGAGTATTAAAGGTCAGTTTTATACAAGTAGTGTGTATTTACCTGGCAGTAGGCTGTCAGTAATGGCTACGCCTCTCTATTTGGACTGGTAGATCTCGGCAGACTGGCAACTTTAAAAGTAGCTCTCGGTTCAAAAAAGGTTGGGCACCCCTGCACTATACGATCACTGTAAAAGTGTTAGAGGATTCTTAGCTTTGGAATAAAAGCTGATTGATATCTCAAACTGACTCCGGTGAAGTACAAGAAAGCAACAGCAAAGCAGGTGTCACCCAAGTGTCACATGAGCGCTATACAGGGTTGGGTTGTAACGGAATACATGTAACGGCGTTACGTAATCAGAATACAAAAATCAAGTAACTGTATTCAGCTCGCGTTACATTTGAAAAATGAGTAATCTGATTACAGTTACTTTCGTAAACCTGAAGTGAATACATTTTGGATTACTTATTGGAATTATTGGTGGAAAGATTTCCTCTCAACATGTAATATTCATTAGTAGTCGGTACAGCCGATTCGAATCATCAGAGCCGCCGCAGATGGACCAAAAAGCGTTTGAAAAAAAATCGCGGGTCCGCTCGCTCAGTGAAACAATAACAACAAAACATGGAGGAACAAAAGTCTGCGTTTAAATCGCGTGTGTGTGTGTGTATAGGTGTGTGTGGTTAAAACACATCAGCCTGCGGTCGCTCTTTAGCCTTACTAATGATTATTTCTGAAGGTCCACACAGTGAAGGCGGTGCGTGAAAGGCACTGCGCGGCGCACTCGTCTTCTCAGAGGCGGAGTTAACCCTCCCGCTGCCTCCTGGCGCTGCAGAGATTTCATGAAGTGAAGGAGGTGTTGCTTCTATAAAACAGCTGTGGGCAGCAGACACTGTGAAAGTCACAGACATGAATACATAGATCAAGGCAGACTGGTGCACACACTCTCCTGTTTTGCCAATCCGGTGCTTAAACAAATATAGCTCTAAACCCCTGGCCGAAATGTCCTTAAAATGAAGTCCGAGTTCGACATTTTAATTCATGTCCTGCCAACACTGGCAGGACAGAAGGCGACACGCCCGTTCTAAGCCGTGTCCCTCTCTCCTCACATCCCAAGCTGCATCCCCAACAAGTTTATTATGTTGTTACATCGTTTCAGATGTGATGTTTCAGTTGTGCTCTTGATAAGCCATTAAAACGGTAAAAACACGTTCAGTTTCCTTTTGCTTTTTGTGTCTCCTGTTCACCAAAACATACCCATCTGTGATGGAAAAAGAAAGTAATCCAAAAGTAATCTAAAAGTAATCTGATTACGTTACTTTTTTAAGACACGTAACTGTAACTGTATTCGGATTACTTTCAGAGCCATGTAATCAGTAATCAGTAACTGATTACATTTATAAAGTAACCCTCCCAACCCTGGCGCTATACAACAATGTTTCAGCAATAAACTTAACAAATCGTTTTTAGTATATAATTAGTTTTAAGCCCTGTGGTAACACATTATATACACAGTTGCCATTTCAGCATACTGCTTTCAATGAGACTCCCTCATATACAAAGTTTTGAAAGGGCAGCAAATGTTAAAAAAGGGAATTAAATGTGACAAACTATATAACAATGCTGCTATGCTTATGAAAATATCCACATCGAAGAAGAAAAAAAAAAACGGACAAAGAGCTCCATTAGGCAAAGCC